>NC_045605.1:17495673-17798704 GCF_009762305.2 Zalophus californianus
CCCCCACACCTAGATAAGCTGAAATGCCCTTCACGTCTTTCTCTTTCCATTCTGATTCTTAAGAAAGTTCATAACATTTTCAATGTTATAAACCAGTTGAACAGCAACTTCTTCTGTCCTCTGGCCCTTCCTGCCCTGAGAACCCCTCGCCTCCTTCCTATCCCTTGGTTACTGTTTCTCCATCCCCCGATAATGGTGGGTTGCAGCCCGTATGAAAGACAGCTAACTGAACAGTGCTGTACACCGATTTGGTTTAGGGTAAATACCAGTTAGAGACCAGGAAAAAGTACTTCACAGGCAGAAAAAATATTGACCGCCTCTTGCTTCCCAGGTCACAGAGGTGTTCACTTGTCTAGCTGGTAGAACTCTGGGGATGGGTGATAAACCAGGACATGATCTCTTGCTGGCAATGACAACTCAGACTCCTGTCACTAACCTGGGTCGAGTCTGCAAGTTGCTTAGGAACAAGAGCTTACCAGCAGAGTTAGGAAAATGATCGTTTCTTCAGAAAAAAAAAAATTTTTTTTAAGGAATCTTAATGACATTTTCCCAGCCTACAAGTTTTATACTGAATCCTACTAGAGTTCCACAAACATAACTTTAATAGCTCCCATTAATGGGTTGCTTGCTGTGTGTCAGAAGCTTTTCCCACATGTTAGGTGGACAGGATCTCTGTCTCTTAGAAGGGGAAACTGAAGCTCAGAGCAGGCCCTTAAGTGATCTGTATTGTCTCCTTTGGGGTAAGGTGTGAAGATGGGATTTGAACCCAGGTTTGTCTGGTCCCAAAGCCTGGGGTCTTTCCATGATGCTTCCCCAGCATCACCATAATAACAGCAAAGAGAAAATGATCTGAACAGGAGTTACTTTATATTTCCACATCATTCAAAGCATCACTGTCCATATGATCATGTTTACCCTCTTCTGCCACTCCATACTATAAAGACTGAGAGAGGTTTCACATCACGCAGTCAGCCCAGGCTTCTTTGCATGCACACAATGACAGCTGTGAAGATTCCCAAGGGCATACATTTACCTTTGGTGTCTGGTACTTCTTGTGAAACCCTACCCTTCCCACATTCGCTGCAGCAACACTGCTGTGGGGCCATTGTCTATTGTTCTGGGGAATTGTTGTCTTCTTCCCCAGGGGCTGGAGGCCTGAAACAGATTCCTCTGAACACCTCAATCCACCTGAGTACATGGAGTGTTTGTACACTCTGCAAGGGTCAGCAAAGGAATGCAGAGTCCCAGGTCTTACATGTAAATACCCAAGTTCTTTCTCAAAAGAGTGAATTAGGTTCACTGGTTAATCCACTGTCTTTCACACACTATAGAGGCCAAGTAAATATCTGCTAAATAATGAATACTAATTAGCATATAACATTTGGGGCAAACCAAAGACAGGATCCAGGCTCTCTTACAACCTAAGCCAAAATCCAAAGCACCAAAATAGAATAGGTAGTTAGAAAATTGGGTCACTGAAAAAAATGGGCTCCTTTTAGCATCATTACGATACTGATATAATTCAGTGACTTTTCTCACTGCCTCAGTTTACTTAGGTGACAGATGAAGAGTCTGGATTAGGTGGTCACTAGGTTTCCTAGCACTTGGGTTTATAAGGTAAAATATTATTTTTAGGAGCAATAAATGAAAGTAAATTTCCTCACCAAGAAAAGTTTGGTTTGTCTTCCCTCTTGAGCTAAAACAATTTAGGGAATTGGATCTGAACTACTTCTCATTCAAATTTCTGATTTTTTTTTTTGGAAGTCAACTGGCAGAAATGATGATTTCAAAAACTAGAACAAAAATTAAGTCATTTCACAAAATTAGAGCCTTATTCTGAGTGACACATTAATAATGGAACAAGAGTACTGAGCAAATTGCATTAACTTTGTCACTTCATAACAATAGGACACCAAAGGGGTGATTAAATTTATCTCCTTGACATAAGTGATAACTCCATACCAAATGCAGTGTTATATTGTGTAGAAAATGGCATCTTTCCCCTTCCTGTTCTAAAATGTTAGATAATGACACATAAAACGTAATTAATAGATTCCTAGATGGGGGTTTATTAAGCAGTTCGAATTAAGCTGTTTCTTTTTTTTTAAATCAATGTTTATTTTTAACAAAGTAATAAATGCACAGAGTAAAAACAAAACAAAACAAAACAAAACAAAAAAAGCCAAATGGTGCTGAATGGAAAGAAGCAAAGGATGCTGCCCCCTGCCTGCATGCCTCCTGTCCACAGCCCCACTCTTCAGATGCATTTACTTTCAAATTATAAGCTATTTCTTCTGGGATTTATTTCTGTTTATAAATAATTTGCTGATACTATTATATCTTGGTTTACAAATTTAAGTGATATCTATTCTTCTATTTTAGAAGTTGAGGATTTCACTACATCAAAAACTAATGATGTAATGTATGGTGATTAACATAACATAATAATAATAAGAAGAAGAAGAAGAAGAAGAAAAGAAGTTGAGGATTTCATGCTCCTAGATTCCTCTCTTTTCATCTCTTGCGTTATTTTTCATCTCAACTTGTTAATTTGTGTTCAGTACTTTTATTGTCATAGCAGCATAAATAGCATTAATTACTATTCATTATAGTAGTATACTGAGAGTATACTACTAGGAATTAAGAGCAGTATACCATTGTTGTTTCCTTTGTTGTACAACCTTTTGTATTTTTCTAGAGTTAATACTTGTTTTGGTTTTGTAACTTGCTTAATTTTTTTTAAAAATCTATGCTGAAAGTTATAAGTAATAATAGATTAGGAGATGAAATCTTATTGACATCGTAGAACCTTAGGCTAAAAGTATACGATGAAAAATAATAAGGATAAATATACCGGTAGTACATTAAAGTTCATAAAATCAATTGCACGACTATAAGATGGGGACCTAACTTGAGCTAGATCTGAGATAAAGAGAATTGTGTTCTTCCACTGATCTCAAACTCTGCAGGTGTCAGTGGTAGAATTCAGTTGTTAAAACACAATCTAAGGCTATATTAATTGAAATATACTCTTCAGAACAGGAAAAATGATAGTCCTATTTTATTCACGTTATCTGAAGAGTTCCTTGAGAGTGTGTACAGAATACACTGGACAAGGTCATGAGAATTTGAAAAACATGCCATATGAAAAATAAAGAAGGAAATTAAGAACGTTAGCCTAGAAATGTCTTAGGGAGAAATTACAGTGTCTTCAAATATATGCAAGGCTATCATGTAGAAAAAGAGATCAATTTATGCTTGACTCCAGGGGCAGATTACGACCAACGGGTGATGTCAGGGAGGCAGGTTCAGTTCAGTGATCATAGAACTTTCTAATAACTAGATCCACTAACAGTGGTGCGGACACTGCCCTTGTCCCTCGAGCATCCATTCTCCCATTGTTTCTTTGGCGATAGCCATTTAAGCTGGGTCCTTGGCTGTCCAACTGAGGATTACATTTTCTACTCTTTCTTGGTATGACCCTTAAATTAGGTTCAGACCATTGGGATAGAAACAGAAATGATGCATGCCACCACTTGCTCATTCATGCCTTTAAAAGGAAAGGAGTGTGCCCTCTCCCTCTCTCTCCCTTCCTAAGGTCTGGCATGTGGTCATAATGAGTCTTCTTTGTTCTTGTGGACAAACCTAAAAATTGCAGAGCCAGAAGATAGAAGGTACTTGAGTTCCCAATACTAACACTCAACCCCCCTTTCTCAGCCTTGGATTATTTGAACTGTTAACTAAGAGAGAATCCTTCTATCTATAAAATTTCTACTTCGTTAAGCCACATATTTGAATCTTTGTTATACTAGTTGTGCCCTATATTTTAAATAATAGAAATACCTTTTATTTATTTTATTTTTTAAAAGATTTGCTTATTTGAGAGAGAGAGAGCATGCATGCCAAGTGAGCACAGGGATGCCAAGTGAGCTCAGGGAAGGGCAGAGGGAGAGGGAGAGAGAAATTTTACCAGACTCTTCACTGAGCTTGGAGCCTGACGTGGGGCTCAATCTCACGACCCTGAGATCAAGACCCGAGCTGAGATCAAGAATCAGAAGCTTAACCGACTGAGCTACCCAGGTGCCCCTATCTATTTAAATTCTAACAGCATTGTGGAAGAGGGTCCATTTCTCCATTTCCTTTTATGCTGAAATTGGGTGAGAGTGTGACTTTGGTGAGAAGGGCTATATTTAAAAACAGCCTGACTGGCCCCACGTGCTTCTCACCCATGGAGGGACTCAGCTAACAGGTGAGTTGACCTTGAGACAATGCCACTGAGATCCGGCAATTTCCTGTTCAGGTAAACACTTTGGAGCTAGCATGTTTCTGCCCTTGTCATGCAGCCCAAGAACCCCTGTGCTTCTTTTTATGTAATGTTCGACCAACTGGTAATTACTTGCTTATCATATGCATTTGCATATGAATTATAGGTTGAGTCTCTCATTTCTGCAAAGAAGCTAGTTAGAAGTATGATAGGGTTTGTGTTGAATCTGTACAGGTATTTACAGCTATAAATTTTCTTCGAAGCACTGCTTTAGCTGCATCCCCTAAGTTTTGGAATGTTGTGCTTTTGTTTTCATTCATCTCAAAGCATTTTCTTATTTCTCTTTTGATCATTCCTCTGAGTCACTGGTTACTTAGAGTGCATAGTTTAATTTCTACATATTTCCCATATTGGGAATTATGAATTTCCCAAATTTTCTTGTTATTGATTTCTAACTCCATTCCATTGTGGTCAGAGAATATACACTATATGATTATTATTTCAATTCTTTTAGATTTGTTGAGTCTCATTTTATGGCTTCATATACAGGCTTTTCTGGAGTATGTTTCATGTATTTTGAGAAGAATGTGCCTTCTGCTCTTTCAGGTAGACTGTTTTATAAATGTCTGTTAGGGTTGTTTGTTTGATAGGATTGCTCAGGTCTTCTATTTTCTCACTGATCTTCTGACTAGTTGTTCTAGCCGTTATGGAAAGCAGGTGGTGAAGTCTCCAGCTACTCTTATTGAATCATTTATTTTCCCTTTTAGTTCTTTAGTTTTTGGTTCATGTATTTTGAGGATCTGTTCTCAGACATGAATATGTCTATTCATAAAGCTGGTAAAACAGATCAATTATATATTCATGCAGTTTGTTATGTTAGCCTTATCTCCTATATATATATAATATATACATCTGAGAACAGATTATTATATATATAATATATATAATAATAATTATATCTTCATGATTGATTGATGCTTTTAACATTATAAAATGTTCCTCTTTATCTTTGGTAACACTTTTTTCTCTTAAATTTTATTTTGCCTGGTATCAGTATAACCACTCCAGCTTGCTAATGGTTTCTGTCTGAATGATATATATTTTTCCATCCTTTTACTTTCAACCAATTTGTGTCTTTGAATCTCAAGTATCTGTCCTGTAGATGCATATAGTTGCATATTGCTTTATTAATCCAGTCTGACAATCTCTGCCTTTTCATTGGAGTATTTAAATCTATTCATATTTAGTGTTATTATTGACATAGTTGGATTTGCATCTGCTATTTTAGTTTTTGTCCTCTATATGGCTCATATCTTTTTGTTCCACTGTTCTTTATTTCAGTAAATATATTCTATTTAACATTAATAGTTGGTTCCTTTAATTTTTTTATTATATCGCTTTGAGTTATTTTTTTGGTAGTTGCTCCACGGCTTACCATAGACACCATGACTTACCAGAACTAACTTTATTAACTTAATTCCAGTGAAGAAACTTACTCCGGTATGACTATTCCTTCTTCCTCCTTTTTGGGTATTATTGTTCTCCATATTGCATCTACAAATGTTACAAACACAACAATACATTGTTATAATTATTACTTTATATAATTTTATGTCTATTCATAAAGCTGGTAAAACAGATCAGTTATATATTCATACAGTTTGTTATGTTAGCCTTATCTCCTATTTCTGGTCTTCTTCATTTGTTTCAGTGGATCAGGGTACCAGTTGGTGTCATTTTGTTACTACAAGACAGCTTTTCTCCCACCCACCTCCTTTGTGCTGTTACTGTCAAATATATTGTATTTCCATATGCCATTGGCCCGACCGTACAATTTTATACATACCAGTTTATACAATTGCTTTTTAAATCAGTTAAGAGAAGAAAGAACACAGAAGCATTTATATTGTCTTTTAAAATTACATAATTATCTTTATTCATGCTCTTTGTTTTTACTGCATGGATTTGAATTACTGCTTGGGGTCACTTGCTTTCATTCTGAGTAAGTTTCTTTATTATTTCTTGAATCCAAAGGGGAAAGAAACCTGGCAAGATGTGGTTTCTTGCAACAGTGAACAACAAAGAAAAAAATAGGAAATTGGGTGAAATCAAACAAGCAAATGACTTGCTAACTACTCCACAGCAAGAGAAATATGCTTTACTAGGAATGTGAATAGGTCTGCTTTACTGATTTATTGAATCATGTCTGATTCTCCTGTCTGATTCAATGAATCATGGGTCTTAGTGTTTTTCAGATGTAAATCAATTTTATCTTTATAGGATGACATAATTACATAATAGTTAAGAGCTTGGGGTTTTACTCTAGAAGAGATGAATTCAAATTTTGAATTTAATATGAATGTTAATTTGAAATGTTAAACAAAATAGAACACTTGCAGATTATAAAGGAAGACATAAAAGTACACCTAAAAAGTCTGTGACCTTAGAAAATGTACTTAATCTCTTCGAGTCTCATTTACCCATCTATAACACTATACTATATGCCACAGAGAGCTATGTGATGGTTACATGGGAAAGTGCACGTGAAATGTTTATTCTCCCACACAAATGCTCAGTAAACGGCAAGCTTTAAAAAACATAGTAATATTGGACTTGTGGTTTTGACCATGACGGAGTACAGATAACAACTTTATTTCTATATTGTGAACAATGATAAAACTGAATAAAATGTACGAAGCAACACTTTTCAAGCTTTAAACAAGACAAACAGGAGGGATGTGATCCTTTAAAGACTAAAAACACATTAGGTGGGCTCAATATTCACTAAAGCCTCTGCATGGGAGTTATTTCCAAACTGTAGCATAAGAAGGAAAAGGGAAAGATGCAAGAAACAGAGACTGAAGGTGGGGTTCACAAACAGAAAAAAAGAGTGAAAAAAAAATGAACGGGCCTTGGTATTTCATTATAAGACAACATCAAGTGGTCTAAACATTTAAACAAGAAATAATACCATTTTGCACGCTGTCCATTTCATTTTATGAAGCCCGAAGTGCTCTGATATCAAAATAAAGACAGACATTACAATGAAAGGAAATCACAAATAAGTAACCTTCGCAGACATGAGAAAAAAATTTTTTTAAATAATTTTTTATTGTTAGGTTAATCACCATACATTACATCATTAGTTTTTGATGTAGTGTTCCATGATTCATTGTTTGTGCATAACACCCAGTGCTCCACGCAGAATGTGCCCTCTTCAATACCCATCACCAGGCTAACCCATCCCCCCACACTCCTCCCCTCTAGAACCCTCAGTTTGTTTTTCAGAGTCCATCGTCTCTAATGGTTCGTCTCCCCCTCCGACTTACTCCCCTTCATTCTTCCCCTCCTGCTATCTTCTTCTTTTTTTTTCTTAACATATATTGCATTATTTGTTTCAGAAGTACAGATCCGTGATTCATCAGTCTTGTACAATTCACAGTGCTCACCATAGCACATACCCTCCCCAATGTCTATCACCTAGCCACCCAATCCCTCCCACCCCCCACCACTCCAGCAACCCTCAGTTTGTTTCCTGAGATTAAGAATTCCTCATATCAGTGAGGTCATATGATACATGTCTTTCTCTGATGGACTTATTTCACTCAGCAGAACACCCTCCAGTTCCATCCACGTCGTTGCAAATGGCAAGATCTCATTCCTTTTGATGGCTGCATAATATTCCATTGTGTATATATACCACTTCTTCTTTATCCATTCATCTGTCGATGGACATCTTGGCTCTTTCCACAGTTTGGCTATTGTGGACATCGCTGCTATAAACATTGGGGTGCACGTACCGCTTCGGATCCCTACATTTCTATCTTTGTGGTAAATACCCAGTAGTGCAATGGCTGGATCGTATGGTAGCTCTATTTTCAACTGTTTGAGGAACCTCCACACTGTTTTCCAGAGGGGTTGCACGAGCTTGCATTCCCACCAACAGTGTAGGAGGGTTCCCCTTTCTCTGCATCCCCGCCAACATCTGTCGTTCCCTGACTTGTGCATTTTAGCCATTCTGACTGGTGTGAGGTGGTATCTCATTGAGGGTTTGATTTGGATTTCCCTGATGCGAAGCGATGTTGAGCACTTGAGAAAAAAAAAATGTAATAAAATGTTAGCACGCTGAATCCAGGAATACATAAGGATAATACATCATGACTAAGTAGACTGTCTATAGGAATGCAAAGTTGGTTCAATAATAGAAATCAATGTCATTTGCCGCATTAGAAGAATAAAAGAGAAAATCATAAGATTAGCTCAATAGATGCAGCAAAAGAATTTGACAAAATCCAACTAAAACTCTCAGCAAACTAGAAAAAGAAGGGAACATCCTCAATCTGATGAGAGGTAGCTATAAAAACCCACGGCTAACATCATACTTAATGGTAAAGGACTGAAAACTAGCAAGGATGGCTGACTGGAAACTAGCAAGGATGGCTATTCTTACAATTCTATTAATATTAGCCAGTAAAAGGTGTGGAAAAGAAATGTTAAACAAAATAGAAGACTTGGGCGCCTGGGTGGCTCAGTCGTTAAGCGTCTGCCTTCGGCTCAGGTCATGATCCCAGCGTCCTGGGATCGAGTCCCACATCAGGCTCCCTGCTCCGTGGGAAGCCTGCTTCTCCCTCTCACACTCCCTCTGCTTGTGTTCCCTCTCTTGCTGTGTCTCTCACTGTCAAATAAATAAATAAAATCTTTAAAAAATTATTAAACAAAACAAAACAAAATAGAAGACTTACAGATTATAAAGGAAGACATAAAAGTACTTTATTCATAGACAACGTGATAGTGTACATGGAAAATTATTCTAAAAATCTACCTCAAAAACCCAAACTTAATAGAAATAAGTGAATTTAGCAAGGTCACAGGATACAATTGCAACATTCAAAAATCTATGAATGTCTATATACTAGCAATGAACAACTGGAAATAATTTGTCCAAGTATTATTTATAATAGTATTAAGAAAGATCCTTGGGGATGAATTTAATGAATGACATGCAAGACCTCTGCATTGAGAACCACAGAGAATTGAAAGACCTAAATAATGGAGAGAGAGACTATGACAGTTGATAATCTACCATATTGGGGAGACTCTGGGGAAATGGCATTGCATTATTAAATACATTATTTGTGGCTACTTTCCCTAATTACCGTTTAAACTATTACATAATAATAGCTACCATTTATTAGTGCCAGGTGTGACTAACAAATGCCTAAAAGGGCAGCTCTTACCACTTCCTTGCTGGAAAACTCCTTCTGGTTCATAGGATCAATGACAAACTCCTTTGGTATCACCGGCCCTCCACTATTAGCTCCAAGCTTCCTTTCTATATTCACCTCCCACATTATCCCACATACTTCCTATACTCCAGCCACTGGATTCTCCAGCCAACTTAAGATTTTTTTTCATCTTACAGGTACATGTATTCATGCCATGGAGTAAACAGCACCTATACAAGTGTACAGTGTCTATGTTCCTATCTAACGAAGTTTGCTTAAATTTACAGCCAGATTGATGTTCTACCTGATGTGCAAACAAAAGCTGGTTAATGCTGACCATGAGCTTCTCAGGATTCCAAGCTTTCAATGCGTTATTTCTTTTACCAGCACTCTTGATTTTGTAAACAACGAAGCCCATTGACCCCAGTCTTCTCCAAATCTCCTGGTCACTTGGGTTTAGTGGGGCTTCATGGGGATCCAGACATTTTAAATAAAGCTTTGAAGCATCTCAGCACAGGACCACAGCTCAGGCCACTTCAAAGCCCCACAGCCAACAGCTTGCAAAGGTCACTGAGTGAACAATTTAAGATTTTGACCTTCATGTCTTGGCTCATGATATTCCCTTTCTTTAGATGACTCTTCATCCCACCCCACCAGCCATCCTTAGCTGTGGCCTGGTTCCCAGTACTTAAAATACTTAGGACAGTGTGGGGCAATTTAAGTACTTAAGGTGTGATAAGTGATTGCTGACTGAAGAAGAAAAGAAAAATGATTCATTGACACCGATCCCAGAAGAGGATAAATGGATGCATTTGATTCTGAATAAAGACAAATGGAGATAAAAATGTGTTTAATCAATGCAGGCAAATCTCCTTAATCGGCAGGCCTCTTTGGAAGCAGATTGTCATAATAAACCAAACCCACAATCATTCCAATTTTGGGAATTCAGAGAAATTTGTTGGGCATTTATTTGTTTCTTCTATTGTTTACTTAGAGAATTACAAAGTTTTTTTAGTATATAGATGATCAGTGAAGCTTCAAGTTGATTTTTTGATTGAAGTATCCTCTACTACAGCCAAATGAGAGTTTTGAAATTAACTACACAAAAAGCCTCAGATCTATTGTTTTATATTTGTCCATTTGATACAGGGTGTTATATATTCGGGGCTGGTTTCATGGGTGTAGGACCTACACAGTCACATAGGGTCCCACACCTAGAAGGACCCCGCACTTGGTTTAATGCTCTGTCTTTGCTGTCTTGAAGTTCTTGTTATTTTGAACAAGGAGCCCCACATCTTCATTTTGCACAGGGCCCCGCAAATCATGTTACCAGTCCTGCAGGTATCCCCTCCATGTGTTTCTCCAGCTGTATGGCCATCCCAAAGGCTAGAGAGAGCTAGAAAGCACGTGAAATACTGAGACAGTGAGGGTCTGTGGGAACAAACCCCAAGAGAAAAACATTGCGTACCTGGGGTGCTTTCTGAGGGCTGCTATTGTTAAACCGCTTCTCTTAACAGAGCAAGACCAGGTTGCGTTCCCCTCTACCAGCCGGACTTAAAGCAGAAGACCCCAGCTCTAAAGAGCACCAAAGAGCTGCCTGAGTTGGCAATATCAACCAATCAGGAAGAGGCTCTTCCAACCAACCAGGATGAAGCATTCTTTTCTTTTCCTCATTAGCAAATTGGACCAGAGCGGGAACAGAGCTAGGACTTTATATAAGCAGGGCCTCCCCCACTGTTTGGGGAGAGCAGCCTAAGTACTTTTTGGTGTTGCTGTGTCTCCCTTCAGCTTCATCTCTAACCTCTGTGCCTTTGATTGTGGGGTCTGGCCTCCTCTCAGGTTCAAGAACCTACTGCCTTAACAAGACTGGAGGTTGCATTTCCTTAACTCTCCATCCTTTGGGATTTCCTCTGGGTCCTCCCCCTGTGATCTCTAGCAGGAAAATCTGGAGACTTCTAAGCTAGTCCAAGCTCCCCATTTTCCCTATATGAGAAAACGAAGATCCAGAGAGACAAGATGCTCCAGCCACCACTTAAATAATGTTAATGAATGAAGTTAGGGAAGTTGACATCCGGTCACTCGGGCATGGCAGGATGCAGGGTAAGGATCTGTTCCTATCTCAGATGGAGCCTGATTCTCATCGCAGGCAGATGAGATGTTCTCCCAAGTTCCCAACCTCTTTCTCTCTCCCACTATTCCATCGCCATTTCAACAACACAGATTCTGAAAAATTAAGGAGAGTCTGAGGTAATGCCCCTCACCCAGGAGTCCTTAAATGATAACCTCTAAGTGTCTGGGAATCTCACTTTTTAAGGGAGGCTTGTTTGTTTGGGGTACATTTTGGTTATTAGAAATCATTTTCTCTTCATAAAGAACAGAAATCGGTCTCTGCTAATTCCAACCATGGGAATTAATTCCCCTGCAAAATGACAGACAACTCTACTTCTTTCTTCACATAACAGCTTTTCAAATAATTGCAGATAGCTTTACTCCCACTATACTTTTCCCAGAGGCTGTTTGGAATCTTTTTCTAGTTGAACACTCAGTTGTCTGCCATATTGCATAGTGAGGCTGTTTCTAAGCACCTATCTTCATCTCTTCCCTCTTGTCAACCTTAGAGCCATTAAAAAAAAATCCTTAGGTTATAAAAGGGAAATAGGACAAAGCAAAAGTTGTGGCATGCGTTTTGTTTTGTTTTAATTTGCCAATTAAAAAGCCAGTAATAAAGTTCTAGGACCAGAAAGACCAGTTAAGATTGTAGGAAGAATATGTATGTAAGTTAGGGTTTTGATTGCAAGTGACAATACTCAGCTGGGAGTTACCTATGCAAATACGAGAATATGTTGATCAAAGAGCAATGAATCCTCTTTCCCCTTAAGTTCCATTGGAAAAGTTTCAGGAAAGGGCTCCGATTGGCCAAATTGGGTCATTGCCCATCCCTGGGTCAGAGTCAGACAAGGAAAGCTCTACTTGGATCACATGGCTGCAAGAGTGGGGCAGAGCATTATTGGGAGGAAGGTGAACACTCCTCCCAGAAGGGAAAGGCACTTGGCCAACAGATGTGCCCTCTAGTAGGTGAGTCAAAAATTCAAAAAAAGGAAAAGTAGAGACAACTACAACATTATAAGAATAAAGTTGATAAGATACAGTTTCTTTTTATTTTTTAACGAGAGATAAGCAAGTAATGAAACAAAATGTTGAGTGTATTGAATTTTTAATTGATATTTCCTAAAATGAAATTTAATATTTTGTGGTGGAAAAGAATTACAATTACTTAAATACATTTTATGGTAAGTTCTAAAACCTGGGCTGAGTTCCTAGGTATATGAAGATGCTTTGAAAATTAAAATAGGAACAACTTATGACCACATGAAAGTGGAAAAGAGGGGTACCTGGGTGGTTCAGTCGTTAAACATCTGCCTTCTGCTCAGGTCCTGATCCCGGGCTCCTGGGATGGAGCCCCGCATTGGGCTCCCTGCTCGGCGGGAAGCCTGCTTCTCCCTCTCCCACTCCCCCTGCTTGTGTTCCCTCTCTCGCTGTCTCTCTCTCGGTCAAATACATAAATGAAAGAAGGAAAGAAAGAAAGAAAGGAAGAAAGGGAGGAAGGGAGGAAGGGAGGAAGGAAGGAAGGAAGGAAGGAAGGA
This sequence comes from Zalophus californianus, assembly GCF_009762305.2. Taxonomy (NCBI): domain Eukaryota; kingdom Metazoa; phylum Chordata; class Mammalia; order Carnivora; family Otariidae; genus Zalophus; species Zalophus californianus. Next base: position 17,508,807 of record NC_045605.1, read on the forward strand.
AGAAAGGAAGAAAGGAAGAAAGGAAGAAAGGAAGAAAGGAAGAAAGGAAGAAAGGAAGAAAGGAAGAAAGGAAGAAAGGAAGAAAGAAAGAAAGAAAGAAAGAAAGAAAGAAAGAAAGAAAGAAAGAAAGAAAGAAAGAAAGAAAGAAAGAAAGAAAGAAAGGAAAGGAAAAGAAAGACAGAAAGAAAGAAAATCTGTAAAAAAAGAAAGAAAGTGGAAAAGAGCTGACTGCTGAGGTGATAGAACCTGACTGAGAGACACTGTCGTGGTCTTGCCCTTGGCTGTGCTCCCTGAGAAGTACATAGAACACGTGCTGTGGGGGAGACACTCGGACTGCATTTCTAACGCACTATTTTCTTGGCACCGGGAAAACCCAGAGGGGGACGCTTCATTTGTCCAATTAAAGATGGGCTTTCATTAAATGCCACCCCAGAGCACATAGACCACAGGCACATATGCCTTAGTGGCTGCCCAGAGCCAATAAGACAGCTGAAATGTCAGCAAGCAGGACCACGAAGTGGTTCTAGTTTCCTTGTGGTTGGAAGCTGTTGAGTTAACAGCCCAAATCTGACCACGCAGGCCTGGAACAGTGTGCAAGAGGGCCAGTGAGAGGAAGTTAGCCAATGTTGGATCCAGGCCAGTCAACCTTCCAAGAAAATGTGCCAGCAAGGGGCAGGGGAGACCCTTGCCAAGAGAAAGCTTGCCTCCTGTGACTATTTCCCATGGAGACACAAGGCATTGGCTCCAAAGGCTCCCACTGGCCCAACAAAAATGCTTCCTGCTTCTCCAAGCCTATAGAGCAATTGCACTTGCCCCTTGAGCTGAAGGAAGATCAACATGGCTGCCTGATAGATAATTGTGACCTGGGGCCCTTTGGATAGCTTGTCTTGTTCTCTCAAAGGGTTTTTGTTGTTTACACAAAATGGAAAAAACATTGTTAAAAATAAAAGCTTTCGATATTTTACTTTCCAAGGGGAACTACTGAGGGCGTTTTTAAATCAATCAGCAAATATTTATTAATATTTATTACTACCTGCAAAGTACTGTGCTAAACTGTTGTCAACTGACAAGAGTGGTATAATTAAGCCATAAACATAGATTATAAAATAGATTAACTATTTTATAACCAATACACCTGTGTTTGTATATCAAATGAATATGATCTTCAGAACAATTACTCGTGGTCCATTCTTAGTCTGATTGTATTATCTGTAGAAAGAATTTTCAAAAGGTCTTTTCTTTGGGCATCACCTTTGGATCCTGTGGTACAGTTTTTTTTAATATTTTCAATGGTGCAAAGCTATTGAGAGTAGAGGCAATATGAAGTTGAGAAATATTTTCTGATAAAAAAGGAATGAAGTCCACACAAAGACTTACATGTGGATGTTCAGACGGCTTCATTCATAGCAGCTAAAAACTGGAAACTACCCAAATATCCATCACGGATGAATGGATAAACAGGTGTGGTATAGCCATACAGTGAAAAATTATTCTGCCTTAAAAAAGAATGAACTACTGATACATGCCACAACATGGCTGAACCTTAAAAACATGCTAGGGGCACCTGGGTGGGTCAGTCGGTTCAGCATCCAAGTCTTGATTTTGTCTCAGGCCATGATCTCAGGGTCGTGAGATCAAGCCCTGCATCCGGCTTAAGATTCCCTCCCTCTCCCTCTGCCCCTCTCCCCACTCTCTAAAAACAAACAAACAAACAAAACCACATTAGCTCAGTGAAATAAGCCAGTCACAAAAGATCATACACTGTAGGCTTCCATTTATAAGAAATATTCAGAAAGGGTAAATCTATAGAGACAGAAAAGTAAATTAGGGGTTGCCAGGGCTAAGGGTGGACATGGGGTGATGGAGATGTCCTAAAATTGGATTGTGGTGACTTTTGCACAATTCTGTAACTTTACTAAAAATCACTGAAATGTACACTTAAAATGGGTGAATTTTATTATATGTAAAGGATAGCTCAATAATTCTTTAAAAAATACTCATGAAGTGTGATGATTGTAAAGTATCCAAACTGATTTTGGGGTGACTTGTGAACCAGACCTGAAGTAAAGGCAATTCATGGAAAGATCTAGAAGACTGCCCCTGGCAAAGTTCCAAAATCAGTGGAGCAATTGTAGCACCTTGAGAATGAGTGCTCATCCCCTCCTAGGGGAAGGGAGGGGATGCCAATTCTCATTTGCATACGGACTCATGGGCATTGCTCCCATAGTCCTATGACTACTATAGAGCGACTCCCTTTTCCCAAGCTTACAATCTACTGTGGAGATAAGACATATATAAAAGTACTGTCATCTACCAATAAATAAACTACAATAAGTTAGCTAATGTCAAACTAGTAAAAACCCTTTTTCTCTTTTCAAAGTGTGAGTAGATGCCTGAGTAAGAAATAGGCTTTTTTTTTTTTTATGGCTAATTTACAAAATCCCTACATACAGGAATAAGAAAAAGCAGTTACGAGGGAGAGAGAATGTCTCCAAATGTGGGAACATATTGTTCTCTCCTTCCCACCTCCCTCCCCGAAATGTTACTGTAGTAACATCAAATCCTTTTGCCCCAAGTCCAAGAGAAATAGCACCATGCTTGATACTGCATTTTCAAAGTCACAAATATGTAGGAATAAATTCAAGCTGTAGCTCAAATGAGTGACTGCATGTTATACTTCAGCTGACATGGGGTTGAAATCTGTCTTTGGCTTTAGTCCCCATTTCCCTATAGAGCTGAAGTTGGCAGCCTGAAGTTTTTCTTTAATGGTTGCACCAATGACCTCTCTTTGCCTCCTTCTGTTTCTTGTCTTGACATTTCCTTCTTGAAGTCCAGAATGATTTTCCTATTGCACTCTGAAGGATAAACCCGCACAAAATGGCTTGACACCAAGCTCCGTGCCAGGGTGGGGAAGTGGGATTAAGGATTTACAGGTCCAGTTTTGTATGATTTTGAGAGGTTTAGCACAGTGGGGAACTGGGCTTGTTAATTACTCAGATAAATGCTAATTGACCTATAAAAACACAGGATCAAGTTGTTAAGATCTGCTCCAACTGGCATTATGGAAAGACGGAGGGGCTCAGACTGTGGGTACAACTCTCCTGAGGGATGGAGAGATGCATGCAGCTATATGCCACAAGACCAGATGGCCTTTCCATGTCCTGAGGGGCCTCTTACCGTATATCTGAAGAAGAGGTTCAGTTAAAGTACATTGTGGAGAAGAAAGTTACTTAACACATTCTATCCAGTTGAAACCTAATATCGAAACAAAACACCAAGCTACCAGTCACTGAGGAGGGAAGTCCAGGGTAAAAGCATTTGGAGGACCAAGCCTAAGATTTGGGAACCTGGCACTGAATGTTCTCACCCTTATTGAGTGAGAACCAGGCAATTCTAGTGTATTTCAGCAGGTCTGGTGGGAGGGGGGGCGCTCAGTGCCTAGTTGCTAAAACTTTAGCTAGGAAGCAACTGAGCAACTGTGAATAAATCATTACAACAGGTGAGCATATTATGTGGTATTATGTTAAACTGTTTCGTGTTCGTGTCAGCTTTGCAATATGAATAGTCAAAGGACACTGAACTGTATCTATTTGAACTCAATTGCTAGTATTTAGCATAGATTCTACAAGGATGCTTGAACAATATTATTGAATTTTGCTGACTTTATACAGGTCAGCAAGCTCAACTGAAGAATTAGAAAAACACAACCTCTCATCCCAGTAAAATAAATTATGCTAGCCAAGAGTGCCTACCAGATTTGTCATATAAATTAGCAGTAAAAAATATATATATCTCCCAGACAAACTAAGCCATGAATCTAATCCTCATGTCGGTCACCTCTTCCCTATTTATCACTAAAGCATGACTTAGCTAGATGAACCATAGCTCAGGAGGGAGCATTAAAGTGCAGATATTAACCATGATGACTTCTCCGAGGCACTAAATAGAATGGAAATGTATCTCTAAGACCGAACAGTGGCCTGAAGATATTCTAGATTTTTTGTCGAGGACTATCCGGAGTGAGCAGAAGGGAAGCAGGGCCGGAGGAAGACTGCAGTCTACAATGGGTGGTGTCAAGGCGTGGTGATCTTCAAGAAAGGGAAATGGTTCTACCAAGAACCGATCCACATCCATTTTTCAGGGCTCATAACGCCTGAAAAACATGGATTAGCCTGCATGAGCAAAGAAACCATATCTCAGTCATGACAAAGATAAAATTAGAGGTAAGGAACAAAGGGAAGGAGATTTTTTTTAAAGATCATTTATTTAATTATTTATTTGACAGAGAGAGCACACAAGCAGGGGGAGCAGCAGAGGGAAAGGGAGAAGCAGGTTCCCCACTGATCAGGGAGCTGGGGCTCGATCCCAGGACCCTGGGATCATGACCTGAACGGAAGGCAGATGCTTAACTGACTGAGCCACCCAGGTGCCCCGGGAAGGAGATTTTTGACTCCGAGAAAGAGGGAGAGCAGAATTGTTTTGGGTAGATGGTTTGCAATTGGGTCTTAATTTTATAAAGGTGATTGAGTGACAACAAGGAGAGGTTAATGCCATTGAAAGATGTTTTATTCCTTACAACTCCTGAGGAAAGGGGCCACACAGGTCCACGTGGAGAAGCATCAGGTTAGGTCAGGAGGGAGAAGCAGGAGGGTAAAGTATAGGCCACAGCCTTTATTGGGGTTTTTGTGGTAAAGATATGATAGGTCAGTGTTAACAGCTGAGGACTGACTAGTTTGAATAATTCCAGTGAGCTTTGGGGCTTAGGGACTGTCTCTGGTTGTCTGGCACCTGGCCCAAGGGAAATATTGGCTTGATGTGTGAGTTAGATTAAGGAGGTGGTTGGGAGTATGGCCTGAGGATTGGTTGGAGAGTTTGTAATATGGTTTTTATGTGTCTACTTAAGCCGGATCATAGGGGAGATGTAAACAACTGTGGCTATTGGTTTGACCCTATAATTAATGGAGACCAAATAGAATCTAAGAAAACACAGAACAGGAGAATCTTATCCATCTGTAGCTATTTATATTATCTAGTCCTCTGCTGTACATGTAGAAGATCAATAAAGTTTGGTTGGTTGGTTGGTTGGTTGGTTGGTTGGTTGGTTGGTTGGTTGGATGGATGGTTGGATAAGATTTTTGGCAGTAGAGAAATTTTGAGAGAGAAAAATGGCACTTTGCTGTTTTCCCTAAATCACACCTCTTGTAGCAGAATTTGCCAGCTTCAGGGTTGTATCCCAAGTTGCTCAGTGATGAAATGGCTTGAGTAAGACATATGTTGTACCTTTTTGGCTTAGGCAATTTTTGCTAGTAGGCACATACACACTCCTGTCTACATTTTTCATCTGTTTTTTATCCTTCACCATAAACTTGCCAGGGATAAAATGTTTCCTCATTTATTATAAGAACAGGGAATGCAAATGAGAATCTTTGGTGGGTCCTGAGTAAAGTCAGCGGCTCCTCATCTTACAGTCAAATTTCTCACAATTATCCTATAAGGCGTATAAGGACTGGCCCCATTACCTCTCTGATCTCTATTTCCCCTACACTGGCCCTCTGTGACGCTGCACCAGCCAGACAAGCTGCCTTGCAGCCTCTGGAACACAGCAAGCAGGACCTTTGCACTTACGTACCCTTCCCTGGAACACCCCCAGATAGCCATGTAGCCTGCTTTCTTGCCTTCTTCCCTTTTCCAATTAAATGTAACCTTATCAGAGAGGCTCTCCTGACTATCAGATATAAAATACCAAACCAGGGGTCCCTGGGTGGCTCAGTTGGTTGAGCGTCGGGCTCTTGATCTCAGTTCAAGTCATGATCTCAGAGTCATGAGATTGAGCTTGTATCAGGCTCCACACTGAGCGTGGTCCCTGCTTAAAATTCTCTCTTCCTCTGCCCCTCCCCCTGCCCCACCCCGCTTACATGTGCTTGTGCAATCTCTCTCTAAAAAAAAAAAAAAAAATTACAACTATTCCTCTTTTTTTTTCCACTATAGAGTTTCACCAATCATTTACTTTTATTTTTTTTATTTTTTATTTTTTTATTATGTTAATCACCATACATTACATCATTAGTTTTTGATGTAGTGTTCCATGATTCATTGTTTGTGCATAACACCCAGTGCTCCACGCAGAATGTGCCCTCTTCAATACCCATCACCAGGCTAACCCAACCCCCACCCTCCTCCCTTCTAGAACCCTGTTTGTTTTTCAGAGTCCATCATCTCTCATGGTTCCTCTCCCCCTCCAACTTACTCCCCTTCATTCTTCCCCTCCTGCCATGTTCTTCTATTTCTTTTTTCTTAACATATCTTGCATTATTTGTTTCAGAAGTACAGATCTGTGATTCAACAGTCTTGCACAATTCACAGCACTCACCATAGCACATACCCTCCCCAGTGTCTATCACCCAGCCACCCCATCCCTCACACCCCCCACCACTCCAGCAACCCTCAGTTTGTTTCCTGAGATTAAGAATTCCTCATATCAGTGAGGTCATATACATGTCTTTCTCTGATTGACTTATTTCACTCAGGATAACACCCTCCAGTGCCATCCACGTTGTTGCAAATGGCAAGATCTCATTTCTTTTGATGGCTGCATAATATTCCATTGTGTATATATACCACTTCTTCTTTATCCATTCATCTGTCGATGGACATCTTGGCTCTTTCCACAGTTTGGCTATTGTGGACATTGCTGCTATAAACACTGGGGTGCACGTACCCCTTCGGATCCCTACATTTCTATCTTTGTGGTAAATACCCAGTAGTGCAATTGCTGGATTGTATGGTAGCTCTATTTTCAACTGTTTGAGGAACCTCCATACTGTTTTCCAGAGGGGTTGCACGAGCTTGCATTCCCACCAACAGTGTAGGAGGGTTCCCCTTTCTCCGCATCCCCGCCAACATCTGTCGTTTCCTGACTTGTTAATTTTAACCATTCTGACTGGTGTGAGGTGGTATCTCATTGAGGTTTTGATTTGGATTTCCCTGATGCTGAGCGATGTTGAGCACTTTTTCACGTGTCTGTTGGCCATTTGAATGTCTTCTTTGGAAAAATGTCTGTTCATGTCTTCTGCCCATTTCTTGATTGGATTATTTGTTCTTTGGGTGTTGAGTTTGATAAGTTCTTTATAGATTCTGGATACTAGCCCTTTATCTGATATGTCATTTGCAAATATCTTCTCCCATTCTGTCAGTTGTCTTTTGGTTTTGTGGACTGTTTCTTTTGCTGTGCAAACCCTTTTTATCTTGATGAAATCCCAATAGTTCATTTTTGCCCGTGCTTCCCTTGCCTTTGGCGATGTTTCTAGGAAGAAGTTGCTGCGGCTGAGGTCGAAGAGGTTGCTGCCTGTGTTCTCCTTTAGGATTTTGATGGACTCCTGTCTCACGTTTAGGTCTTTCAACCATTTGGAGTCTGTTTTTGTGTGTGGTGTAAGGAAATGGTCCGGTTTCATTCTTCTGCATGTGGCTGTCCAGTTTTCCCAGCACCATTTTTTGAAGAGACTGTCTTTTTTCCATTGGATATTCTTTCCTGCTTTGTCGAAGATTAGTTGACCGTAGAGTTGAGGGTCCATTTCTGGGCTCTCAATTCTGTTCCATTGATCTATGTGTCTGTTTCTGTGCCAGTACCATACTGTCTTGATGATGACAGCTTTGTCATAGAGCTGGAAGTCCGGAATTGTGATGCCGCCAGCTTTGCTTTTCTTTTTCAACATTCCTCTGGCTATTCACGGTCTCTTCTGGTTCCATACAAATTTTAGGATTATTTGTTCCATTTCTTTGAAAAAAGTGGATGGTATTTTGATGGGGATTGCATTGAATGTGTAGATTGCTCTAGGTAGCATTGCCATCTTCACAATGTTTGTTCTTCCAATCCATGAGCATGGAACGTTTTTCCATTTCTTTGTGTCTTCTTCAATTTCTTTCATGAGTATTTTATGGTTTTCTGAGTACAGATCCTTTGCCTCTTTGGTTAAATTTATTCCTAGGTATCTTATGGTTTGGGGTGCAATTTTAAATGGGATCGACTCCTTGATTTGTCTCTCTTCTGTCTTGTTGTTGGTGTATAGGAATGCCACTGATTTTGATTTTATATCCTGCTACTTTACTGAATTCCTGTATGAGTTCTAGCAGTTTTGGGGTGGAGTCTTTTGGGTTTTCCACATACAGTATCATATCATCTGCAAAGAGTGAGAGTTTGACTTCTTCTTTGCCGATTTGGATGCCTTTGATTTCTTTTTGTTGTCTGGTTGCTGTAGCTAGGACTTCTAATACTATGTTGAATAGCAGTGGTGATAGTGGACATCCCTGCCGTGTTCCTGACCTTAGGGGAAAAGCTCTCAGCTTTTCCCCATTGAGACTGATATTCGCTGTAGGTTTTTCATAGATGGCTTTTATGATATTGAGGTATGTACCCTCTATCCCTATACTCTGAAGAGTTTTGATCAAGAAAGGATGCTGTACTTTGTCAAATGCTTTTTCTGCATCTATTGAGTGGATCATATGATTCTTGTTCTTTCTTTTGTTAATGTATTGTATCACGTTGATTGATTTGCGGATGTTGAACCAACCTTGCAGCCCAGGGATAAATCCCACTTGGTCGTGGTGAATAATCCTTTTAATGTACTGTTGGATCCTGTTGGCTAGTATTTTGGTGAGAATTTTTGCATCCATGTTCATCAAGGATATTGGTCTGTAGTTCTCCTTTTTGATGGGGTCTTTGTCTGGTTTGGGGATCAAGGTAATGGTGGTCTCATAAAATGAGTTTGGAAGTTTTCCTTCCATTTCTATTTTTTGGAACAGTTTCAGGAGAATAGGTATTAATTCTTCTTGAAATGTCTGACAGAATTGCCCTGGGAAGCCATCTGGCCCTGGGCTTTTGTTTGTTGGGAGATTTTTGATGACTACCTCAATTTCCTTAGTGGTTATAGGTCTGTTCAGGTTTTCTGTTTCTTCCTGGTTCTGTTTGGGTAGTTGATACATCTCTAGGAATGCACCCATTTCTTCCAGGTTATCTAATTTGCTGGCATAGAGTTGCTCATAATATGTTCTTATAATTGTTTGTATTTCTTTGGTGTTGGTTGTGATCTCTCCTCTTTCATTCATGATTTTGTTGATTTGGGTCATTTCTCTTTTTTTTTTGGATAAGTCTGGCCAGGGGTTTATCAATCTTGTTCATTCTTTCAAAGAACCAGCTCCTAGTTTCGTTGATCTGTTCTACTGTTCTTTTGGTTTCTATTTCCTTGATTTCTGCTCTGATCTTTATGATTTCTCTTCTCCTGCTGGGTTTCGGCTTTATTTGCTGTTCTTTCTCCAGCTCCTTTAGGTGTAGGGTTAGCTTGTGTATTTGAGACCTTTCTTGTTTCTTGAGAAAGGCTTGTATTGCTATATACTTTCCTCTCAGGACTGCCTTTGCTGTATCCCAAAGAGTTTGAACAGTTGTGTTTTCATTTTCATTGGATTCCATGAATTTTTTTAATTCTTCTTTAATTTCCTGGTTGACCCATTCATTCTTTTGTAGGATGCTCTTTAGCCTCCATGTATTTGAGTTCGTTCTGACTTTCCTCTTGTGATTGAGTTCTAGTTTCAAAGCATTGTGGTCTGAAAATATGCAGGGAATGATCCCAATCTTTTGGTACCGGTTGAGACCTGATTTGTGACCTCGGATGTGATCAATTCTGGAGAATGTTCCATGGGCACTAGAGAAGAATGTGTATTCCATTGCTTTGGGATGGAATGTTCTGAATATGTTTGAGAAGTCCATTTGGTCCAGTGTGTCATTTAAAGTCTTTATTTCCTTGTTGATCTTTTGCTTAGATGATCTGTCCATTTCGGTCAAGGGGGTGTTAAAGTCCCCCACTATTGTTGTATTGTTGTCAATGTGTTTCTTCGCTTTTGTTATTAATTGCCTTATAAAGTGCCTGCTCCCATGTTAGGGGCATAGATATTTACAATTGTTAGATCTTCTTGGTGGATAGACCCTTTAAGTAGGATCTAGTGTCCTTCTTCATCTCTTATTACAGTCTTTGTTTTAAAATCTAATTCGTCTGATATAAGGATTGCCATCCCAGCATTCTTTTGGTGTCCATTAGCATGGTAAATTGTTTTCCACCCCCTCACTTTCAATCTGGGAGTGTCCTTGGGTCTAAAATGAGTCTCCTGGGCACCTGGGTGGCTCAGTTGGTTAAGCGACTGCCTTCGGCTCAGGTCATGATCCTGGAGTCCCAGGATCGAGTCCCACATCGGGCTCCCTGCTCAGCAGGGAGTCTGCTTCTCCCTCTGACCCTCTTCCCTCTCGTGCTGTCTGTCTCTCATTCTCTGTTCCTCAAATAAATAAATAAAATCTTTAAAAAAAAAAATAAAATAAAATAAAATGAGTCTCCTGCAGACAGCATATTGATGGGTCTTGTTTTTTAATCCAATCTGATAGCCTGTGTCTTTTGATTGGGGCATTTAGCCCATTTACATTCAGGGTAACTATTGAAAGGTATGAATTTAGTGCCATTGTATTGCCTGTAGGTGACTATTACTGTATATTGTCTGTGTTCCTTTCTGATCTATGCTGCTTTTAGGCTCTCTCTTTGCTTAGAGGACCCCTTTCAATATTTCTTGGAGGGCTGGTTTCGTGTTTGCAAATTCCCTTAGTTTTTGTTTTTCCTGGAAGCTTTTTATCTCTCCTTCTATTTTCAATGACGGCCTAGCTGGATATAGTATTCTTGGCTGCATATTTTTCTCGTTTAGTGCTCTGAAGATCTCATGCCAGTCCTTTCTGGCCTGCCAGGTCTCTGTGGATAGGTCTGTTGCCAATCTAATATTTCTACCATTGTAGGTTACATATCTCTTCACCCGAGCTGCTTTCAGGATTTTCTCTTTGTCTCTGAGACTCGTAAGTTTTACTATTAGATGTCGGGGTGTTGACCTATTTTTATTGATCTTGAGAGGGGTTCTCTGTGCCTCCTGGATTTTGATGCCTGTTTCCTTCCTCACATTAGGGAAGTTCTATGCTATAATTTGCTCCAATATCCCTTCTGCCCCTCTCTCTCTGTCTTCTTCTTCTGGGATCCCAATTATTCTAATGTCGTTTCGTCTTATTGTATCGCTTATCTCTCGAATTCTGCCCTCGTGATCCTGTAGTTGTTTCTCTCTCTCTTTCTCAGCCTCTTTATTTTCCATCATTTGGTCTTCCATATCGCTGATTCTCTCTTCTGCCTCATTTATCCTAGCAGTTAGTGCCCCCATTTTTGATTGCACCTCATTAATAGCCTTTTTGATTTCGACTTGGTTAGATTTTAGTTCTTTTATTTCTCCAGAAAGGGTTTCTCTAATAACTTCCGCGCTTTTTTCAAGCCCAGCTAGTATCTTTAAAGTCATGATTCTGAACTCTAGGGCCGACATCGTACTAATGTCCGTGTTGAGTAGGTCCCTGGCTGACGGTACTACCTCTTGTTCTTTTGGTGAGGTGATTTTTTTCATCTTGTCATTTTGTCCAGAGGAGAATAGATGAATGAGAGAACAAAATGCTAACAGGTTAACAACGTCCGCAGCAACTATACTCTATACAAATCAGAAAAGACCAGAAACCAGGGGAAAAGAAAGGGAAAGAAAGAAAAAAGAAAGAGAAAAAAACAAAAACAAAAACAGAACAATACAAAAAAACAGAATATGATGAAATATGATCAGGCTAGTGCATAGATCAGTGCCACACACTAGATTTCGGGCATATTTTGGTCTGTTAGAAGAAAGTGCCTCCTAAAATTTTAAAGGAAGAAAGACTTATCTATGCACAAAATTAGGGTTGATACAATGAAGGGATGGAAGATGACTGTAAAGATGAAAATTATAAAAGATTTTATAAAAGGAATTGATAAGAAGTTGTTTCAAAAAAGAAAGAAGAAGATTTAGAAAAAAAAAGGGAGAGAATGTGATCAGGCAGGAGACTAGAACAAAGCCATACACTAGTGATTTAGGGTATATTTTGATCTGGTAGAAGAAACTGTATCTTAAAATTTTGAAGAGAGAACTATATATATATATATATATATATATATATTTGCCAAAAATAAGGGTAACTACTATGAAGGGATAAAACATGACTCTAAAAATGAAAAATAGAAAATGTTTTTTTTAAAAAGGGATTGAGAAGATGTTGGTTGAAAAAGGGAAAAAGAAAAATTAAAAAAAGTTAAAAAAATTAACTTTGAAAAACTAATGAATCATTGTAAAAAAAAAAGCAATGAATTCTATGTGTCGTATTCCCCTAGTGCTGGAGTTCTCCCGTTCTCCTTGATCGGTAAACTTGGTCTTGGCTTGCTGGCTGTTCGTGCAGATCTTCTGGGGGAGGGGCCTGTTGCCGTGGTTCCCAAATGTCTTTGCCGGAGGCGGAATTGCCCCGCCCTTGTGAGTCCGGGCTAAGCAAGCTGTTGGGGTTTGCTCTCAGGAGGTTTGTTCCCTGCAAGCTCTTGGTACAGCTTTGGAGGACAAGGGTGAAAATGGTGGCCTCCCAATCTCCGCCCGGAGGAGCCGAGAACTCGGGGCCCCGCTCCTCAGTGCGCCCCCAGAGAAAAGCAGTCACTCCCGTCTCCCCGGTCTCCGGCCGCACTCCGTGCTCACCCGGCCTGTGACCGAGCGTTTCTATCTCTGGCACCCGACCCCGTGTGGAGTCTCCAAACCCAGCAGATCCCTGCGGTGCGCTCCCGTGCCGCTCCTCCCGGGGGAGGAAGGGGAGTCTCCCCTGATCTGCCGCTTGTTGGGTCCCCGCTGGAGGAGCAGTGGCCCGACTGGGCTGCGGATCACAGTTCATGGCAACCCTGAGCTGAGAGCCCGGCCTCGGCTCCGTCTCTGCAGCCGGCTTCCCCGCTCTGATACCTGGGAGCTCTGCCGCACTCAGGCACCCCCGGTCTTTCTGTGACCCCGAGGGTCCTGAGACCACAGTGTCCCGCGAGGGTTCCACCCCCCGCTTAGCCACTGGAGTGACGTCCCTCAGCGGAGCCGACATCTAAAAGTTCCGATTTTGTGCTCCGCGGCTCTAGCACTTGCCAGAAGCGGCCGACGGTGGCCCCCTCCCCCGCCGTCTATCCTCCCGAATATCGCCTCGGATTCACTTCTCCGCACGTCCTACCTTCCAGTAAGTGGTCGCTTCTCTGTTCAGAGAGTTGTTGCTATTCTTTTCTTCGATGTGCTGTTGAGTTCATAGGTGTTCAGAATGGTTTGATCCCTATTCAGCTGAATTCCTGAGACCAGACAAAATCCAGGTCTCCTACTCCTCCGCCATCTTGCTCTGCCTCCCGAGTTTCCACAACCATTCCTCTTTTTAAAAAAAAGATTTTATTTATTTTTTTATTTATTGGAGAGAGAGAGAGAGGAGAGAAAGAGAGTGCAAGAGCAGGGGGAGGAACAGAGGGAGAGGAACAAGCGGACTCTGCACTTAGCACAGAGCCCGACGGGAGGCTGGATCCCAGGACCCCAAGATCATGACCTGAGCCGAAATCAAGAGTTGGACACCCAACTGACTAAGCCACCCAGGCACCTCTACAACCATTTCCCTTACACACACATATGCTTAATTTTTTATCCTTTACATTACTTCCTTCTCTTCGTAGCACTCATCACCACTTACACCACTTAGAATATCATATACTTATTTTTGTGCACGTATGCCCCCTCTTCCCACTAGTAGAATATAAATTCTACGACAGCAAGAATTTTGGTAATCCCCAAACCTAGAAGAGGGTCTGGCACATGATGGGTGCCCAATATATATCTGTTGAATAAATGAATGAAGGAATGGCCCAAATACAAGCATACATTCCCTCTTGTTCTTGATCTTAGATTTTTTTCCCCCTTAGTTCAAAGCCCAGAATTTGCACTGGATAAGAGAAACTGGCCACTGAATGATACATGAACCTGTTCTGCAAGAAAATCACCACTACCCTCAATGTTTCTCCTCCTGTTAGCACTCATCTGGATAAGCGGCACTACCGTCCAGAAACCAGGAGTCATGGTTCCTCTCTTCTCCCGGTCCCCCGGGCTGGGTGCATCAGCAAGTCCTACAGTTTAACTTCAGAACACATGTTGCTCAGACTAAACCACTATCATCTTTCACTGAACCTCCTAATCTATGTCTCCTATTGAATTCCTAACCCATCCCCACCTCCGCCCCCACCCAATTTGCCCACAGTAACCAGAGATGGTGTTTAAAAATTATCTAAGATCATGTAACTAACCTAGAAGCCCTTGAATGTCTATCCAAATTTCCTATTATAGGTCCCAGAATTCTGTGCGATCTGGCCCTGCCAGCCGTTCAAATTCATCCTTTGTCACCCATTCCCATCCCCACCCCCCACCCAGTTCACTTTTCTCTCGCCCTGCTGGTTTCCTGCAACCTTTTGAGAAGCCCAAGTTTATTCTGGCCTGCAACCTTCCCATTTCTGTTACTTCAAGTACTTCACTATTAATCATTAGTTTACTTAATAGTCCATGGCGCAATCCTTTCAACTGGGCCCTGAGGAATACCTCTCTGGATAATAGTAACATTTTTTTTTTTTAAGATTTTATTTATTTATTTGACAGAGACACAGCGAGAGAGGGAACGCAAGTAGGCTTCCCGCTGGGCAGGGAGCCTGATCCGGGGCTTGATCCCAGGACCCTGGGATCATGACCTGAGCCGAAGGCAGACTCTTAACGACAGAGCCACCCAAGGCGCCCCAATAGTAACATTTCAGAAACTCTATCAGGCCAGAGAACTTGTGCTTTTTTCTCCCCTCGTGCTCTTTCTTACCTCTACATCGAGCAATGCGTGTTCCTTAATTCTCTTCCTCAAATCAAACCCTGCCCATCTGAACGTAGCTGGTCTCAATGATGTACGTGTTAGCATGAGTGGACACACTCCAATCAACAGCTAACGTCTGTCAGGAGTCCTCTGTTGGGGACTCTGAGGTGCGCCACAGGCTGAGTGGGACATTTTACTTTGACCAGTTCACGGTGTGCAATCCCGTGAGGGAAAGAGCAGAGATGGAACGTGTGGCCATGGATTAAGCACGTATTTAAGTTTATTGCTCCTTGCTCCAAGATCATTTGCCATTTTATTCTTATTTCTAATTTGGCATAAAGGATTTTGTCTTCTGGAAAAGATGTTCGAACATCAGCAACAAAAGAGAAAGTTATTTCACAGACTCAGTAGCTCCTTCAATCACATCACTAAGGAAACAAATAGTTTTTGAAGGATCCACAAGCATCCCTAAAAGTTTTTGAATATATAACCTATTTCATTATCACACAAATCCCCAAGACTTTATTATCACTTTTTCATGTAAGAAAATTAAGCTTTTACATATTGATCCTTTTCCCTGTACAGTTGGTAAATAACAGAGCTGGATCTTCACCACTTCAGGCATTTTGCAGGGCCCAGGATCTTTCACTATACCAGTGAATAAGTTCCTCCATTGTCTTTGCTTCAAGCAATCTTGTGGATAAAGGGATGGTTATAGGGACACAGTTGTTGCCTGCTTGGAAAAGTGGAACCTATATATACTCACAACTTAAGACTCTTGAAACTTTGAATCCATATATGAACAAGAGAAGGAGAAGCTAATTGGAACTGTATCTCCAGTTGAATCCATATACGAACAAGAGAAGGTGAACCTAATTGGAACTGTATCTCCAATCACTGGGAGTGATTGATTAGTCAAGGAAGGCTTCCTGGAAGGAAGAATTTTATATGAGGTTTTGAAAGAGTATTGATATGAGGAGGACAGGGATTCTGGGAAGAGGAAAATGAGAATCTCATGTGTAAGATCGTTAGTTGTAGTTTTTCAGGTGGACCATACATGCAAATGTGTTTGAATGTGAGACGCTGTATAAAGAAATCACCATTTATTTCTTTGGAAAATCCCATTATGTTCTATTTAAATGGCTGAAATGTCAGGGGGCCAAAAAAGTTATTTTTAAAAAATTGATCATCAAATTGAAACTACCTACTGGATGAATTATAAAAGCCAGCGGTCAGAAAAACCCCCTCACTGAAGAATAAGGAGACATCATGGGGTTGTCATAGGGGAATGATGAATATATATTGGGGGTGTCTTTTCATTCTGTCTTTTTGGCTCTACCCCAACGGAAAGAAAAAAAACAGATTGGGGAACTGAGAGTATGAAAGAATAAACATGTCTGTTGTTCATGACCTAATCTGTGTGGAGACACTTTCCTTTTTGGTCTCACAGGTGTGTCTTTAGCTACTATCTGGGGAGGCAGGAGGGTAAACTGGGGAGATGGTGCAACGGAGTGACCCTTACATTTTTTTTTCATTGAGATTGAAATTGCTAGGTAGATTATCATCATCAACCAGTGGTGCACCGTGAAGTACAAAGAGGGTCTGGGCGGAGATGATGACCTCTGACCTGTCTCGATATCATCAAACCCGCAGTGCTCTTTTTCCCAAAACGGAATGTACGTCTAACTATGGGTGTTCAAACAGCTTTGCATTGGAGAGTTTAGAAGAACATTCCAGCCAAATGGAGTCAGGGGCTATGCTGCTCACCAAGCCTTCCTTCTGAGAAAGGCCCTTTCCCCATACCATGTGACTATTCGGGACCCCTGCCTCCAGCTGAACCATCAGAATGCTCACTGTCCTGGATGCAGACAGATGGAAATGTGATCTCACCAGGGTCCTCTTCAGGAATTGATACGGACTGAATGATATGCTAGGGAGAGAAGGTTCTCTCTTTTCTCTTTACCTCTAAGGATGATATACACCAGGAATAACTAGTGATCATCTTCGCTGTCACCTGGAGAAAATCTGTCTGGAGCCAACAGAACTCGCTGCCTGTAGAACTAAGAGGTGGTGAAAACCACAGTCCTTATGTTGTCATTTGAACCTACTGGATCCAGCTGGGTTTGAACTCAGGTCACCTCTTGGCCTTCTTGGTTATAGAAATGTAATATTGTGCTTTAGAACAAAAAACATATATTTGGTCTTCGTCCTCATTTCTGGCATATAGAGCTCCTAATACCCTTGGAATTTCGTAAGTCATAAGAGAGGCAAAGGTGTATTTTTTTCTTCCTAACAAGCTTTAAACCATACCTGAGTTTATGTTAATGAGGTGAGCTGGGAAACCCTCTAAGGATTTGAGCTGGTTGCCAGGAGAAGGAACCATAGTGATTAGAGGCTTGGAACTTTCAGCCTCAACCCCCTGACCTCCGGGGGAGGGGAGAAGGGTGGGAGGTTGAATCACCAATGGCTAATGATTTAATCAATCTTGCCTGTGTAAGGAAGCCTCCATAAACACCCAAAAGGATGGGGTTTGGAGGGCTTCTGGGTTGATGCACAAGAACTCATCAATGTTCTGGATGTACATCCCATACTCCGCCCAGACAGAAACTCCTGTGCTCAGAACGCTTCCAGACCTTAGCCTATGTATCTCTTCATCTGGCCCTTCATTTGTATCCTTTAATAGCCTGTGTAAGAAATCTACAAGTAAATTGTTTTTCTGAGTTCTGTTAGGTGCACCAGCAGATTAAACCCCCGGAGGGAGTCATAGGAAACAAACCCGCCCCCTTTCCCCTTCCCTGTTGAAAAGAGCTAAAATCTCATTCAGGAGTGTGAGGAATTAAATATTCAAAAAAGCTTGCTTGAAATCACTTTTGACCCTAAACTGACCCGAGGCTTAAAAATCAGAACTTGAAACAAGTATGCATGTGCTCGGGAAGGTTTCTGACTCCAAGAGAAACTTAAGGATAAAGTTAGAAGGTTCTTTTCTATTTAAGCCTGGAGAGAAATCCAAAAGTAGTTTGAGAGGAGACAGAATAATTAAAAGGCAGAAAGAAAGGAATCAAATTATACCTAGGTGTTTACACTTAAATATTATTTAAGTATTAATTAACACTCATATAGCTTTTAGATATGTGCCAGGAACTGTTCTAAGCACGTTAAAGATATTTGCTCACTTAACCTTCATAAAAACCTGATGAGATAACTTACTTTCAAGTACATCATTATTTTAACATTTTAATAATGGTAATAATATCTGCCATTTTTAAGTGCTCCCTGCGCCCATATTTTATGTATATTATTTCATTTACCCTTCACAACAACCATAAGGAGTAGGTACAGTTATTTTGACTATTTAATGAATGAAAACAAGACTAAGAGAAATTAAGTAGCTTTCCAAAGGACACACAGCCAATAGGTGGTAGATTCAAATCCCTAGATGCCTGCCTTTAAAATCTGTTCTCTGGGCGCCTGGGTGGCTCAGGTGGTTGAGTGACTGCCTTCGGCTCAGGTCATGATCCCGGAGTCCTGGGATCGAGTCCCACATCGGGCTCCCAGCTCAGTGGGGAGCCTGCTTCTCCCTCTGACTCTCTCCCCTCTCATGCTGTTTCTCCCTCACTCGATCGCTAATAAATAAATAAAAAATCTTTACAAAAAAAAAAATCTGTTCTCTGAATCACTGCACTAGAGCCTATTAATATTTAGTCATTCTTAATACCTTTCTTTTTAAGATTTTACTTAATTTGAGAGAGAGAGAGAAAGAGACGTGTGCACACAAGTGTGGGAGGGGCAGAACACTGAGAAGAGGGAGAAGAGGCAGAGGGAGAAGCAGGCTTCCCGCTGAGCAGGGAGCCCCGATGTGGGGCTCGATCCCAGGACCCCAGGATCATGACGCAAGCCGACGGCAAACGCCTAACAACTGAGCCACCCAGGTGGTGCCCCAATATCTTACTGTTCTAATACAGTTTAGTTTTACATTCTCACACAATTGAGTTAAAAAAAAGCAAGCGCATGCTTAACAAGATTATTACCCAGTACAACCATCCATCTGAAGGCAGCTTATTCAAATTTGAGGCATCACACACAGGATAAAATTAAGAGCTTTTGAAAGTTGTCTTTGCAACCATCCAAACTAATAAAGTTAGAGGATAAATCATAGGGAGCATATAAACTTACCTCAGGGACAGTTATTCTCATCTTAATTTCCATGCTGTCAGTTGACGGATGTTGATTGAATGTCAGGTTGAGTGAATCTCACAAGCATTCTGAGTCGCACATGAGATGAGATATTTTAAGGAGAGTTTGATATGTGGCGATTTACAAGGTGTGGAAAATCTGCAAGGAATAGGGAGGGCAGTGTTCTGCATTAATAATAGGGGGAAACTCTTAGGCCTCCTCTTGTCCTCTTGAAGGGACAAGAAAAAACAGTTTCTGGAACCCAGGGAGGGGCCCTGTAGGGAGGAGGGTGGCCCAGACAAGCTGGGCCTTCAACAGAGCAACATGGCTAACCCACAGCCACCCTGAAGGTGGAACACTGGAGAAATAACCTAGGGAGGTTATCTGCCTTCCTTTGCTACACAGTGATCTCCTGCCAGGACCTCCAATTGGTCAAAGTCGAACCAAAGCCAGAGGATCGAGGATTCTGTGGAATTGGTTCACGCTGCCAGCCTGCGAGAACGCAGAACAGGGTAAGAAGGGGTGGAGACTGAAAGGCAAATGGACAACACCCAGAAGATTGATAATGGCCCAAATCAGTGCATGTTCTTTGATAAAACCGAATTTCCAAGCCTGCCCAAGTGTAGATCCCTGAACCAGTCTAAGTAATCGGGTGGTCTCACTATTATAATCCTTTCTATCCCTCTTCCAGTCCTTTAAATCCAAAAAGGCCTCTGGCCCAAGTTGGACCTGCCTACAGCTTTGGTCCCCTTTGTGCTCTTCCTTATCCAGCCTTCCCAGAGCAGTGCGGAGTGCTGGGGCTCCCCCCTCCCCACCCGCAGCTCAATGCTAGCAGGGCATTTATACCTGGAACCAACTTCTCGGGTGGCCCTGTTTGTTGTTCTAGCCAAAGGCTTCCTTGGGAAATTTCACCATCCTGTCTGCTCAATAGATATCTGCCCTGGGGCAAGCTTGGAAAGGTTACAAGTTTAAGCAATGGCCAGAAACTCTGGCTTCTGTTTCTAGACTTGTGCAAAGTGCATGTGGTTGTTGCATTGGCAACAAAAGGAGAGGCTAGAACTGGCATATTTATTTAAGCTGTCAGGTGAGACAAAGTGTCAACATGTTGGCCTGGTTCAGTTTCCTTTCTTTCTCCTTCCTTAGAAAGGGCTAGTATCCAAAATCTATAAAGAACTTATCAAACTCAACACCCAAAGAACAAATAATCCAATCAAGAAATGGGCAAAAGACATGAACAGACATTTTTCCAAAGAAGACCTCCAAACAGCCAACAGACACATGAAAAGTTGCTCAACATCGCTCGGCATCAGGGAAATCCAAATCGAAACCTCAGTGAGATATCACCTCACACCAGTCAGAATGGCTAAAATTAACAAGTCAGGAAATGACAGATGTTGGCGGGGATGCAGAGAAAGGGGAACCCTCCTACACTGTTGGTGAGAATGCAAGCTCGTGCAACCACTCTGGAAAACAGTACGGAGGTTCCTCAAAAAGTTGAAAATAGAGCTACCCTATGACCCAGCAATTGCACTACCCCAATGATACAAATGTAGTGATCTGAAGGGGTATGTGCACCCCAATGTTTATAGCAGCAATGTCCACAATAGCCAAACTGTGGAAAGAGCCAAGATGTCCATAAAAAGATGAATGGATAAAGAAGATGTGGTATATATATACAATGGATTATTATGCAGCCATCAAAAAACCCCAAAATCTTGCCATTTGCAATGATGTGGATGGAACTAGAAGGTATTATGCTAAGTGAAATAAGTCAATCAGAGAAAGACATGTATCATATGACCTCACTGATATGAAGAATTCTTTTTTTTTTTTTTAACAGAGAGAGACACAGCGAGAGAGGTAGCACAAGCAGGGGGAGTGGGAGAGGGAGAAGCAGCTTCCTGCCGAGCAGGGAGCCTGATGCGGGGCTTGATCCCAGGACCCTGGGATCATGACCTGAGCCGAAGGCAGACACTTAACCGACTGAGCCACCCAGGTGCCCCGATATGAGGAATTCTTAACCTCAGGAAACAAACTGAGGGTTGCTGGAGTGGTGGGGGGTGGGAGGGATGGGGTGGCTGGGTGATAGAATTGGGGAGGGTATGTGCTATGGTGAGCGCTGTGAATTGTGTAAGACTGTTGAATCACAGATCTGTACCTCTGAAACAAATAATGTTAATGTATATGTTAAAAAAAAAAGAAGATAGCAGGAAGGGAAAAATGAAGGGGGGGATATCAGAGGGGGAGTTGATCCATGAGAGATGATGGACTCTGAGAAACAAACTGAGGGTTCTAGAAGGGAGGGGTGTGGGGGGATGGGTTACTCTGGTGATGGGTATTAACGAGGGCATGTACTGAATGGAGCACTGGGCGTTACATGCAAATAATGAACCATGGAACACTACATCAAAAACTAATGATGTAGTGTATGGTGATTAACATAACATAATAAAATAAAATTTTAAAAAAATTAAAAAAAAATCGTTTGGGGCGGGTGTTGCACACAAATGGCCGATCCTTTTCTCGTTCGCTTAGGTGTTCTGATCCAGCTCACCTTGACCGCCGGAGGTACCCCTATGTTTTCCTCAGCCTTGTCTTGGTTAACACTCTATGCGTTGGTTGTTTCCCTCTGCTCTTGTCTCTATAAAAATGTACTTGTTCTGAGTCTCATTTCTTACATCTGGTTGAAGAAATTGGGGAGATTAAAAGAAAGAACTGACAAACTGTTGCTAAGTTAGTGATGTAGTCTCATTGTGTGCTCCCCCTGGTACTAGCTCTTGGAGTGCAGCTTTAAAACCTCCCACTCACCCACTCACTGGTCTGAGTCATTTTGGGTGGCAACTCTGAGGACTGAGGTCAAGCTCTTGAGCAAGGAGGACCTGTATTCTGGGTTCTCACAGCACTGTTTTTGAAAGCAAGGATTTCCCCGTAATACAATGACATGCACTACAGAGAAGGAAGAAGAGAAGATGAAGAAATGAGTTCCCAGCAGGTGCTGAATATATTTGGCATGGTTTTAGTTTATTTAGACAAAGTGACCAAGGGAAGAAGACTATTGCAAAACTTCACCATAACATTGCTATGATTCCCATGTCCCGTAGCTTAGTTCCTTCCATTTTCCTTGGCAAGACTATAGCTTCATGTAACAATACACCCTGTGGTCTACTACACTTATACCTTAATGAGAATGAACCCAATTCCCAATCTCCTTAATGCACATTTTCTTTTTGACTCATTGTGTCCTTTCATCAGCCTCCTTTATATGGTTCTAGACCACACTGTGATGGAAACTTGACAAGATTCGGATGCCCCAGAATATTTAAAGATTTTATTTATTTATTAGAGAGAGAGAAAACGCGCATGCGTGAGCACACGAGTGGGAGGAGGGGCAGGGGGGAAGGAAGAGGGAGGGGGGAAGAATCTCAAGCAGACTCTGCAAGAGCATGGAGCACAGGGGAGAAGGGGGCCTCCATCCCAGGACCCTGAGATCATGACCTGAGCTGAAACTGAGAGTCCGTCACTTAACAGAGTGAGCCACCCAGGCGCCCCTAGATGTCCCAGAATATTTAGACTGCAGTAGTTTCTGCATCTTCCTCCTTCCACTGAAATTATAAGTATAAATGGAGCCCTAAGCTCATCTACTAGTGATAAAACAAGAGAAGGGAGGTCTCAGATTAAATACAGAGAAGAGTACCCTGGCTAAAGACATTAGAGACCCTGGACCAGGTTACTGGGGAACGCTGTTGATGCTTCTTCTCAGATAACCTAAAAAATCATGGGAAAGGAAGCTGTCAGTTTGGGCTGGTTGAGGTTCTTGGAACCAAGAGACAGCATAAAATGATATGGGCAATTCTTTTACGGGGCACAGTAAAAGCTGTCAGGTGAGACAAAGTGTCAACATGTTGGCCTGGTTCAGGAGTTTGGAGTCAAACGGAACCGGAAATGAGACCCTGTTCTATCACTTACTAGTGGTAAAATCTTGGGCACACCACTTAATCTCTCTGCAGAGAGTTAAAATGAGGATTAAATAAGATTAATGGATACATGGTGTTTAGTATAGAGTCTCTGGCACCAGAGAAAGTACTCCATAAATATTAGTTTCTGTATTTAGCCTAGAGTTTTTTTTTTTTTTTTTTTAATCCTTTCCTTCCAAACCCCCATGGCCAGTGCACACACACAGATCTGTTCTCAGGCAGCCGCAGAGCTTAGTCCCTTCCTACCCAGCCCCAAAGCTGCAAGTCTCCAGCTCCAATCAAGTCCCACAGTCTCAGCTGTCTTTTACTAATTAGCTGACATTGTAGCTTCTGACCTAATTTGAAGCAACATACAGTTGTCTCTTGAACATGGGTTTGAATAGCACACGTCCTTTTACGCGTGGGTTTTTTTTTTAATACCATACAGTGCTGTACATGTATTTTCCTTATGACTGTCTTAACATTTTCTTTTCTCTAGCTTGCTTTACTGTGAGAACACAGTACTGAATACATATACAAAGTATGTGCTAATCGACTGTCGTTATTATCAGTCAACAGTAGGCTATTAGTAGTTAAGTTTTGGGGGAGGCGAAAGTAATACGTTGATTTTTGGCTGCACCGGGTATCGGCGCCCCGAAACCCCGTGTTGTTCAAGGATCAACTGCAGATCCCCCCAGGTCCCATTCTTTCATTCAGTCACCCTCCTGTAGAGCCTGATGAAGATGTTATTGCTGATGGCTACTGTTTCTTTTCACTCTTCAAGTCTGGAACAACATGTTCAAAGAGCTAGAATCTTTGAGCTGGAAGGAACCTTGGCAACCTCTAGCCTAGGGTGAATGCTATGCTGCAGGCAAGCCTTAAAACACGCACAGAATTCAAAGGGCAGGGAATAGCATTTGGGTGAAGTTTTACTGGTGCATTGACTCCTGTGAAGAATCTTCAGAGACCGGGCAGAAGTTGATGAGAAGTGGAGGAGGGGAGATTGTTTAACAAAGGAAATGTGCAAACGCTGCATGTTCTAAGATACAGGAACATAGAATGGCTAAAGGCTTGGGTGTCAGGAGGGAAGTAGAGATATGGCCAGATATGGGAAGAATTTCAGAAAAGAACACGTCACACAAACATTTAAAGATGTTTTCAAGTGTTTAGTAACATAAATTTCCTGACTCTTGTTGAGTGCCCTAAAAGTGGAAGATGGAGACAGATACCGTTTTTTTCTGAAATATCCGATTAATTCAATATCATGTACATCAGGGTCTTCAAATCTTTTATGTTTTGTTAATGACTTAATCTGAACTCTCAAATCTGAACCGTTCACAATATTTCTGACAAGCATTTAATGTAGCTTGGATACTTCCAATGCCAAGGAGCACAATATTGGGAGAGGCAAC
This sequence comes from Zalophus californianus, assembly GCF_009762305.2. Classification (NCBI taxonomy): domain Eukaryota; kingdom Metazoa; phylum Chordata; class Mammalia; order Carnivora; family Otariidae; genus Zalophus; species Zalophus californianus. Next base: position 17,533,109 of record NC_045605.1, read on the forward strand.
TAATTTGATCCTTTTATTTATTTAAATTTATTTTTTAATTGAAGTATAATTACACACAGTAAAATGCACAGACCTTATTGTACAGTTTGATGCTTTTTGACAAATATACCTCGTGTATCCGATGGCCTAATCAAACTGCAGAAAATTGCCATCACACAGAAAATTTCCCCAGGATCCTTTCCACTTAATCATCCTGCCTCCCTCCTCCCACAGGAAGACACAATTCTGATTTCTATTTCCACAGATTCATTTTGCCTATTCCTGGACTTCACGTAAATGGAATTATTCAGTGGGTGTACTCTGGTGGCTTTTTTCACATAACATAATATTTTTGAGATTCATCTATGTTGCTGTATGTATTAATAGTCTGTTCCTTTTTGTTGCTGGGCAATATCCCACTGTATGGATTTACCTCCATTTATGTATTCATTCTCCTATGGATGAACACTGGCATCGTTTCCAAATTCTGGCTATTAGAAAGAAAGTCACAATAAACATTCCTCTATTATTTTTGTAGACATAAGATTTCATTTGTTTTGGAATTCCTGGGTCAGAAAATAGGTGACTCTTTATAAGAAAATGCCAGTTTTCCAAATTACCTGTGCCATTTTATACCTTTACTAGCAATGTAGAAGAAATCCAGTTGCTCTATAGTCTCTCCAACATTTGGTGTTGTTAGAACTGAAAAATTTTAACCTTACTAATGGGTGTGTGGTGCTATCCCATTGTGGTTTTAATTTGCACTTCCCTGTTGACCAACAAGGCTGAGCACTTTTTTTATGTGCTTATTGGCCATGCATTCTCTTTTATGAAGTGTTTCTCCAAGTCCTTTGCCCGTTTAAAAATATTGTTTGTACAAGACGAAATCAGAGAGGGAGACAAATCATAAGAGACTCTTAATCTTAGGAAACAAACTGAGGATTGCTGGAGGGGAGAGGGGTGGGGGGATGGGATATCTGGGTGATGGGCATGAAGGAGGGCAGGGGATGTAATGAGCACTGGATGTTATATAAGACTGATGAATCACCGAACTCTATCTCTGAAACCAATAATACACTATATGTTAATTAATTGAATTTAAATAAAAATATATATTGTTTGTAAAAAATAAAAATAAATAAAAACACTGTTCATCTTTTTAGTATAGATTTGTAGGAGTTCTTTATTCTGCTTTTGAGTCCTGTGTCAGAGATGTATATTTCTCCCAGTCTGTGGCTTCCCTATTCATTTCTACTAACAATGTATTTTGATAATCAGAAAGTTTAATTTTAATAAAATACATTAAATCATTTTTTCTTTTATTGTTACGTATTTTTTTGTATCCAAAGAAATCTTTGTCCATGCCAATTTTGCAAATATGCTCTCCTGTGTTTCCTTCTAGAAAGTTTATGGTTTGGCCTTTACATTTAGGTTTATGATCCATCTCAAATTAATCTTTGTATATGATGTGAAGTGGGGGCTGAGGTTCATTGATTCCATATAAATATCAATTACAAGTACACTTAGAAGATGACTTCCTTTTCTCCACTGAATTTCACTGGTGCCTTTGTCAAAAGGCATTTGACTTTGTATGTGTGATCCTATTTCTCGATTCTCTGTTTTTTCCAATCTGTTTATGCCAATACCACACTGTCTTAATTACCAGAGCTGTACAGTAAGTCTTGAAATCATGTGGTATAAGTCCTTCAAATTTGTTCTTTTTCAAGATTGCTTTGGCTATTCTAGGTCCTTTATGTTTCTTCATAAAATTTACTATCAGCTCATCAATACATTTCATTTTTGAATAGCTCGATGGTTAGAAGTTCTTCTTAAATTTGAACTTAACTTTCTTGGCTCTCCTGTAATGTCTTAGTCTTGCTCTATAAAGGCATGTGAATATGTCTGCTTCCTGTTCCACAGAGTAGGCAGCATGGCACTGGAGAGAAAGTTCCCACTTTGGAACCAGACATCCAGGAGTTTGAATGTTGACTCTGGTTTGTTTTTTTTTTTTAGGATTTTTGTTTATTTATTTGAGAAAGAGAGCATGAGAGAGAGAGAGAAGGAGCACCAGCAGGGGGAGAGGCAGAGGGAGAAGGAGACTCCCTGCTGAGCAAGGGGCCCGACGTGGGACTCCATCCCAGGACCCTGAGATCATGACCTGGACCAAAGACAGATGCTTAATTGACTGAGCCACCCAGGTGCCCCTTGACTCTGGTTTTATGTCTTCTACAAGTAACTCTATGTCTCTGATCTTCAGTGCCTTTATCAGTGAAGGGAAAATAATTTCCACTGTACAGGATTGCTTTGAGAATCTGAGAGAGTATGTATAAAGCACTGAGTCAAATTCAGGTCTTGGCTCCTAATTGACACTTTAAAGAAAATTTAAAGGTAGTGATTATTATTATTATTATAAATGTTTATTTTTATTTTTTTTGTAAAGATTTTTTTTTTTTTTTTGACAGAGAGCACAAGCAGGCAGAGGCAGAGGGAGAAGGAGGCTCCCTGCTGGCAAGGAGCCCGATGCGGGGCTCAATCCCAGGACCCCAAGATCATGACCCGAGCCGAAGGCAGTTGCTTAACCAACTGAGCCACCCAGGTGTCCTATTATAAATGTTTAAAGATGATGGTTGAGCTGTTCCCCCTGCCAAATCTCCATTTCAGGTTAAATACCCCTAGTTCTTTAACTTTTTCATAAAATATTATTTCTAGACATTGCTCCCACCGGTTATATTGGAAATACTTCAAAATCAATAAAACAGGGCAGTGACTTATCAGAAGGGACATTGGCCTCATTGGACAGGATCAGGGTCTGGAGGGCCCCTGGTGGACCAGACATTAATTAATCATTTATTTACTGGATCCTAGAGGAAATCCATGGTGTCCTAGGGGAGAGACAGGGTGACTGGGACAGTGAAGGTTGGGGGTGGTCCTCAGGACCTAGAGTAGTGACTCTTTACCAGTGGATATGCAAGTATTTCAACGTTTTTAGAACCAGAGCACCGGTACTGAAGACTAGCTGTGGATTCTCAGCCCTGTTCTCTCCAGTACTACTCTCTCTAATTTTGGAGAGGATTCTTGGTTATTTCCCAGTATGGTTTTCCCGAGGAGAAGAGAACCTCCGATTTGTAGGTGGGCATACAGATGCTCAGAACAGTGCCTCTACGTCCTGGCACCCCTTGCAGGTGGGTGTGGCTATCTGACGAAGTTCTGGCCATGGGGATGTGAGCAGAACTGATGTGTGCATTTTGGCTTTGTGCCCTTTCTCCTTCCCACGGTCTGGAACGAGCATGGGCCTGTAAGCCATCGTAAACCACGCAAAGGAGGCACCCGAGGATGGCAGAGCAACCAGAGAGAAGGAGCCTGAACTCCTGACAGCTTTGCAGAGCAAGGCTGACACACCATCTAATGTGAGAAATCAACTGTCTGTCTAAGGCCATCATTCTGGGTCCCTGTGGCCTGCAGCTGAAATTTTTTCATGACTCATGCACTGATCCTAAGAACCTTGTGTGACTCACTGCTCCTAACCTCACCTTAGTTTTCTGACCACTCTATAACCACGTGTCAAAATTGACCTCAATTTGGTTATGCCTCATCATCAGTTTCTTTTAATAGATAAGGGTGGCTGCCAAGTTAGAGCAGGTACACAGGTTAGTTGTTCACTTATGGGCTGGACTGGGACCACTGGCAAATTTATATGTTAAAAGTCCCTGCCCCTGGTTCCTTGGGAATGTAACCATATTTGGATATAAGGTCTTTAAAGAGATAATTAAATTAAAATGAGGCCTTTAGGGTGAGCCCTAATCCATTATGACTGGTGTCCTTGTAAGAAGAGGAAGAAACCCCAGGGGTAGGCACACACAGAAGGATGACCATGTGAGGATGCAGGGAGAAGGCAGTCATCTGCAAGCCAAGGAGAGAGGCCTCAGAAGAAACCAACCCTGCTGACACCTTGATCTTGGACTTCTGGTCTCCAGATCTGTGAGAAAATACATTTCTGTTGTTTCAGCGCCCCGCCCCGCCCCCCTCCCCCCCTCCCCGTGGCATTTTGTCAAGGCAGCCCTGGGCAAACTAAAACACTGCCAGTAACCTCCTTTGCCAGATTTTAATGACAGCAAATCATATGGCAGATTCTGCCACACGTGCAGACATTCATTAGTCATTTATTAGAAACAGGGCAGGTTAAGTCTCACCTCTTTTTTAGGTCATCTTATCAAACTTGACTCAAATGTGCTTTACTAAGTGCAGATACAACATCCCAGAGGCAACATTAAGTTAAACTTATGGTTGCTAAGAGGCAACCAGAATCCTCAGACCCAAGTGCACACAAAGATGTAGAGAACAAGAGTCTGTTGCCGTCTCTGCGGCTAAAGGACTTGGTACATCCCTGCACCTGTTTACCTGTTCCTGCAGTGGACAGGTGTGTCTATAAAATATTTGTGACAAGCCCTATGTCTTGAATACTTCTGAATTCACTACCGAGAGCCTATTTTTGATATTCATTAAGCTAATTAATAGGCCACTAATGAAAATCCATTTTTAACATTTGTTATGCTAAATTAGTAAAAAAAAAAAAAATTGCTGGTATTGATTGAGATAGAATAACCCAAACACTTGTAATGGCCACCTCCTGGTGGGGGCTGATTAGCATGCTAGCTGACCCCCCCTTAGGCATGAATTCCTGATTAGGGCAAATGACTGCCCTCGGGTGCTGCCCAAACTAATAGGTAGTATTTCACTGTCTAGGCTGAAGTATCTTTAATAAATGACGGGCATGAACAAACCCACCGAAGAAAGATCTAGAGTTCTAAAGGAGAAACACACTCTTGAGGTGTTTTGTTCACGCTATACCCTCCATTACTTCTGACACCAGATATGTGGGGTTTCCACGCGTGGAGCAATTCTGTAATGTCAGCTGGTTAAATAGTTTATTCAGTTCTGACACTATCTATCGAGAGATAGCATCAGATCCCCCAGGTGAAGGGTTCAGATGGCCTCAACCCCCAACTTCAGATGCAAACTGCAAGTCTAGTTTGTCACCCGTGAGTCTGACCAACTGGCTGTATGTTGGAGGTTCCTACGGCCCCCTCCTCAGGTCTGATTAATTGGCTGCACAAATTAATCCCATTGACTAATTGGCTCGCGGCATTCACAGAAACATTTTACTTGCTAGGTTACTGGTTTATTATAAAAGGATATAATTCAGGAACAGCCAGATGGAAGAGAAAGCATAGGGTCAAGTATGGGGGTGGTGGAGCTTCCCTATTTTCTCCTGGGGTTTCCACATCTTCACATGTTCACCAGCCGAGAAGGTGCCCGAACCCCAACCTTTTGGGTTTTTATGGAGGCTTCATCCATAGGCACGATTGATGACATCATTAGCCATTGGCGATGATTTAACCTCCAGCCTCACAATGGGTGGGACTGAAAGTTCCAATTCTCCGACTTTGGTTGGTTCCCCTGGCAACCAGCCCTGTCCTTAGGTGACCTAGGGGCTTTCCAAAAGTCGTCTCATTAACATACACTCTGAGGTGTTTGAACAGGGTTTATTATGAATAATAAAGGACACCTTTATGACTCCTATCACTTAGGAAATTCCAAAGGTATAGGAACTCTGTGCCAGAAATGGGACAAAGACCGAATATGCATTTCTTATTATAAAATCACAATTGTTTACATTCCTCTCCTGTTCCATTAATACTGGAAGCTTTTCCTTATTCATAGTTGCTATACTGTCCTAACTGACTTTTAGAGACTTTCATATAAACAGTGTCATGTACATGTGTGTAAATTAACTTCAATCTACGGTGGGGGCATATAGTTTACATTTGAAGGGTCCCAATCAGGAATCCATGCTCTACGGGTAATCAGCCATTTGAAGCACCCTGGTCACGAATCCATGGCTGGCCGCAGAGGTGGCTCCCTCCCCCGTGAACCTGCAACATCTTTATTTAAATCCAAATCCGATGATGCATGAATTAGCATAGGGATATTAGAAATAGTTTTCCACCGGTGAAATCAGTGCTGTTTTGGAAAGGTGGTTGGCTGGAATGGGCTTGCATGGACAAGCTATAAGAAGAATCCAGCATATAAATGGCATGCTAACTCCAACCCAGAGTTGTGCTCAAGGGTGGTGTTCATCTGGTCTTCTGTCCCTCTCCCGAACGGGAAACTCTGTTGCCTGATGTGCCCAAGAGTTTGGTAGACTCAACCGGCCTCAGAACCTTGCTGCATTTTCCCGGGGTCCTGGTGTTCCTGCAAGGGCCCTGGGTGTGAGAGAGAGGCTTCGAGAGCAGGGCCTGTCCTGACCGCCTCTGTGTGTGTTTGCTAAGAAACGTGTGTGCATGTGACAGAGCCTGATCTGAGACTTGCTTTTATAGCATCGTGTCACCTGGCAATGAGGTCAAAGGGACACATATAAACCTGAATAACAAACTGACAATTGCTGAATGCTGCGCAAATTCATTTGGCAACAACATCTGCCCTGAACTCTTCACAAATAACAATAGGTCTCATTGAGTGATCAAGTCTTATGTTCAGGGTTGGAGCCCAACCCTCGACATGTATAATCTCATTCAATCCTTTAAACCTGCAGAAGTAGGCAATTCATTGACAAGCAAAGAAAAGTAGGTTTTGAGAAGGTGCCCGACATGATCTAGTTGGGATACAAACCCAGCTGAGCTGGCTCCTGAGTGTCCAAACTGTCTTAAGTCCCTCCGCACTGTTCCCGGAAGCAGGTTAGGCGCATGTCAACCTCTTGTTCCCTTTATGTGATCAAATGATCCCGCCAAGATGAAATCACGAGGAGGAAGGGAGGTGGAGGGTCAGATCCGACTTTAGTGGGCAGGAAGAAGGGGACACAGTAGGTGCCCCCCTGCTGGCAGGCAACTAAAGCAGGTGGGGGAGGGGGGAGGGGGGTAAGAAACCACACACCATGCTTGGCAGACTGAGAAGTATTCCATGGCGTCATGATCACAGACTAGCAGGCCTTTTAGAATTAAGAATAGTCTTAATTTGCACTTCGTTGGGTTTTTCATTTACATAATGTTAGAATGCAAAGAAAATTCATACGAAAAAAATCCACTGCTAATTTAGCACTGAAGTTCTTGTTTAAATAACCATGGCAAGAGAATGGATTTTTCACTTTGCTCTCAGCTTAGGTGGTTGGGATATTTTGTAAGACGGGTGTTGTGTCAAACCCCAAATGAGAATGTGTTTGCCCCTGAGTAGTTTTGTTGGTATGATCCGAACGCTAATCACCGTTTCAATAATTTATTTGGTGTGGAGGATTTAATGTAATTTGTTTAAGGGTTCTGAGAAAATGTATTCCTTCATCCGGGGCCTCATTAAAAGCGCTTGCAGTGTTGGGTCTGGTGGGAATGATCTTTATAACAGGTGTTAATTCAGCTGATGACACCACATAGAATTTCCAGTGGGCTGGATTTTGGGATGGCAGGCAGAGAGAAATAGGATCTGGAGTGCCCTGGGACAGATCCCATGGCAGGAAACAGGGGCCTCATGGAGTGATGGTTTGGAGCATGTGCCGTGGTCCTGGTGGAACGGGGCATGGAAGGACACTCTTCAGGCCTCCCTGGCTGCAGGGCATCCGCAAATCACCCCGCACCACCATCCTGACATGAATAAGATGAGGTGCTCCACTCCAGGTCTTGCTCTCCCCACACCTTGGCCCCTGCTCTCCCAGCCTCCTCCTGCGGCACCACCCTGCCTATTTGCACCCACACCCTACTTGCTGCCACTGTCTTCCCTTGAAGTCTTCTCTCATTTTCCTCAGATGCATAAAAGAACTTCCTGCTCCTCTTAGACACATCAGTTGCAGTCTTCTCCCTCCTGCACATCCTCACACGTTCAAATACACACACTTGGTACCACTGCTCAAAAGGGTTTGTTCTTGGGGCACTCCGTCGGTTAAGCCTCTGCCTTCGGCTCAGGTCATGATCCCGGGGTCCTGGGATGGAGCCCCGCATCAGGCTCCCTGCTCAGTGGGGAGCCTGCTTCTCCCTCCCCTCTCCCCACCCCCTTAATGTTCTCTCTCTCTCTCTCAAATAAATAAAATCTTCAAAAGGGTTTGTTCTCCACAAAGTCTTCCCCAGTTCACCTTCCCCAAACCCACTGATCTTTTTTTTTTTTCCCCCAAAGCACAGCTTTTTCTGTTAAAAGATAAACTGGGGGCATATGACAAATTTTAAGTTTATTTGAGCAAAAATTAATTCAAATTGGGCAGCGCCAACCCATAAGTGGTTAGGAATGCTTCTCTGACAGGAGCTGGGGAAAATACTTATGTAGAGAAGGTGCAGAAGCAAAAAAAAAAAAAAAAAAAAAAAAAGTAACTATTTGATTGGCTACAGCCTAAAAGCCTAGTTGGCTATTTGTGATGGGCTATCCTTAGGTTTTGATTTCTTAAACTTGAAGCATTTACAGGCTTAGGGTTTGGTTTGCTCACAGAAGCCACCCAAGTGTTAGAGCCACTTCAGTCTAATGGCTTCCTGGCTTAATTTCACACCATGTTCACATATTAGGCTATTTTTGTTTATCTGTCTTCACTTTCTTCAAGTTCCTTGCAGGTAGTGGCTGGATCCTCTCCAGACACTTGTACCCTATTATCCCTATCATCGGGTGGTCAGCAATGACTGCATCATACATAAAAGTATGTTACAACGGAAGGACTCACTGTTCTTGGCTAGGCTCACTCACCTGGTGCTGACAGGACCCTCCACTATCTTTCTAGCATCCTTTGTTGTGGCCACTTGGATGGGAAATTCGGTCTTCCTAGAGCAGTAATTCGAAATCATTCCACCCCCTGCCCCCAGCCATTCTTTTCAACTCAGTAGCCTATGATCTATTAAATGCAAGACAGGGGGATAGGTCCAAAGACCTACTTGTAATTTAGAAAAGGAGGTAAGTACTGTTAAAAAAAGACAACAGGCCCCAAATGGAGTCACTTGTGCTAAGCCCCATGCCACCCAACTTAGACTTAATATTCATATTTCGGTCTCCCCCAGGAATGGACTCATAAACCAGTCAATCTGGAATAATCTGGTCAGCCCTTGTAAGGTAATCTGCCTGATAGACCCCTGCTGTCCCCTAAAGAAAGGAGACCTTGCCACCAAGTAATCCATTCTTTGCTTTTATAAATCATTTCCTCTTCCTGCCCCCTTCTGCCTGTATGTTCTTTATTTCGTGCAGCTCTTTGGAGCTTCTTTCTGCTAGATGGGATGCTGCTTGATTCGTGAATCATTGAATAAAGCCAAAAAGATCTTTAATTTTTCAGGGGTTTTCAAAGAATCTCCAGCTTTAGCTCCTCCCCTGCAGTCCAAACCCTGGAAGGGGAGTCTGATTCTAGATTCATAGAGAAGGAGATAATTTCCCAGTGACCCTCAGCAAACGGTCTGGTCAGGAGATTTTGTCCTTGTGTCTACATAATGATAATAAACTTTTCTACATTTTTGCTACACAGGCTTTGTGAGAAAGGTCTAAATACTTTCTGGTCATAAAAGTTCAAGAAGTTGAGTTGCAGAGAGATCAAGGCAAGACCCTTAGGTAATCAGGGGAACCAGAAGTTGAGGGCAGCCTCTTAAAACCTATGCTCCTTCATGGGTTTTGAAGCAAAATCCCCCATTTGAAAATTCGAAACAAAATCCCTCATTACATTTTTCTAGAAAAGTATAGCAAAGAGGATTTGACTTGGGAACTCTGTAACGTAACTCTCCCTGTGGCCCAATCATGGGCCTGAGGTGGGGGAGTAAGGCAAATGAGCGCCACATCTCTGCTAGGCACCTGGGGAGGACGGTGTTGGTTGCCGGAGGGCTGAAGCAGGGCCTGGCAGAGGGAGGGCTGAGGACCTGAGCAATTCTGTCTTCCCCTGTCTGTGCTGGTTCTCACTGCCTTACTCAGCCTGGGACTTGAAACACCAGCTCTTCTGTCGGCCTCAGGGAAATCAGACACAGCAGAAAACGTCAGAGAGCCTGGGTTTGAATCTAGCTCTCACAAACTGCGTGACTTTGGGCCAGTGATGTAACCTTCCTTTTTGAGACTTCATTCTCAAAATCTGTGAAATAGGGGTGTCAGTAATGCCCACTTTGGCCCACTTCAACCAGTTGCTGAGAGATGACATTTGATAGATAAGGTTGTTATAATATTATGCAAATAAATGTAAAATGCTGCTCTGCAAAAGTAAGTTACTCCTATTTCCAGAACCTCCTCTTTGAATTTAATTTATTCTAGAGCGTGAATCTAAGTTACTTGTTCTATGTTCTCGATGCATCCGATTTTCAACCCCATCAATTATTCCAGACTTTGCCTTAACTAAAGGAATTTTTGGCAACAGCAGAAGAAAGTGTTATTTCTTTGGGGCAGGAGGGTATTTCTATCTTACCCTGGCTGGTGAGGTGAATAATAGTTATTTGGCTAAAGTGATGTGCAAGTTTACCGCTCCCAAGTGTTGGGGGGGGTCCCTTTTCTGTTCCAGTGGCTCCGAGGTCTGGTTGTGACTCAGAGAAGCCAACTTTGGGAGAAAGAAGTGGTGAGTGGGGAGAGATGGTGGTAAGAAAAGGTCTAACGTTCAGCTGCCTTGGTGCCTTAACTGCCCTAAACCCTTACCACAAGGCAAAGGGGGGTCATCCCTCCCCTTCATTCATACACATGCATTCTGTGAGCATCACTGAGCACTCACTCTGTGCCAGGATTATGCTGGGCACCGGGAACACAGACATAAGCAAGACAAGCCCGTTGTTAGCCTCCTGCTGCTTGTGGTTTGAGAGGAAAATGAAGTTCAATAGCTAATATGACCAGAGAGGAAGCATCAAAGAGCACAGGGAACTTAGAACCTTAGTGTGAGGGCCTGTAACCTAGGCTGGGTGCAGAGGGAGGCCTTTGGAACCTGGAGGAGGAATAGGAGTTGGGTAGGCCTGGGGGGTGCGGGTGGGGAGGGTGAGCAGATAGATCCTGGTATTTGGGAAGCTAATGAGGGGAGAAAGAGGACAAAAAGAAGTTCAGTTAGGCTTCTGGGAATTTTCCCCTTCTCCTCATGGCTGTCCTTGTTCATTATTTTATTTTATTTATTTTTTAAAAGATTATTTATTTATTTATTTATTTTAAAGATTTTATTTATTTATTTGACAGAGAGAGACACAGCGAGAGAGGGAACACAAGCAGGGGGAGTGGGAGAGGGAGAAGCAGGCCTCCCGCGGAGCGGGGAGCCCGATGTGGGGTTCGATCCCAGGACCCAGGGATCATGACCTGAGCCAAAGGCAGATGCTAACAACTGAGCCACCCAGGTCCCGCCTCGTTAACTATTTTAAATGTGACTCCATCTGGATAAAAACGTGGGACCCCAAGACCTCTGGGTGGCTTTTGCCTAGCTTTATCTCCAGCCCAAGCTCAGGATGGCCTAGGATGGGCAGAGGACAGAGGAGGGCAGTTTACAGTCTGATGAAAAGCTCAAGTCTTTTTTATACAGGTGTGAGTCTAGTATTAAATTCCCATGCATGTTGATTTCCCTCATGATACTGCACAGCATCAAGAGCAAGACCAAACACGTTGGGGCAGGGGGGAATGAGGGTACAGCCTCTGTCTACATTCCCACCCCAATGTTGAGGGTATTTTGGAGGCATGGAGGAAGTGCTGGCTTGTTTACAACCCAGATCCGGGTTCGAAGCTAGGAGGAACATCTGCTTAATTGCACAATTCAGCTCCGACCCCTATCCTGGGTGGCCTCACCTGGAGCTGCTCTCATCTCATGCTCAGGTGGGCATCCTGAAGGGGGCAGGGAACGATCAGGGCTGCAAGATCTCTTTTCATTTCACATATGAAAAAACCAATGCCCAGAAAGGTGAGATGACCAGGACAAAAATCACATGACCACTTGGTTGCAAAGCTGGGACATGTCTCCATGTGCATGTCTCCAATGCACCTGCCCATAATACTTCTAACTGGGGCCTTTACAATTGTACTTATTCTATCTCTATGATTCTGATACTCTGAGCAGTCCTGAGTGATAGATAGGGATTAAGATGGCTTTATTTTTTGTAGATAAGAAAATTGAAGCTTGGTGAGTTTATTTGACAGAGTCCTCAAAGTTAGAAAGTAGTTCTCCTAACTCAAAATTCAGTGTGTTTTCCACTGTGCCCTGTGGTTAGGAGGCACACACGGTCTCAGGCTTTGCCGATTATCCACCTGAGAATGGCCTCAAATGTAGATAATGACTACAGAGGAGGGCTTTCAAGGAGTAAATTAACCATGTTTGGGCATTCTTGCCAGGCCTCCAGCTTCCAAGTTGCATATCAAAATACAAATCAGCAAGTAGCTGGCCCTGCAAATTGCCATGTGAACCTCAAGCCAGCAGTTTGTGCCTGGGGTTGGGGGGTGGGGGGGAAGCATCTCTTTATCTTCAAATCCATGCTTAGGGGCCAAGTGCCTTTGTTTTCTGCTGGGACTCTGACACTTGCTCTTGCAGAGACGGTTCTCACGAAATATACGTTGGCAGAAACAATAATTGAATCACCGGCAGGGTATTGTGACTCTAGCCATGGTTCTCTCATTTTCCCTTGGGGGTTAAATGGGGGTAGCAGCGTCTTTGCTGTTGGTCTCGGGGGGGCGGCAGGGTGGTCCACTCCTGGTAAGGTAGTCCTGACAAGACAACGCTGGTCTAGATTGAGAGTGGCAGCTGGTAGTGTTTCCGTGGCTTTCCCAGAGGGTAAGTGATTTGCTTGGTGGGGAGACTGGGTGGTTCTATGATTATGTTGAGGTGGACAGAAAGCGGGGCCTGGGTAGCCTGACTTGGGCAGAAAACTGGAGCTGGGAAGACGTAGGGGACTGCAGAACGTGAGGCCAGTTCCCCAACAAGTCTGGCATGGGGTGGGGGTGGGGTGGCAGAACACAGGGTTCAAGGAGGTGAGGAAAGGCTGTCGTTCCTTTGGCAGGGTAGTGCTGGGCAGGGGAAGGGGCTCTGCTAAGCTAACCAGAGAGGGCTCTAGATGGGGCGAAATCAAGCAACTGTGGTTTGTTGAAAACGAGGAGCAATTTTGGGGGAACTGAACTGATCACCACCTCCTCCCTTGAAACCAAGGACTTGTACAACCACAGAAGCAGTCTCACCTTTAGCCCTGCTCCTTCTACTGCCTTTAGTCTTATCAAAAACCAGGATCTGAGTCCAGAGCAGAGTGAAATATAAAATGGAATAGAGGACAGGCCACCTGGATAGGCTCGACAGCGCCTACAAACCTGCAAAAACATACTTACCTTGCGTGTGCCTCAGCAGTTCCCACTGTAGGAATAGTATCTGGTGGTTCAGAGAGGGTCTGGATTCTCAAGCTGAATTTAGGGTTAACGTGGGTCCCCCTCACTCTTTGAGTGTCTGTTCCTCCTGCCCCCAATGGCAAGCTTTACAGGCTTGTAGAAGATTTGCAGCAGGTGTTGACTGCAGGCTGAACGGACTCGTGTATACGTCCATTTTGCAGGAGAGGGTAGGGTGGTTCAGTGCTGGGTCACCCTGCAGGGTCACAGGCAAGCCACTGCGCAGGGGCCCTGGGTTATGCACAGGTATTCACGTGTGCAAGGAACCATTGTATAACCGTGTACTTGTCCAGGGATGGCAAATCTCTTGCCAGATGTACCCTTGCTGTTACTGCCTCTATGCAGGGGGCATAGTTACTGTGCTTGGGCTCTGGGCAGTTTAGCTTGATCGAGGGTAGTTTCCGGCTGCGGCCGCGTCAAGAACGTTTTGATGCCCACAGTAGTAGAAACCGTGTGAGTTTCACAATGGGGGCGGGTTCATCTGCACTCTGATTTGCCCGCTGCTGTGTTCTGCGTGCTCAGAGCGAATTTTCTTCGGCTCCGGGGACTCTCCCTTGGAGGTGGGCGTGCGGCCGGACGGGACCCGGGGCTGTTGCAGGCAGAAAAGGAGACCCGCCACGGTTTAGTACGACCTCGACGCGACCCGGGAGAGGAGGCAACTAACTCCGGGGAAGACGAGCGAGCCCCAGCACAACTCTCTGATTGCCGCAAAGCGGACGACGCGGTGCGCCCGCCGGCGGGCATGGAGACGCACCCCAGCGGGCGCTCGCTGCCTTGACTTCCCCATCCCCGCTCGGGGGAGGGGCCCGAGTCGCGCCGAGGCCGCCGAGTGCAGAAAGTGCGCGAAGGGGACGCGGCTGGCGAGCCGCACACGTGACGGCGCCGCGCCGAGCCGAGCGGGACCCGGCGGCAGCGGCAGCGGCGGCGGCGGCGGCGGCGGCGGCGGCGGCGGCGGGCGCAGCGGGGCGGCCCCGAGCGGCGCGGGCGGCCTGGAGCCCCGGGAGCGGCGCGCGCGGCCCCGGCCCAGCCACCGTCCCGGCCTCGCGCTGCACATTCTCTCCTGGCGGCGGCGCCACCTGCGGCAGTGTTCGCCCGAACATGGCGACACGGAGCAGCAGGAGGGAGTCGCGACTCCCCTTCCTATTCACCCTGGTCGCACTGCTGCCGCCCGGGGCTCTGTGCGAGGTGTGGACGCAGACGCTGCACGGCGGCCGCGCGCCCCTGCCCCAGGACCGGGGCTTCCGCGTGGTGCAGGGCGAGCCGCGTGAGCTGCGGCTGTGGGCGCGCGGGGGGCCCCGGGGGGCGGACGAGAAATCGCTCCGGAGGAGACGGAGCGCTGCCCTGCAGCCGGAGCCCATCAAGGTGTACGGACAGGTGAGCGGCCGGCCACCCGCCTTCCCCCAGCTCTTTCCTTTCCCCGCACTTCCTCAGCCCCGCATCCATCCTATGCGGTCGCCTCCCAGGTGCAGGCACCGCTGGGGACTTCCCGACTTGCGTTTGTCCCCCCCCCCCCCACGACTGTGACCGTCCGCACTTGAATTGCATCGATCCTTCCTCCTTTCTGTCGATTTTAGCAAACGCCTTCCAGGTAACTCGCGGGGTTCAGTGCCCATTTCCCCAGGGTGTGTGCACACCCGTGTAGTTTCCAGCAGGTAGAGGAGGGGTGCAGCTTCATTTTACATGTGGATGAAAAACGGGGTTTCTTTAGTGTACCGTCAGTTGGCAGTGGAGGCGGGCACCCTGCAGTATACTTACCCAAAGCAGTAAAGGGAGGGGGACTCCATACTTTACCATTTTTAACCACAGTTAAGGTGGGCAAACCTGAAAGCGGGACTCTCTTGGTCTGGTCAGAGCAAGAGGTGCGTGTGTGTGCGTGTGTAAGGGCTGGATTTTGTTGTTTGTTGGGGGGGGGGTCTATGCATTCCTCCTTCCCCTTTGAGATACTGACTTTATTTTTGGACAAGAATATTAACTCATGGCACTTAGGGATTTGAAAGACTGCAAGAATTTGGTGGGCATTGTTATTCAGTAAATGGTTTATTTCTGTCCAGGCAATGGGCTTATTAGATCATAAGTAACACGAATTTCACTTTTATGGCCAGACTTACTGCTAGGAATAGTAGACCCAGTTTGTGGGTTAGTATCAGCATTGGCAAAATTAATTTGACCGGGTTATTGCCTCATGAGACTCTGATCCCTGTGGTTAAGATTGACATCAGCAAACCTAGAAGGTCAGTGGGAAAGCAAAGGTGGGACCAGAGGAGATGGTAATTTGCACAGTTTCCAGAGTCAAATGTTACCAGTCAAAGCGGAAGTTAAAAGGTTAGTCTGAATTCTGCCTCTCTCCACTGATTTTCTTTAGCCCTTTCTTCAGGAAATACACAGATTTAAATATTCAACTCTTGGAGCCAGAAAGAACCTTATAAACCATTTCACCGATTGTACCCTTTTGTTGACGAAAAAAACGCAAGCCGGGAAAGGCGAAGTGACTAGCCCAAGGTCACGTGGGGCAGGGTTGTTTGCTGTTTAGTTTTTGTGGGCATTATCTCAGTGACCTTTGGGTGATCAAATAGCTGCCCTCTCTTTATACAATGCTCCCTAAATAATTCTTCTCTAAAATAAAAAATAAATGGCTATAAATTAGTGGGTAGGGTTTGGGGGCAAGTGGGCAGGAGCACTTGATTTCCATCTACTACCAGGCCCTGGGAAAGAGCGTGTGCTGAGGGGCCGGTAACTGCTGTGGGCAAAGGCTGCTAGAGCCTGCCTGCTCTGTTTGTGTGTGGGTCCCGACCTTCTCCCCCTCTCCACCCCCATCAGAGACTTCTTTCCGTATGTGGAAAAGAAGACAGCAAGGTCCTTGCTCTCAACTGGGATAGCAGCATCCTGATGTTGAGTAGGGGAGGGAAAAAGAGGGGCTGCTTTGTTCACGGAGTCTTCCCGGCCACCCAGCTCTGCAGTGGGCTTGAGTCAGCTCTCGGGGGTGGGGGGGGGTGGGGGGGCTGGGAGCGGGGAGGGATGGGAGTCCATTCTTCCCGGAGCTCAGGTCCCCTGCAGGGGTAGTTTTGGCTAAGGGCAGAGCATCCTAGTCTCAACAGTATGCATACAGGTACCATTTCTTCCTTGGGTTTGGCTTGTGAGGGCTCCTGGGGATGTGGGGCAAGTTAAAGATGAACTGTGTTCTCATTGGGAACGACTCCCAAACCCTTGGCTTTTCTCTTTCTGAGCCAGCCAGATTGAATTTGGTTCAGTTGAAGGATAGAGAGCTAGCAGTCGAACTCATAATGAGGAATTCCTACCAAGGGTGAAGGCCCAGGGCAGTGTTTTCTCTGAGGCCCTGAGGTTAATAAAAGAGGGATCAACTTGAATCTTTAAGGATCTGAGTTAGAAGGAAGGAAGAACTTCCTGGTCCTGGGCTTTCTGCCACAAGCATATCTGATGCAACCCCTTTAGGTTCAGGCACAAGAGTCAGGGACTGAAGGTGTTTGGTGTGCCCCTCTTGGAGCTCTGGAATAACTCTTCTATTTGGAATGACCTTTCTAACAAGGGTGACCATTTGCCTCTGTTTTCCCTGGGCCAGACCTAGTTTATAAGTTGTCCCTGCTGCTTATGAGAGCACTGTCTTCACTCTCAAGTGTCAGGGTGCAGACTATAAATTATATGGGCCATTCTGCTTCTAGCTCTAAGCCGAGTTCCATTTCATCCCCCCTCCCTTTTAACTTTTAAAACTTAAGGAATTGCACTGTTCTCACACAGTATCGCTTGAAGGGAGTGTGGTTCTGAATAGAGATGGGCGTGCAAAGGAAGGAGGGTGGGGAATTTTTCATCCCTTTCGGAAAGTTTACAATGTAAGGAGTAGATAAAACAGATGGAGATACAGACATGTGCTGGACAGGAGCAAATACACGTGGACACAATAAAGCAGCTGTAGCTCTACAGTGGGGTGTTAGAGGTTTGTGATACAGGAAGGCACCGGAGATGGAGGGCTAAGGTCAGTGGGCTCAGACACTCTGCAGCTTCTTGCCCTCTGACCTCTGAGTGAGGTTAAGAGGCTGCCTGGCAACACAGATTAGGGCTGGAAGCTGAGGCTGCCTGACCAAAGAGGCTGGAGGGGTGCCATTAAGACCACCAACTTGCAAGAGGAGCCAGGAGGGCTTTTGCAGGGAGATACCAACTGCAGCTAAGGAGCCCTGTGTTGGCATGTCGGTCGGTTCTTTTTCTTTGGTTCCACTAACCTATGCAGTAAACTAGGCACGGTTCTTGTGATCATAGTCCTCCTCATGTTCTCTAACGTGGGAGACTGGTTTCTGCCATGATTCCGTACAGACATGTTTGTAATAATAAAGTCTGGTAATAGTGGGGAAAACAAGTTGCTATCAGATATTAGGACTTTTCTGCCCAAGTTCAGAGTTTAGAAGTTGAGCCCCTTCTAAAAGGGGCCAAGTCCAAGAAGGGGGATTCCATAGTTCTTGGCACACCGAGTTTCTTCCTGACTTTGTGTTCACTCCATGCCTCTATCATCATGCTTGCTTTTCTTCTGCCGGAGATGGTCTTCCCCACTCCTGTCTTGTGCTTGCAGAACCTCTGTTCTCTTCTTCAGCATCCAAGGAACATCTCCTGGGGTTCCCAGGCTCCAGTGGGAAGAGTTCTTTTGAGCTTGGTTGCAGCACTAACAGCCTTGTGTTATAATTGCTTGTTTGTCTCATCTCCCTGTTTGCACCTTGAGGGCATGGATCAAGCCTTTCTCTTCTCTGTGACTGGCACTTGGGAGGCCCTTAATGAATATTTGTGGACCGACTGCCCACTTGGAAGAAGAGAAGCCTGGAGGGTAGGAAGCACATCCAAATTACAGAAAAGGTATTTATAAGGAGGATCACGGCGAGCCCACAGACAAAGAGTGAAAATGAGTTGGCTCTCTCGGTGGTGAGGATCGTGGAATCCTGATTTTGCTGTGCTGTCCTGGGGGTTATTTTGAATAAAGAACTGGGATTCTGTTGTACAGAATCCTCCCTTTTAGGGCCATCATGGTATTGCTAATGGTATTGTTTTGGGGAAAAATCCTTTGGAATGAAGCGCAAAGCCTAACAGGATTTACAGGTTTATTTTCCTTCCAGTGAGCTCTCTCTCTTCATAATTCCTGCTTTTTAGAGGCCAGGGAGTATTCAGTGTCCTGAATTGAGACTGAAAATAAAGTGTCTGTTACAGCACAAGGCCCTGGGACAAAGAGCCTCCTTTGGGGGTGGAATACTGTGTAGCTTTAGATCTCTTTAGAGTAAATTCTTGCATGATACACTTGCTTGGGAAAGAATTGGCTGGTTGATTCTGAAGTTAGGATGCTTGACCTGTTTGCTTCCAGAAGATGAGAAGGCAAAGCATTTGCTGTTTCACATTGGCTTCCATGTAGGTGAAGAGTTGCCAGGTGTGTTGGGTTGGCTCGGTAAAGGTCGTGACCTTAAAAAACTTCCTGGTTCCACTTGGCGTCTCTTCTTACTACGTGGGGCTCTTTGCTCAGTCTCTGGCTACCATTTAGTTCATCAAGAGCTTGTACATCTTGGCGCATGGTGGGCAGAGGCTGTGAGAGGTGGAAGGAATGGGAGGAAAAGGGGATGGAGGAGGGGTGAGGAGATGGGCGATGTAAACAGATGAAATGAAAAGGTGTCCAACGTGTTTATTTAGCCTTCAGGGGATAATACACGAATATAAGTTAAAATTTGTACAAGAATATGGTGAGAAGTAAATTTCCCTCCCTCTCGCGTCCCCTGTTTATGTGCTGCCTCTTCTCAGTTGGCAACCACTGTCCTCTGTTTTTCTGTATGTCTTTCCAGAAACATTCTATGCGTGTACGGCATAGAGGTACAGAAAATTTGGAATTTGTAATATCAGTGGCTTTCTGTGATCCATAGGCCCTGAAAGCATGAATAATGAGGTTAACTCTGGCTCCACAATGTATTTATGGCATTTGATTGTCAAAAGGTAGGGAGTTATGTGAGGTGTCATAGTGTAGGATAGGTTGTTACTTTTCCTCCAGGCCCGGGAAAAAAAAACTCATGCTCATCTGAGGGTTCCTGCAGACCAGGAAAGCCGCCTTGTAGCCCTGGTTCCCAGGCAGGCTGCTGGAGAGCAGTTCCCTAGAGATGAAGAGCTCAGGTCTGTGAGAATGTCAGAACCTAGAGAGCATGGATCTTGGTGGTGGTCAAGACCTTGTGTTGCTTTCGAGAATGTTTTCTTTATATTCTGTAAAATAAAGTTAATGGTATGTTTAGTCGATTGCTTTGAGACCTGGGATCCAGGAGGCAGATCCTAACCGCAACTAATATCCCAAAGCCAAAGGCGGATGTCATTGGGTCATTTCATTGTCGTAATTTTGGTCTGTACCTCCTTAGAGATGACAGCCATTTTTGTGTTGTCATTGTTTAATCCCAGAGCCAGAGATAGATGGAGCCAGCCCTGTCCTGTCCACTGTAGCAGACAGACAGGAACAATTCTAATAATCTGGAGGAGAGGTTAATCCAAAAAGTAACCTATTTGCCTTTGCTGCATATTTATTTAGTCTTTTTTTTTTTTTTTAAGATTTTATTTATTTGACAGAGAGACACAGCGAGAGAGGGAACACAAGCAGGGGGAGTGGGAGAGGGAGAAGCAGGCTTCCTGCAGAGCAGGGAGCCCGAGGCGGGGCTCGATCCTAGGACCCTGGGATTACGACCTGAGCCGAAGGCAGATGCTTAACGACTGAGCCACCCAGGCACCTCTATTTAGACTTTTTATTAAAGCGCCAGTTTACCTTCCTGATTAAATTTTGCTTAGGTGAATATTAAAATGAGCTTGCATTCTTCGAGTAGCTGATCTGTGAAATGGCTGGCATAAATGTGTTCAGGGAAAGCCAGTTTGGTGTTTAGAATTTTCGACAATAATTCAGATATGGATAATTGAGAGTTCACTGCACAGAAATAGATTCAAGCTGAGGTATTACACTAACTTGCATTTTTTTAAGATTTAGTTGTGATGCAAAGGAAAGGAGAGCTGGCTACATTTTGGTTTGAATATTTGAGGATTAGTGTTTCTTCAGAAGTGGTCTGGGCTGCTAGGGGTAAGGCATTTTCTTTGTTGAGCACAGAACCTTCCTACGTATTCTCTAGGTACACCCAAATCCATTGGCACAAGGCATATTCAGTCCAGCCACGTAGATGCAAAAATCAATTTCCCTCAGTTTAAAATGAGCCCCAATTAATTTCGACCTAATTTATTGGTTTATTGACCTGTGGACCTAGGGCCTTTGAAGAAGTGGCATGGGCAGCCTTCTAGCACTGAAGTGGCCGATAATGCTATAAATCAGAGAAGGCAGGGTTGGTGGCTGATTAGCATCAAGATTTGGGTTGTTTCCTACCTCATTGTGAGACCCCCAGTTTTTTAATTATCACATGAGGAATGCTCTGTGCATTTTGGGGTGGGTCCCATAAAAATAGCGCTTCATAACAGTCAGGACCGCGGTGGGGAGTTCAAAATAAGCACAAAATTCTGTTACCCACTGGGTCACTGTTAATAAGAATGGTGACCTCCATGATCGTGTCACTGCTGCAACCAAGAGCGGGAAGACCCTGTCTTCCTGGGCTCACGGCGGATCTGCTAACACAGCTCTTTGACAACTCTTTCTTCAGTGCCGGACATGCTCTGTATCTGCGTGGCCCGCGTGCCGACTAGCAGACATGGCAGTGGAAGACTTGAAATGTGGCTGGTATGACCGAAGAATTCCATTTATTTTCTTTCACTTCATTTTAATGAATTTAAATTTAAGTTGAGATGGCCCCATGTGGCCCTTGGCTACCATGTTGGAAGGCATAGCTTTAACGGGTGGCGGGAGGCCTGCTTTTTCCCGTGCTGGGCAACCTCTGCTTCATGCAGGAGAGACAGTGTATTTCCAGCAAAGGCCTGCATTTGTTCTCACCGCAAATAGCGGGGGCAAAGCAAGTCTTGAGGGCCGTAGTCTGAAGCCAGGTGTCGGTGGCTGTGGACTGCTAGGTTGGTTGTCTGGAAAACAGTGGCTTCTCCTAGGTAGGTCGGAACACATCAGTGGCCGCGGAGGATGCAGTGGGTTCGGTTCATTTGGTTGGGGTTGGGGGGACCTCTGCACCGTTGCCTCCTTCCATCCTTGGGTGATGAAAGCTGACCTCTGTGCCTTCACTTTTTTTTTTTTTTAAGATTTTATTTATGTATTTGACAGGGAGAGAGAGTGTGCAAGGGAGCCCAATGTGGGGCTCGATCCCAGGACCCTGGGATCATGACCTGAGCCAAAGCAGACGCTTCACCGACTGAGCCACCCATGGGCGCCCCTGTGCCTTCACTTTTGAGGTGGCCTGGCACACACAGCTCCCTTGGCCCAGGCTTTGCCGGCATGGTGTACAGACCCCGCATGGCTGTTGAGCAGTGAAAGATGTAAACAGTGCCTCAACAGCAGAGCCATCTCCTCCCCGCCCTTGCCCTCCGCTTCCTGTGTGCTTATTGACTTACCTCAGCGGCACTGGGTCTGTCTTTCATCCCTGCGACCCTGCAGGCTGGCATGAAGACAAACAGCACGGGACGTGTGGTCTTCATCACTGCATGGCCCCCCCTCCCCTCCCGGCCGGCCCCATAAGTTAGCATGCCGCTGCAAGCTCTTGGCTTGGAAAATCGGGACCCTTCACGATGATTTATCTCCAGTCCCTTGAATTAGATTAAAAACCCAGCTACGAATTCTCAGAAAGGCAGGCTGATGTGATTATGTCCCAAATCTGAGTGGCAGACAAGGGCAATAAAAAGATGTACTTATATCATAGGCGTTTTGGGCCGCGTGGGGGCCAACATGCTGTGTATTATTCTCCCCATCCCCCTTTTTTTGGTTTTTTAAATGAAGAAAGTGAGTAATATTACTTCTGTTACTTAGAAAAGAGACTAACCTGTTCAGTAGAAATTCTTCCCCCCCCCCCCCCCCCCCGAATAACTATGGATCGAAGTGGGGAAGGGATTAGGGTGATTCTTACGTTAAATAGACGTGGGTTTGAGCCATTGAGTGGGTCTTGAATTGGGAATTTAAGACGCCAGTTGGTACTGGGGTGAAATCCATTTTACTCTGTTTTGAACTCCTAGGAAACCTCTATGTCCAGAAGAAATTGGGAAAAGCCGGGATGATCTCATTGAGCTTGGAGGGCTGGGGTTCAAAGCAGCCTTGGGTCAAAGACTACTCTGGAGGCTGTCCCTGTGGACACTCAAGTGGGGGCCTATGAGATGGGCCGTGGATGGGGTCGGGGTCCAGATGGTAGAGGACCCTGTTTCTCGTTAGCCCAGGGGATGCATGCTTAGACAGTGGTTCCATGTGGGTTGGCCTGGGGACCTGGGAAGAAAGGCCAGTGCTGGCCTGCCCAAGGATCCCCACAGAAGAACCGGCTGACGGCAGGGCATGGGGACAGAGCGGAGGTGGGCAAGTGGCCTGGGACACTGTGCGAGTGTTTGGGGAGACTTGAAGTGTTTGAAACCGTTCTTTGTGTAATGGGAGACCGGGCCCCTGGGCCTTACCTCCTCTGCATGTATTTAGTCCCCTGAAGTTCTCTCACTGAGAAGCTTAAAAAAAATCCTGCAGTTCGCTGTGCACGAGGCTCACTGGATTGGGCAAGGCGTCTGGCTGCTGGTGTTGTTGGAAGGGCTCTTGGAGAAACAAGGCCATGAATCTTCAGAGGAGACAGATGAAGGAGAGATGGACTCAGACGGGGTGAAAGTCCTGTCTGCTCTGAGCTGGGGGGGGAGGGTGTTGAGCTAACAGAGAGGTGTGGGGGGTAGGGTGGGGTGGGGGCTTCCAGCGGGCGCCTTGCCCTCCTGCAGCTTAGAGGGCATCTCGCATTACTGGGGAATCAGCCGTGCTGTTGGGTGGGATGTGTTCTGCTCTCCATTAGCTTCCCTCAGTGTGGTAAGGAAGCCACCGGGAAGGTGAGGGCTCGATGCAGCCTTTAAGTGTGTTCCTTTGGGGCAAGGAAAGTGCTAGAAATCAGTGCCACCTGTATGCCAGAGCCTCAGGAGTCCCTTAGGCCTCTGGGTTCCAGCCCTGGTGATACTGACGTTAATTTTTTATATGGAGCCATTTTGTGAAGAATGGCTTCTTTTGGTATAAATAATAGACCAACAACAAAAGGAAGTGATGTTTCAGCATTTTGAAGTTTATGAAATATATTCACAGATAAACTCTCATTGGATGCTTCTCACAGTTCCATAAAATCAGGAAGATAAGAATTATCCTCCTTCTCTTTTCACAGATAGGTATTTTGAGGATCCAAAAAGGTATAGTGATGTACCAAAGGTTTTGCAACTAATGAGTCGTAGAGACCAAGACTCAAACCCAGGCCTCTGACTCATCCTGTGGTATATGTGCCTCTTGTAAATATTCCAGTGAAAGCTTTGCGCTCAGCCAGGGACCCACAGCCTGTTTGCTGTGAACTCTCTTTTCCCCCTTGAAAACCTAGAGATGATCTATAATTTTACCCTCCCCTTGGCTTTCCTGGCTACACTAATTTTCTTGTAGCTTTTCAAATCTGACAGTCCCCATGTCTCTCCTCTTCCTGGCTTTTGCTCTGCTCTTGCCTGGGTCCGGATCTTTCTCCTCCATCCCATTTCCCCTAATTCCTCTCCCCTCATCCTGTGGTACCTGCTGTAGGTCATGTCTCCAGTATTTGGGGCAGTCACACCCTCTCCCCCACATTAAGTTATTCCCCTGCCCCCAGAAATCCTGTTTCCTAACACCCAGCATAGTGTCTGCTGCATAGTAAATGCTCAATAAATATTTATGAATGAATGAGGTTGGGGGCTATTTATGGTGAAACTGCAGACCCAAAGAGGAAGGACAGAGAAAGTGGGTGTTGTGAAGCCATCCTGCAGAGCTCTTGGAAATGGCTTGGATTCATGGGTGAATCCTCATTTCAGGCTAACCCTAGCTCCGGTGATCAGCAGCCGATTAACAAAGCCCAGTTTGGGGCTTGCCGTAGCCTCCGCCTGTGTGCCCTGCTCTGGGGTCGTGTGGAACAGCATCTCTGACTCTGTGGGCTTAACCCCCTCTGCAAAATGTGGAAGTTGATTTAGATGTTCTCTGAGGTTCCTTCTGGTCCGATGTTTTCTTCTTTTGCTTACTTACCAACTGGTAAATTAAGGGGTGATTATTTTCATGACAGAGATTGTTCACAGGTTCTTTTTAATAGGGAGACCTCCCAGAATTAGCAAAGCTGCTATTTGCTAAGTGACAAAGTGGGGTTCCTCAGGAGGGGGGGTGACACATATAGAGGTCAGTGGTGGCTAGATTCTCCTTGCCAAGGATCGATCAGAAATAAAGGTAAATCTCTCTGAACTGGTATTGTAAGTCAGTGAAAATATGATTCTCACCCTTTTGGTGGAGAGAAAGCAAAAGACATCTACCTACCTACATACCTACCTGTCTTCTAAAGAGAGCTCATGACTACAGTTGAGGGAGATGGTGGTGAAATGCTCAGTTTTATCATCCATGGTCATTCTCTCTTTTTTTGCTCATCTGTAAAATGGGCAGCCTGAATTTCTCAGCAGAGTAGTTAATGAGTTCTGTGGGTGAAGCATCTTGAGCAAACCCAAGTCAAATGCTTGAGCAGACACTCCCTGAGCAGGGGCTGTCTGCAGGGAGTTCTTAAACTAGATTCCAGCTCTCCTTCAGAGGTGGAGCACCCAGGGAGGGTAATGAGCCTGCTAAATATAGTGAGGACACCGTCCTGAATGGGGACATGGAGGGGCCGTCTGCATACCTAGCATTTAGGTCGTGCAAATGGATGGTCTGAGAAAACCTTGTTATTCTTGGACCTCGGAAGTCTGTCTTTGGTTTCCTGAGGCCTGTCCTGATGTTCAGGCGATTCAGCAGCTGCCTCTGTCCTCGAAATTGAAGGACGTGGTATTTGTTTTATACTTCGTTGCAGAATTTTAAAAATGCTTCTTCGTATTTCCCTGCTAGCGAGGCAGAGGAGTGAACCAGACTGCCTTGTTTGTCCTTGTCCTATGTTCTGGAAAGAAGCTCTGTAGGAGTGTTGAGGACCACAGGCTGTGGGTGTCTAGGACAGCCTGATCTTCGGGTTTGACTAATTTGCAAGAGGTAATGGCAGAAGGAATGAATGGGGATGACGTGGGGCCTGTTCCATTAAGGACCCCATCCTGCTGAGTAAGCCTCAATTGGGTATATGCAGATTTTGACGGTTTTATGGTAAATATCTTATCACCGGTCAGACTCGCAACACCGATTTCCCCCAGAAGTGCTCTGTGTACCCTTGACAAGGGGAGAAATTATTTACGAGCCTCAAAGAGTGCCTGGCACCCAGTAGGCCTCAGTGCCTTCATCAGTAAGGGAATGCATGAGCAATCAGTACCTCCATACAACAAGCAATTTATTTGTCCTCCCTTCTATTTATAACAACCCAGAGCTTGGTGCTTGGGTGGCAGCAGATTCTTATTCTCACTCTGAATCATGAGGAAAATCATTTAACCTCTTTGGAACACCAGGGCATGCTGGGGGGCTGAGAGGCAGCGTGGGGGTGGCTTGGACCGAGGTGTGTTCAGTGTGGGGGTGGTGACATTTGTTGGGAGCTGGAAGTGGATGCTGGCCCGGAGATTGTGGCCATTTCTCCAGCCGGGGATCAGGGACCAGCAAGCAGGGACCGGGAGGCCTGCAGGGATGCCGTGGTTCTGCAGATGCCGCTGATGGCACTTTGAAGGATTGCTTTGGCCAGAGACCCACTCCTCAGCCTGCCTCCTCTATGACTCATTCGGGCTGCATTATTTTGGTAGCAGAAAAGATCAAGATGAAATGAAAGAAGCATTTCTTAAGAGTGGGAGCTCCTCGGTATTAGATCAGCACCTCAGAAATATGATGTTCTTTACAGGTCACAGATACAGGCTTTTAAAAAAAATTATTGAGATGAAATTCACATAACATTAACTGCTTTCACGTGAACAATGCAGTGGCGTGTGTAGTCCATTCACGGTGTTGTACAATCACCCCCCTGCCTAGTTCCATCACTCTAAAATAGAACCCCTTACCTGTGAAATGGTAACTCCCCGGGTCCCTTTCCCTCCAGGCCCTGGCAACCACCAGTCTGCTTTCCATCTGTATGGATTTACTGATTCTGGATCTTTCATGTACATGGAATCAGGCAATATTGTGACCTTTTGTGTCTGGCTTCTTTCAGTAGTGTGGTGTTTTTGAGGTTTGTCCACATCATGGCATATATCAGATCATGGAGTTTTAACAACTACCCCAAATACCCAAAGACAGCCTCTCTCCCAAACAGTGAGTGTTCCGGCTGCCACCAGTTGGATCCCAGGTAGTGCCAGTAGGAAGGGGAACAGACTAGATTCACTGCTCCCCAGATAAGCTGCATTACGGACACCTGTAGCGTCTCTTTTAAAAACAGGAATTCCTGGGTCCCAGTCAGAGAGGGATCTGAATCGGTAGGTCTGGGGTGGTTCTGTCAGCTGGGTTTGGGAGCCCCAGGCCGGGCGACCTCTGGGGCATTAACGACCTGCTGGTGAGCCAGGCCGAAGCTTCGGGTACCTCCGGATGCTGTGGGTTGCTGATGATGCAGTTTTTGTGTGTGGAGATTTCGGTGGCGTGTGATTTTTCTCTGCCTTCTGAGGGGAGGCATTGGGCCCCTCCCTGCTGCTTTGACATCTCCAATTAACTGGGTCTCATTTATCAAGTCCTTTATGTTTTTTTTTTTAAAGGTGTTTCACCAAGCTTGCCTTTGGCTTCCTTTGTCAGAAAGCCCTTGGACGTTCTGATGTTTGTCCTTTGCACTGCTCTCACCCCTTCCTCTCTGTTAGGATTGGTTGAGGGGCCTCATAAATCTCGTGTCCTCTGAGGAGAAAGACTTCAGCACGTAGCATTGAGACCTCTTTCTCACTCTCGTCACCGGGGGCTCTGTAGCCTGTTCAGATTGTCACCTGCCAGGGGGACCCTTCTGAGGTTGCCCGAATCAAGTGTTGGTGGGCTCTTTCATGCCAGACCCTGAGAACTCGGGTGATTCTTCCAGGTGCCGAATCCTTTATCGTACTGATGTTCGCGTACGTTCGCTATTTATTCCCCTCCGGTTCTAAGGGCGAGAATGTCTTTGGAGGGCAAAGACTTTTAGCCTGAATTCCCAGGGTGCTTGTGCTGTTGGGCTTCTGATTTGCAGATGCTTCTAGATTCTTCCCAGCGGCATGAGCTGGAGGGGCAGTGGTGGGAGAACGGGAAGGCTGGAGTAAGGCCTCATGAGCTGCTGGTGGACACTCTCTCCGCTGCTTTCCTCCTGTAGCATTCTCAGTTACATTATGTACTTACTTCTGTTTTTCATTCGTCCTTCTCTCTTGATGCCCACCTGGATGTCTCTCTGGCAACAAGAAGGAACATTTTGGAATGACGTATTTTCCTAAAAAAATACCAAAAGGTCTTTTTCTTTACAGAGGTCTCCTTTCAGATATTTTCCAAAAGCATTTGGATCCTGGGTCAAATGAAACACAGGCGCTCAAGAGTCAGAGCAGAGTAGTTAAGGATCCGCTCCTTTGCCATCTTGTCTGCCAAGTTTGTGGCACTGGTGTCTGCCTTCTCCCTTGTGACATCTGAGAGCACCTCGAGGAGGGGGGTGGGGAAAGTTAGGGCGGTGGCGGGACAAGGAACAGAAAGGAGAAAGGAGGCGTGGGGAGGGTTTTCTGCTGCAGAACCTCCATGGGAAGGCAGCTCAGAGGGCCCGTCAGCTCAGGCTTGGACTTTGCATCAGCCCAAGAAGGGAGGGTGGTGGGGGGCTATGCAGGTGGGATTGTGCAGAAGCTCCTTGGAGCCCAGAAGCTTGATTTCCTTCTACCTGTGCCCCAGACAGCCGAGGTTGGGGAGGCTGGTGGAAGAGGCTTCTCCCAGACACTGCTCAGCAAGAGGGAGAGTGCGTGTTCTGAACTGGGGGGCGGGGGGGCTTTGTCCTGATTCTGACTGTTAACAACAGCTCTTGGAATTTTTTTTCGCGTGGTCATTGGTTTGCTCTTCACACAGAGTAGGTGAAGTGTGAGCTCAGGGCTTCTGAGATGCTGGCCCTCGGACTGTCTGTCCGTGTCTGGTTAAAAGAGGGAGAATAAAAGGAATGGAGTTAGTTTTTCATAAAGCAAAACTATCTAAAAGAACTGTTCTTATTCTGAGATAGATCCTTATTCAGCTTTCGGTGTTTAACTGTCCTTTCTTTAAAAAATGACAGTGATTGGGCGCCTGGTGGCTCAGTCGGTTATGCGGTTGCCTTTGGCTCAGGTCATGATCCCAGGGTCCTGGGATCGAGTCCCACATTGGGCTCCTTGCTCAGCGGGGAGCCTGCTTCTCCCTCTGCCTGCTGCTCCCCCTGCTTGTGCTCTCTCTCTCTCTCTGACAAATAAATAAATAAATAAATAAAATCTTTTAAAAAATAAAAATAAAAAATGACGGTGATTATGGTGGTCATGTTGCTCAGGAGGGCTAGCTGCATAATGGACGGATCCCAGAAGCTCAGTGGCATAAATGGATCCCCTAGTTGTAAGGAGTTCAAAGCGAGTGTTACTGACTAGTGGAGGGCTTTCTCATTGGAGACGTGGGCTCCTTCCTTCTTGTGGTTCCACTGTCATCTGGGGGTCTGGAGTCCTGAATGGGGCCTGCGGATGGGGAAGAGGCAGAGGGCTGGCACGGGCTGGGGCCGGTGGCCCTGACCACGTTCCCTCATGTTCTGTGTCAGGTCACACCCCACGGCAAGGCAGCCTGGGCACGAGTCTGCTATGTCTTCAGGGAGCGGAGGAAACCGGTTCAGAGAACAGCAAGTCCGGCTCGACACAGTGGCTCTTTTTGTTCATGTCCTTACCTGACAAAATGGAGTTGGCCAACCAATCCTCTGTTGGCCTTTCTAATTAATTTTCATCTTACTGGTTTACAAAACCCAGAAGTCTAGGAACTACTGTTAGCAAGAATTCGAAGGTCATTTCTGGGGAGTCCTGGAAAATATTTCCTTACTTGGGACCTTTCAAAACTAACTAAATAAAACTTGTACCGTGATGTTTTTCTCTTGTTCCTCCTTGCGAGGCGCTCAGGATGAGCCATGTCACCTGTCAGCCAGACAGGGCACCAGATTGAACGGAGGTTTGAAAGCGTGTGGTCTTTTTGGCCTGTGCACTCTTTCTGAATGAGGAAGATGTGTCAGTGTTTCGGTTTCAAGGCCCTAGGGCAGTGCATGACCCATGTATGGGTTAGGGATGAAAGTAACCGGAGATGGATTACGCAAAAGACGAGAATAAGAAAGTCACTGGTTATGCCAGAGAGAGCCTGAGAAGATTTCTTTGCAATCCATTTATATCCAAAATAGCAGGGAATTTGTATTTCTTCTTGGGGAAGTTGTGTCTTGTGGAATCTGCACTGGGGGGAAAATAGGCCAGCCTGTCCCCATGCTCCAGATCTCAGAATCTTAGCTGTCTCTGGGTGACAAAGGAGGAGAGAGAGCCTTGCTTTAGAATATCGTGGCCCTCACTCATCGTGGGTCCTAATTCCTGTGTCGGTTTGATCTCTTTCAGGTTAGTCTGAATGATTCCCACAATCAGATGGTGGTGCACTGGGCCGGAGAGAAAAGCAACGTGATCGTGGCCTTGGCCCGGGACAGCCTGGCCCTGGCGAGGCCCAGGAGCAGTGATGTAAGTATTGGTGCTGGTCTGGGCGCTCCTCTGTGAGGCCACCAACATGCCCCCTTGGAATCTGGCAGAGTTATCGTGCCAGCAAAAAAATAGTGTGGGTAATTGGAGAATGAATGGATGGGATACATTTTACAACAGGGAAGAGGATCTGAACAATAATAAATACCCCTCGTTTGCCGAACAGAGGGTGGTGCGGGCCATTTTGCAGTGAGATCCATGTGACGTGTGATTACTTCTATGAGGTGATCGGGTTTGATCTCGATCATTGGGTCTGCTCCGCAAAATGCCAGAAGCGCATCCCGGGCAGAGCTGCCCGTCCTCCCCAGAGCCCGATGGGACCCCCTTCCAGTGGGGTGGGTTCTTGACTTCTATGTGCTCATATTCTCGATTTTCATGGTTGACTTTCTATATAGTGTTTTAAGAGTTTAGGTGCTTTGAAGACGAGACACCAAGGGTCACAGACTCAAAGGCCCGTGAGAGACCAGGTGGGGAGTGGCAGGAGAAGCCTGCCTCCCAGTTCACCACGCTCTTTCTTCCAGGGAGGAAAACGGTCTCTCCCATTTTCCTTGAAGTGTGTGGCCTTCTGGGCCAATGTGTCATTTTCCCACTTGGGTAGAGATGCAGGTTCAAGAAGCATTCGCCTGTGTGTTAATTTGAACGCGGTGATTGATCCTTGGTCTCTGTGTCCGTGAGGCGCTGAGGGATTTGGTGCTTGGGAGGGGCTATTGTCATCGGTCTCAGTTCTGGTTGTCGTGTAGGGCCCGGCCTTGCCGGATCTGATTTCCGAGAGAAGCTCAGAGGTCTGGGTTTTTATGTGAAAACTGTGGAGTCTTACAAGTTGGCAGCTCATGTATCATTTGTACAAATATTGGGCAGGCCAAGTACAACCTATACGAGGGCCAGAACTGGTCCTTGGGTCCCATGTGTGTGGCCCTGGCTCCAGACGTCCCCTTGTGGGAAGAGGACCAGCCCCTGCCTGGGGTCAGGGACGGATGTGGCGGGGTGAAACCTGTGGACAAAGGAACACCGTGTGGAGCTTTGTTCACTCTGCGCTCTGGGCCAGAGGGAGCCTCCTGGTGAATTACCTAGCACTGTCACATCAGCCCGAAGGACTCATTCGGCATTCTTGAGTATGGCCCTGGTCTCTGAGATCGCTCTCTGTGTATCTGCTGTCCGGCTTGGATGTGCTCCTGGGTAGGTGCCTGGAGGGAGCACCGGTGTCTGCTTTCTAGTGGGTTCAGTGGAGACGGCCACAGATAGGGAGGGCGGTAGAAGGGCCCTAATGTAGAGCTTTTGTCCAGGATGGCTGCTGAGCAGGGACGGGTGGGAAGCCATGGTCATTGACAGCCAGTTTGGATGTTGTGCTCTGGAGCACGGCTGGACTTTTTTTGGGGCAGTGGCTTTGGCCCATTTATAAATGCGACCAGGGTTTGCGAGCACAGACGGCAGCCTATGGATGCTGTTGGTCCCGTGAGGTCCCTAGGCACCTGTATACATACTCAGCGCAGTCACGGTCTGCACACCCCTTCATGGCTACCCCTTCTGAGCATGGGAAACCTCTCTGGGCCCTACTGTGTTGAGAAATGCTCCTTAGCCTTTTTATACATTTAAAAAATTCTTTGTCTAGATAATATTCTTTTACGAGACAGGTAAAAGACCTTAACCGTTGTATTATGGCTTTGCTGGACAAACAGGAGCCTGGAGACATGAAGTGGCCTGCTTGAGGTCACGCAGTGGCGGCTCCCGAGACCTGATCACGTGGCTGCTGTGTGAGGTGTGTTGCCAACGGGACCCACTCGTCTGGGTTTTTGCCCTCAAAGGCCTGCATCCTGGGAGCCTCCTCAGGCTGGGGGTCACTCTGGATGGTTGGTCTCCCCACATATGGCCTGTCTGCCCAAACCCCATTCTCACTCTGTCTAAATATCTGGGTGTGTCGGGGCGCCTGGGTGGCTCAGTTGGTTAAGCGACTGCCTTCGGCTCAGGTCATGATCCTGGAGTCCCGGGATCGAGTCCCACATAGGGCTCCCTGCTCAGCAGAGAGTCTGCTTCTCCTTCTCACCCTCTTCCCTCTCATGCTCTCTGTCTCTCATTCTCTCTCTCAAATAAATAAATAAAATCTTTAAAAAAAAAAAAATAAATAAATATCTGGGTGCGTCTTACCGAGAAGCCATTGAACACTGGACGCGATACACCGTTCTGTAATGAAATACACAGTAAGATTACATGGGAAGGAAATGCCATGCTCGGAGATAATAAATGGGAGTGGCAGAGATTTCCCCCTGTCCACACACAGACTACATTAAAGACTTGGCAGCTGAAATGGAGATGTTCTGATGTGAAACGTTAACACAGAAATAAATTATGACTCGGAGGCTGGAGTTGGTGGTGCGGGCGTTGTAGAAACCCTGACTTTCTTGAGAGAAGAGCGGGAGCACGGTTCGTAGGGCCCCGTCAGCTGTCCAGAAGGGAAGGGACCAGTGTAAGTGAGGAGCTGTGTGTGTGTTGGAGAATGGCCAAGTCATGCATATTCAGCATATTAAAAAGGGACGGATCTGGGAGCTGGAATCCCGGAAGGTTTGCTTTTCAACAGGAAAAAAAAAAAAAAGAATAATGTCCCGATGAACTGGTAGCAAGGGTGATTCCGTGAGGAGTGGCGGCTGCATTCCAAGAGGAATGCCATCTTTTTCTCTGATAGTCTGGTTGATGAAAGGAGACAATAGGTATTGTTTATCTTGAGCCTCCCCGTGTCTCTGTTTCCACCCTCTCCTGACATAGTTTGCAGAGGTACTCAGGTGCAGCCACATCGGCCAAGGAGCTCTGCAGAGATCGTGTCCACCCGAAGATCAGAATCAACCAGGGAAGGTTTCAGAAAGGGTAGGACTTGCTGCCTTTGCACCCAGAGTGGTGGGACATTATGATTGGTGCCCCCCCAGGATGGACCGGGGAGCAGGCCCAGGACTGGCTAGCTTGCTAACAGGGTGGAACTTGGGAGCCCGTGGAGCTGGTGTTTCACTGAGCTTTGGCTCTGAAATCAGAATGCCTGGGGTTGAATCCTGGCTCTGCTGTTCGTTAGCAGTCAGACCCTGAGCCGAGTCATTAACCTTCTATTGGTCTTCTCATCTGTCAGTGAGATAGTGCTTGTAAAACCTTGCTCCCCAAAGTGTGGTCTGTGGGTCAGCAGCCAGGGGTGTTTTCTGGGAGGTGGTTAGAAAGGCAGAATCTCAGGTTCTACTCCACACTTCCTGAATCACAGTCTGCATTGTGACCTACGTTGTGCCGGGTGACTTGTAAGCATATTACTGTTCGAGAAGCACTGGTGTGAAGGACTCAGAATGGGGCCGGAGAAGGAGATGTTTTCTGTACATTTCAACCCTTCTTTCCTTCCTCCCTGCCTCCGCTGTCCATTCTGCCTTTTCCCTCCCTGCTCCTTGTCCTTCTCACTATTATTATTATGCTGTTTTAAAGTAGGGAGAGAATCCAAAACCACTCACATGGAGGGACCATCTTTATAGGTGAGACAGTGATGTAACCAGCAACTTTGGCAGTTTTAGGGACTCCTCCCGTTTTATTCTGTCCTTTTAGGGAGTCATGTCTTAGAGAAGTCAGAGAGGACTGATCAGTGCAAAACCTGTGCCCGGAGGGAAAAAAACTACGGGAGCACAAAGATGAGCGAGTATAGGATGTTTGCCCAGATTCACCTGGAGAGCATAGTGGGCAGTGAGCCAGCAACCTAGCGCTCCCTGGGAACTGAAGCAGAGCACACCAGTGGGGGTGCAGTGTGGAGACCATGAGGCTGTCAGCCCACTTGGCATTATCTGAGCACTGGCAGAGTCCTTTTTTGGGCTCTTCGTTGTGGAGGAGGGCAGATAACTTTGCACAGCTCTGAGCTTGGTCTTTGCCCTGTCGAGCTTAGGGTTGAGCTTAATCCAATAGAAATAAGAATTATGAGGACAGATAAAAATATCATGTTGGGATGGTTCGACCTGGAGAAGAGGAGGCAGGTTGATGAGTCATTTACAAGTGTCTTGAGGCGTAGGACGGGTCCTTACATACTTATTCTTGACTTCTATTAAGTATAAGTCATAAAGAGATGGGGATTGTTTACAGGTGCCTATTAAGGAAGAACTTTTTGGTAGTGAGGGCTGTTGTCTCTCTGAGTGTGAAGTGACAGAGGTGTGGCTGAGAATCTCAGAAAAGGTCTGTGTTTTGTTAAGATTGGTGTTTTACCCCTTCTTCCCTCCCCTTCCGCTGCCCAGCCTGCAGACTCAGTGTGTGATCTCCCCCTTTAACAGAGCACCATATGTCTGTAGCAGAGAGCATCCTCCTAGAAGGGTAACTTGCAAGAGTGGAAAGACAGATGGACCAGAGACTGGAGGGAACCCATTATGTTTTGTCAACTTCCCAGCTGTACGACCATTAACTTCTCTGAGTCTTGGTTTTTGTCATCTCTTAAGTGGAAATAATTCCTCATTCACTCACTCACTGATTCATTCATGTCACTCTCTTTTATTCATTTGTGGGACACATTCATTTACCTCACTCTGTGGTTTATAATGATGTTTAATTCCAGAAATCCTTACTGAGTATGTGCGATGTTCTAGGTACACCAAAGGAGGCAAAGTGAGGCTGACCCACAGATTTTTTTTTTTTTAAGATTTTATTTATTTATTTGACAGAGAGAGATGCAGCGAGAGAGGGAACACAAGCAGGGAGAGTGGGAGAGGGAGAAGCAGGCTTCCCGCAGAGCAGGGAACCCGACATGGGGCTCGATCCCAGGACCCTAGGATCATGACCTGAGCCGAAGGCAGATGCTTAACGACTGAGCCACCCAGGCACCCCTGACCCACAGAATTTTTAAAGATGAAGAGCGATAATGTATACTGAAAAATACTATCCCAATATGACTTATTATCACCTCTGTGCTTATGAGGAGGTAACTCATAGTGGATTATCAATTTTGGGGACATTGGAGCTGGAGGGGGCCGAGTTCCCTTTTCGAGAAGCCATTAGTTCAGTACATGTGGTGTCTGAGGCTAACAGGGACTCTCAGTGTCTATTCTGGGCCAGGAGAATGGAAGTGAGAAGGTACCACTTTGTCTTTTTACTCACTCAAATCATCTGGGAACTTCTCAACCTGCTGCATTTTGAGGCTGCTTTGATGGCAGCCCCTCGCTGTGCACATGGCAGGTGGGGACATACGCTGTGTGTTGTCAGCATGAGCGTTCGTAATGGGGCTTCTTCCACTGTGGTCCAGATATTGGCAGAGGCTCTCTCTGTGCTCTTCTAACCTTGACATCTAATAAATATTAACGCCCCATGTGTACTCTTGCTTCCCTTTGTACCTGCCTCGTGTAGTTCATTGTTTACAAGGGTTATTGCTTACAAACATTTGTACGTTTACAATGTGTGTAAAGGCCATGTCTTTGCATATCTGGCACTTAGCACAGCCCCTGGCTCCTGACAAACCCTTCAGATGTGTTTGCTGTTGTGTCAGTGGGTACTGGTGGCAGTACCTTTACTGGGATGATCCAGCCATTCCCATTCTTTTTGGCATTCACCTGTCATTTTCCTATAGAACTTACCCCAGTCCTAACTATTATTAATATTCTGTTCACCTATCAGGCTTGTTTTTAATCCTCTGATTGTGTTAATTTCACATTGCCTAGGTAGTCAATCTAGGTGCAAAATACCTGGCGGCTTCTCTCCCACCATCTGTTACCGGAGGTGTGATGGCTTTGGGATTTCTGGCTTTGGAGGCAGGCAGCCTGGATCACATTTCCACGCTGCTACTTACCTTCTCTGTTACTCTGGCAAGAAACTAATCCCCTAAGCCCCTGCTGCCTTATCTGGAAAATGATTTTAGTAACTGCATTTGCCATGCAGGGCTGTGGGGAGAGCTCCCTGAGCTCTTTCACATGAGGAGGGTGGTACAGTATCTGGCACCTAGGAAGCATGCCGTGAGTTACAGTTCCTCTTACATTTTGCCACCATGGTTACTGGGTGGCTGGAGCCCCGCAAGCAGGAGGCTCGGCTCCTGGGCCACTGCCCCCTTCCCCTGCCCCGCCGGGGCGGTAGCATCAACATCGTCGAGCGTGATGAGTGCTGGGGCCGGGGTGTCTCGAACCTATACATTCGACCTCCGTGCATATCGAATCACTGAGCACTTTTCTTTTTCATTTCTTGGACTTCTCCGTGGAGGCCTGGGAGGGTTTCCTTTTTCATCCTCTGCAGTGCCGGAGGAACAGACCTTCCCAGCAGAGGGTTGAAGAATGAGATTACCTTTTGGGGACATTTCAGCAGATGGCAAAACAGGTCCCCGTCAGAAAACCATATTCAGTCTGCCTCTGGATGTAATTGGTTAGACACTCAACCCGGCTGTGGGAAGGTCGTCATCATTGTTTCCATCCGTGGGTCCCCCTAGCCCCCCTGCAAGGACATGTCCCGGCCTCCGAAAGGAGCCTGTGTATTGTGGGCACCAAGGGGCTGTGTGCTCCCGGGCTTCCTGCCCCCCACACGCTTGGGGGGCGGATGGAGAGGTGCCCTGCTTCTCCTTGGTGCATCATCTCTTCACATCTGTCGTGTCCTGACGCCGAGGACCTGTCAGGAACATCGTTCGGGATCCAGGGCAGGACCTTGACAGGTGCAGGCAGAGGGAGAGGTCTCTCGGCTGCATTTTTCACCAGCTCTTCTTCGTCCTCTCTTCCTCCCTGATCCAGGTGTACGTGTCTTATGACTATGGAAAATCATTCAAGAGAATTTCTGAGAAATTGAGCTTCAGCGTGGGCAACAGCAGTGAAGCGGTGATCGCCCAGTTCTACCACAGCCCCGCGGACAACAAGCGTGTAAGGAGGCGCCATCCTGCCCATCGGGACTTCAGGGGGCTGAATTCTGGGATGTCCACCGTGCTAACAGGGGGGCTGGGAGAAGGAGCTCCTTGTCATCATCTCTGCCGTGTGACCCATAGCCAGGGACTGTTTTTCCATTAACCGGGGAGTTTGGCAGAACACGGGTCTCAGGGTGGAACCGTGCATAATCAGGCAGGCCAGGTACTGGCCAGGCAGGATTTCTGGACAAAGAGCATCAGGCTAATGTGTAGAAAGAAAATCTGCCAATCGATGAACTACCTGTCTCATAAGTGGCAAAAATGTGACCTGGGTTTACTGGGACATGTGCTGTGTGATGCACATCTTCCAGAGTGCTTGCCAGATGCTTGATTTTGTGGGCATCACGTGTGTGTGTGTGTGTGTGTGTGTGTGTGTGTATGTGCGCGCGCCTGTGCATGTGCACACCCCCCCGCCCCCCACCTGTACCTGCCTAGAGAAGAACACCAAGGCAAGGGGGCAGATACTGCTGTGCCTCCGGATTTGTTTTCCCGGCTGGCCTGCCTGGGGCTTGGTTCCTGCAGTAGACCCTGGGCAGTCGGATGTGGAGGAAGCATTGATTTGAGATTGCCCTGGGCCCCCAGAGAGGCGGAGGGGGAGGCGGAGGCGAGAGGGCAGGAATCAGGCAGCCTGCAAGGTTAGGTTGCTTTAGCTTGGAGAGTTGTATTTGATTGCTCTCTTCCCCACTCTGGTGAGCTCTAGCTTGTTTCCAGAGGCAGGATGACTGCTCCTAAGAATGTTCAGGAAGCTCCAAGGTAAGGGTAGCTGCTGTTCTTTGCTCATTCAGAAAGGAACAAGATCTGCAGGGTCCTCTGGCCAGGTGCCCCCCAACACTGGCTTCTCGGATTGCCTCTATTCAAAATATTTAGCCACTGGAATGGCACTGGCCAATCGGAACAGAGCCAGTCTGGAGGGAGCTGGGTCCTGAAGGCCACCCTGCCTGGCCAGGCATTAACCTTTTAGTTGCTGGATGGTGGACAGGCCCTGGGGAAGGGGCCAGGCCACTGGTGCTTAGGAGGGGCCTCTCTCAGGTTTCAAGGAAGCAGCTATGTACTAATGGGTATAGAAACAATTTTTTTTTTTAAACTACGCTAGCTACTACTGGTACATCCTGGTTAATACTAGCCCTGCCTGATGATCTCAAAGCAGAGGAGCAGTTAGGAACAGCTCCTCTCTTACCTAACTTGCTCCACGATGAAAAGCAAGGAAGAGGTTTTGGAGGGACTTGGCTCTGGAGACAAGATTGCCCACCTTCTGCACCCGCTCCTCTCACTGCACTTGGTTGGGCAGGCCTGGGACTTGGGGCCCCTAGGGTTGGGTGGGCCCTGCTGCCCGATTTGCTCTCGGCTTCTGAGAGGTGAGGCTCTCTGCGCCCTGGGGTCTGGCTTGCTGACTGTGCCACACCTCCCCTGGATAGAGCTGTGTGCCCCCTGCCTTCCAAGGAGCAAATAACACTCAGATTACTCACCTTGTCCGGAGGTACCTGTCGATTATTATTATCATTATCTTTACACATTGTCCCAGAGCTAACTCTTACTGCCTTTGTGGCCTTGGAGCCATTCTGTGGTCCCTCTGGAATCTTCTTTTTCAGCTCCATCTGCCCCCTCCACACCTCCTACCACAAGGACACAGATGTCTGCAAGCAGGTCCTGACTTCCTTCCTGCTTGTCATGGGTTGTGGTGAGCAGCTGCTAGGCCCACATGCACGTCTGAGTAGTCAGAAGACAGGAAAAATGATGTTCTGGGCTTGCAGAGCAAGTTTGGTGCAGGGGGAGAGGGGCTTTTGGAGCGTTAGGTCTGGAGAAGGAGCAGAGTGGGGCCGGGGCGCTGGGGCAAGCAAGAAGAGAACGCCAGGCATGGTCATCAAGGAGTTTGGGGTCCTGGAAGGGCAGGGTATGCCTGCAGCCTGGGCACTGCCTGTGTGGAGGTGGGGCATCTTGGGCTTCTCACCGGAGAGATGGATGTACTTTGGGAGTTGGTGGGGAGAGGGAAGAGGAACCACCTTCTTGGAAAACCTATTGACAGGTGGAGCACAGGCCTGGAGCAGACTGAGTGGGGTTAGAGATGCAGCATTCTCTGCTGAGTTTCTGGTTCCCCAAAGAAGGTCGTTACCCCTCCCCAACTTCTCAGGAAGGAAACTGTGACTCTCACTGTGCCGGTTACTTCTGTTACTTTTGCCTTTGTCCCTTGGTAGGCAGATTGCCTCACCGGACCTACCACTTCCTGAGAAAAATCACGCAGGCTGGGTGCCTTGCTGTCAACACCACCAGGGTACTGGGCCCAGGCACATCCCCCGTGTGGGGACGTGAGGGGTGCTGTCAGGGAGCAGGGTTTGAAATGGTTGAAATGACCTTGGGCAGCAGCTTGGAAAGGTGAGGATGTCCTGTGAGGGCCACGTGGAAGTCTGAGCAGG
This sequence comes from Zalophus californianus, assembly GCF_009762305.2. Lineage (NCBI taxonomy): Eukaryota > Metazoa > Chordata > Mammalia > Carnivora > Otariidae > Zalophus > Zalophus californianus. Next base: position 17,572,382 of record NC_045605.1, read on the forward strand.
TGTGTGCCCATGGAAGGGGACAGGAAGGGCTGGTTAGGCAAGCAAGCTCTGCTCCAGTGGTTTTGCTTTGTGTTGGAGATGGACTGGCTGTGGGGTCCTGTGAGCATTTGGGTCTATTTTTGCACCTGCCAGCAGCAGCCCACTTCCTTCTCAGCCTCATGTGCTGCCTCCCTGAAGCAGTGTGCAGCCTTAGCCACCTGGCAGTGCTGCAACACCTCCCCCCAACCCTGGCGCACCCGAGGTCAGCCATGCAGTACGTCTGGGGCTCGTTCCGGAAGGTTCCAGAGTGTGCAGCTAGGCTTCCCAGCCTTGAGAGGTGGGCCTCTCTGTCTTTCCCTTCACTCTCACCTTATGGAGGTAGGTTCCTTCATTGCCTCCTCCGCCCTTCCTCCTGTCATCGTGCTCCTGGTTCCCCCGACTGAGACCTGGAGAGAATCACTTAGGCTAACACGGAAGTGCATTCTTTAGCTATTTTATGCTTCTAGAGGTATTTGTGCTTTAAGAGGAAACATTGTTTTAAGCCCAAAGCCAAACATTCAGTGATTGCAGACAGGGCAGCAGAGGTGGGGGTGTCTGAGGACACTTCTGTAATCACACAGTCTATTCACACAGACTAGGAAGCACCTGCTAGGTCGGCTCTGCTGGCAAATCTGTGGGGCTGGCCTCGAGGAGGCTGAACAGGCAGGCAGTCCAGGGACCTCACGGCAGAGTGGGACATGCTGTACCTCCCGTCCCGTGCTCATGTGGCATGGTTACATCACAGTCGTGCCTCAGTGATGACAGGAAGCCACGGGGTGGGGTGGGGGGCTGGGGATTAAATGAGGTCAGGTCAGAGAAGTAAAGGCTTCATGGGGTACTGGGGATTGGAAATGGAGCTGCAAGGACGGGCGTGGTTCCAGGAGCTGAGCAGAGTTGGTGGGAATCCCTGATGGGGAGAAGGCCCTGGGCAGAGATGTCAGGGTGCCAGTCTGTGGTTTCTGTACAGGCACGGGGGAGACTCACTTCTCAGGGGTGGAGGGTTGGCGCTGGGGCGCTTTGAGACACCAGGCAGGTAAAGGTGGAGGAGTTTGCTTTTTGCCCCGACGACTGTGGGGAGCCATGGAAGGATCTTAGAGTAGGGGACTCGCTATAAATAGAGTCTTTTAGGGAAATGCGTGTCCTGGCAAGAGGCAGGATGGATCGGAAAGGGGAAAGATTAGAGAGGGGTCAGGAAGTCATGAGGGGGGTCGTGGTAACATAGGCATGACATTGCCCGGTTCCTCAGCCAGATGTCGTAATCGCCCTCTGAGTATTTCACACCCTGCCAAGGCCTGGAAGACACAAGGGGGCCTAAAAAGCCCAGTGCCCGGCCCCAGTTTGTTCATGGGCTACAGTAGGGAGTGGGCCACATGGGTAGCACTGGGGATACAAAGGAGAGCAGAGATTATGAAGAGACATAATTGGGTGGGTGGCTGATGGGCCGTGGGGCCAAGGCAAGGCAATGGAGCGGAACCCCAGCTCTCATTGTGAGGACTGTGGCCTGGGGCTGCTGTAGCACATGGAGAGCTTGGGACGTGGCGGGACGGCGTCAGAGAACGCCGTTTTGGATGACAGAGTGAAGTATCTTGGCGCATCAGAGGGGAGATGCTGAGGAGGTCAGAAGTCAGGGTCAGACCGTAGATCCGTAGATTAAAAGTCCTGACGTGCCTGATCTCAGCAGTGGTAGTCAAAGCTGCGTGGAGGATGGAGCAGGTTCGTAGCAGAGGATGGAAGAGTGATGAGGTTATGTGAGGGTGGGGAGCGGATGAAGGGGAAGAAGGAGCTGGAGGAGAGTCAAGGACGGGGTAGTCAGGTGTGGGGCACGGAGCCTTGGCATGAGACGGGGTTGCCCAAGGCCACTACAGACTTGAGGAGCCGAGTGAGAGGGGAGGCGGCGCGTGGATGAGCCCGGGGGCACAGGGTGAGATCTAGGCATGAAATTCTGGAAGTTCTGCCTCTTTGTTGGAGGAAGAGAAGAAAGGAGTTGATGAACGGTGAAGGGGTGGGCTCCGAACCGGCCAGACACGTCTGTAGATGCTGCCTCCTGGCTCACCTTGGCCGGTTAACCTCTCTGCGCTCCAGTGCCCTAGTTAGTAAAGGAGGATAAGACTGTATCAAAGGCACTGCCTGGCTGTGAGTACCAGAAGCATGACTTGAGCTGAGGATGAGTATGAGCTAAGGCATGTGCAACTTGTCTGCTCAGTGCCTGGCACACATTAAGTGTTCTTGACACATTTTTTTTTTCTTTTTTTAATAAACTCTTTGCCCAACGTGGGGCTCGAACTCACGACCCCAAGATCAAGAGTCTCAGGTTCCACTGTCTGAGCCAGCCAGGGACCCCTGTTCTGGACATATTGAGCTATTATCATGAATGACAGATAATACGTTTTATAACCAGCTACGTGATTTTTATATCTTCAAATGTGAAACCCCTAGAAACCATGGAATAGATGTCTGGAGAAATCTTTCCAAACTGAGAGCACTCCGTTCCCTAGTAACCGAGATGGTTTCGGAGCAGGAAGATGGGCTCCATCATTTCTGGGGAACGCCTTTTATGCTAAAAATGATGATGGCCCTCTTAGGATCATAATTGTTTTTACAACTTTGCATTTGTTTGTGGTCGTTTATGCTTTCAAAACATTCACTCGTCTTTACGGTTAGATTTAATGAGGTTCCCACAGAGTTTGGAGTTCTACATTAGATGCCGTGGAAGAAACACGAGAGAAAGAACACGTAGAGTGCCCTCCTGGGAATTGGGGAGGGAAAAGCCAAAGGTGAAGGAGCGAGAACACGTGGACATAGCGTCAGGCAGGCACAGAGTATTAGGACATGCCTAAGCTGCTTGTGCCAAAAGGATTCTGAGCAGAAGATTGATCTGGGTCAGATGTAGTCAATGAGGGGAAGTGTGCTTGGACGGATTCCTTTGGATTGTTGATTTCTGGGATTTCAGGGACTGGTTGGTGATTGGAGCTGGGTCCCCCTTGCTCTGGTTCATGGTGAGCCGCCGAGCCACCCTCGCCCTTCTGGGAACAGGAGGCTGCCCTTCCCATCTCTCATGTGCATTCCAGGCCTGCTACCATCTGTGCTCCGTAGACATTTCCCACAGGCCCTCCTGGCCATCCTCAAGTCCGTGCTCTACTTTTTTTTCCCTTTTGTTCCCAAACTCAAACTGCCTTCGACTCGGGATATTCTTTCCCTCTGAAAGTCTTGCCTGCCCTTCGAGGGCCGGATCTTCCCTGGAGTCACTTCTGATCTCCCAGACTGGAATTCCTCTGGACTGCGTGCTTTTCACAGGACTCCGTCCGTGGTTCCCCACTGAATCTCATTTTCCCTTGAGTTACGGTCACCCATGATCACGTCTTTCTCCCACGTGAGACTGCAAGGATTCTGGGTTTTCACCGTGGCACCTGCAGCATCCGGTCCACAGGGAATACTCAGTGCACATTTGTGAAGTTGAATTGCCTCGGTCCTTTCTCCTGGAGAACTGTCTAGGCTGGTGGTCACTCTGTAGCCCCACTTGTTCAGGGCCACTTACCTGTGCAGGGCTAAGTCAGGTGAAGCCCCTGCTCGCCAAGCTCTTCCTGCCGGGCCCCAGAGTGAGGCGGCCGGCCCCACTGGCAGCTGGGTCCTCAGGGCTGCCCTGTCCCCTGGCCTAGTGCCCAGAACATCCTCCTAGATGGGTGTGATTGTAGGCATTTCCCATAGCTGCTCAGAGGATGGAGGGAGGGAAGCAGGCTTACCTGTGTGCAGCCAGTCTGAAGAGCAGGCCTTCTCCAGTCATCTTCTGATGGTGCCCGAGTGACCTGCCAGAGGGTGAGAATGGCCAGGTCAATTCAAAGAAAAAATAGGCTTGTCCAGCTTAATTACCTGGTGAAAGGAGAGCCTGTCCTGCACCCCTTCCTTCCCAGAGCCTTGCTTGGTGTGCACCAGCATCTCCTCCTGGCCAGGAGATGGGGAGGAAGCCGAGTGGGGGCCCTGCAGGCCCCCGGCCCCACACACACTGCTTGGGGGGGGGGTTGCGGGGGGTATTGGGCAGCCCTGGCCAGGTCCCACTCTGAGCTTGCCTTTTTTCTCTTGCAGTACATCTTTGCTGATGCTTATGCCCAGTACCTCTGGATCACGTTTGACTTCTGCAACACTATCCAAGGCTTTTCCATCCCGTTCCGGGCAGTTGATCTCCTCCTGCACAGCAAGGCCTCCAACCTTCTCCTGGGCTTTGACAGGTCTCACCCCAACAAGCAGGTAAGGGAGCTTCTGGGACACAGTCAGGTGGGGCTTTTCTGGTTTTCTGTTCCTGCCCGTGGGGATTGTGTGTCCTCTGACTGACCTCCCCCAGCCCCTCCTTCCTCCTCTCCCAAGCTTAGACTTTGTACTAGTTGAATTCCCACGGCTGAGGAAAAATGTATCTCCCTTGCGCTCTCTGTCTGCCTCCCAGCCAGGGGGCAATCCCAAGCACTCAGCAGGCCCTTGTAGCCAGACACATGCCCTTCTCCGTGTCGATGCACCTTTGTGGGTTTGAGGGTGGTCCATCGAAACTCTGGAAATTATTCAGACAGAGCCAGCTAAAGAAGCTTGGAGTCTGAGCTCTGCTGGGACCTCTGTCTTGAATTTCTGTTCTACCTTTCCCATCCTCTGCCTCAGACAACACACTGCTTTTGTACCATTTATTTGAAATTATCATTAACTTAAATTTTTTTCCTACGTGTGTGTATATGCCTCTAATATAAATATGTGTATTTTTCTCCTTAAATCTGAATTTGAAGGAGAGTGAGATGGGGAGATTTATATCTCAAGGTTGAAACTGGCCAAATTGAGGCTCTCGGTCTGGTATAATACCATGAAACCAGTAGACCTCGTAGGATTGGATTCATGATGAGTTTTGAATGGCTTGGCTCAGAGGAACCTTGGAACGTATCTTTTTCTTTGCAGGTTGTTTAACCAAAATATGATCTGTTTACCTTTCCTTGCCTTAGGGAGTAACCTAAGTACAGGCTGGGTCAGTTTACCAGTGTACATGGTTGAACGTTATTTTTAGTCTTCTGCTGCTTCTTGTGTGGTCACTAGGGCCAGAGGAATGCTCGGGTGCTGTGTTTGGAAGTTCAGGGGCTTTGGCAAAGACCGGCAAGTTCATCACTCACGGCTGTATCGTTTGCATTCAGGAGGTTCCCCTTGGCGCTCTTTACCTATGCGCTTAGCCAGGGTCCCCTCTGTTCACCTTTAATCCCCGTGGTCCATTATGGCTTTTTAAGGACACGGTTTCCCAGGCGAGAAAGTACAGTATAATCCTTTAGTTTTTACTGTCCCTAATGGCTAGTGCTGAGTAAACCGTAATTTCTGATGATCTGTAAATGGAAGACAATCCCCAGTCATTTTTCTTTGTCGTTATTCTTGAAGCCTTAGTAGCTGTGGACAGGAATGGGGAGGTGCAGAGCTCACCTTCCCTCCCGACCCTCGTTCGCTTTTGGAGTGACCAAGCTGGCCTTGCTGATCTCCGGGCCCGTCTTCCCAGACCACACGTTATTTATGGCGGGGCCTGATGGCCTTGCCGTTCAGGTTATGCTTGCCCCTTGCTGCTGCTGCTGCTTCTTTTTTTTTTTTTAAAGGTTTTATTTATTTATTTGTCAGAGAGAGAGAGCATAAGCAGGGGGAGTGGCAGGCAGAGGGAGAAACAGGCTCCCCACTGAGCAGGGAGCCCGATGTGGGACTCGATCCCAGGACCCTGGGAACATGACCTGAGCTGAAGGCAGACGCTTAACCGACTGAGCCACCCAGGTGTCCCTGCCTCTTGCATCTTGATCTCTTCTTGTCCTTGGTCTTTGCAGCTGTGGAAGTCAGATGATTTTGGCCAGACCTGGATCCTGATTCAGGAACATGTGAAGTCCTTTTCTTGGTAAGTCCTTCATCTAAGAAGTTTGAATTACATAATCACCTTTCTTCAGTTCTAGCTCCTTCATGGAGGACAGACCTGCCCTCACCTGAAATGTGGAGCATGTGGTTCAGGAAAGGCACATTCCAGACCTGGGAATTAGAACTGCTAGTACAACACGCTCACTCTGGGGTGGTGGGGGATGAGAGAGGAAGGTTATTTGTGAGAGAAGTGACAGAGCTTTTGCATTTTTCAGTCCATCAGGGAACCCAGGGGACTCTTGAAGTACTTGCATGATTAGAATTTCTAAAGACCTTCACTCTTTGAGCATGATAACAGAAGTGGGGATTTTTCTCTGTATCACATTCATTCACTTGTTCATTCATAACGTATTTTTTTTAGATGTCTCCTGAATATGAAACATGTTCGATGCTTTAGGGTAGAAGAAGTTGAATAATTTATGGATATAGTTATTAAGGAGACTGCAGCTTAGGAGGCAAGAAAAGACATTTTGTGTACAGAACACACATCATGGAAGACACACAGAAGTCCCAGACCTAGCAGGAGAAGCCAGAGGGGGGACTAGTCTTTCCAGATGGGGGGATCCCAGACAGCTCCATGAAGGAGGTTGCTTTTGAGCCAGGATATGCACAAGAGGCTGGAGGTAGCAGGAGGGGCCTGGAGGTGTGCGGGGCGGGGATTCCAGACAGAAACAGAATGGCCAAAGGCAGAGAGACGGACACTGGTACTTGGATGGAGAACATGAAGTCTTACTTCTGGACAGTGTGTTGGGTGAAGTTTGGGAAGGGACATTGGTATCCAAATATGCAGTGCTTGGTAAAGGAATCTGGACTGAATTCTGAAAGCAGCGAGGAGCCCCTATAGGGTTTTGAGAAGGAGAGAGAAATCAACAGGGCTGGACTTGAAGTCAAGTTTGTTGCTAGTCGTACTTGCTTCTGATCTTTCACTGTTACAGGATGCAGTATTTAATCTTGAATAGATGTACTTCTACACGTGTGGGCGAATGGGCAGAACAGATTCTCAGGAGCAGACATGCTGGGTCAGCGGGTCACTCAAACCCTTCACACTTAGCAAACTTGATTCCTCCTACATTGACCCTTGACCTTCGCTGCCCCCAGTCAGCTTCCCCTGGAATCTTCCCCATTTCAGTTTTTAGTAGCTCAGGCCAAGAACTTGGAGTCATCACTCATTTCGTGTTTGTTTCATGCTTCACCTTCCACCTATCAGGAAATCCTGTTGTCCCTACCTTTGGTTTATATCCAGGATCTACTGCTCAGCTATGACTTTACTCCAAGCCACCACTGTCACTCATTAGTTGTCCACCTGGTCTTTCCACTATTACTCCTGTCCTTCTGCAGTTAATTCTCAGGACATGGCTGGGTTGATCTTCATAAAAACAGGTCAGATCATGTTGTTCCTCTCTCTACTTTGAACTCTTTATACACCATCACTTCTCTCAGATTAATGCCAAGCATATTCCTACCACAGGGCCTTTGCACTTGCTTTTTTTCCCTGCCTAGATTGCTCTTCTTCAAGATATACTTATTGCTTACTCCCTTATCTCATTCAAGTCTACTCAAATAACACTTTCCAAATGAGGCCGATCCTAAGGATCCTATTAAAATTGCAACTACTCCCCTGTCATTTACTGTGCCCTGATCTGTTATTTTTTTGCATAACACTTACCACATTCTAATATGGGATTGTTTGTCTTTCTCTCTTTGATAGAATGAAAGCTCTTCAAAGGCAGGGGCTTTGGTCAGTCTCGTGCACAGATACATCCCCAGTGAATAAAGCATTGAAATTGTAACTTTGGTAGAGATTGCCAAATCTACGAAGAGTGTTAAATTTTGCTCTCATCTCAGTAACATAGAACTGTGCTTCTCTCCACAGTCAATGTGTTAGGTAAGACAGAGTATCTCAGTATAGTCTTAGTTTGAATTTTTCTTATTATGAATGAGTTTGAACATCTTTTAACGGCTTAAGCATCATTTTTATTTCCTTTTTTTTTTAAAAAAAGATTTTATTTTTTTGACAGAGACACAGCGAGAGAGGGAACACAAGCAGGGGGAGTGGGAGAGGGAGAAGCAGGCTTCCCGTGGAGCAGGGAGCCCGATGCGGGGCTCGATCCCAGGTCCCTGGGCTCATGACCTGAGCCGAAGGCAGACGCTTAACGACTGAGCCACCCAGGTGCCCCACGTCATTTTTATTTCTATTTTTATGACATGTCTTTTCATGCCCTTGGCCCTTTTTCTGTTGAATGGTTAGTCTTTTTTATTGATTTCCAGGAGCTCTTTGTATATTTGAGGCTAGGCCTTTGTGACACGAGATACCACGTGTGTGTGTTCATTTATAATTCTCAGTTTATCATTTGTGTTTTGAGGTTTCCATGTGGTTTTGAGTCCTTATTAAATGCAGTGGTACATACTGTATCTGTGCTTCTTTTAACTCTCTGTTTGCAGAGGAATGTATTTGAGTTGGTATTGCTTCCTTGGTGAATGAGGACAGTAAAGATGGGAGGGAGTCCAGGGAGGGGTCCTACAGCTGAGTATCTCCAGGCTCCACTGGACTTCCTTTTCAAAGAGGCAGCTGTTTCTGATCCTTTTGTTTTTTTCCTTGGATCCAGGTTGTAGTGTCTTAGTGAAATTATGACCACAGTCTTATCCAAGTATAATCTCTACCCAAGAAGTACCATTAGAACTTCCTTTTGCTTTATTTGTGTTTTAAGGGGACAAATTGCCCTTTCATCTGCTTACGTAACCGTATATTAAGAGGGCACACTAGCAGGATGACTGAGTAAAGGAACATCCCATTGGGGAATTTGTATGTTGTACCTTTTGCCTCCATGCACATATGCCGATATCTTAGGGCAAAGGCCTGGCCTGTCTTATTTTAGATAATTACATGTCTGGTGTCAGGGCATTTCAGGCCATTTGGAGGATTTTCCCCTAGGATTTCCCATGATAAGTGAGAGTGTAATCTAACCTTTCTGAGAATACTGGCATACATTTGTTCAATAATGCGGGGCAGCCTGGGAGCAGCAGGAGTTTGGAAAACCAGTGGTCTGTGGAATCCAGAGCTGGAGATCAGCAAGGTGGGGCAGTGGTCTGTGGAATCCAGAGCTGGAGATCAGCAAGGTGGGGCAGTGGTCTGTGGAATCCAGAGCTGGAGATCAGCAAGGTGGGGCAGTGGTCTGTGGAATCCAGAGCTGGAGATCAGCAAGGTGGGGCAGTGGAGGGGCAGCGGCGGAGGGACTCAGGGACGCCCCGCCGAGCATCACAGAAGAGTTGTAGGTGAGGCCCGGTGAGGACTGCTGAGGTGCTCAGGATGGAGCAAGGCTTGGAATTTTCAAACGAGGGCCCAGAGACCGGATGGAGTGAAAGGCTAGTGACGGCAGAGTAGCCGAGCTCGGCGGCGGAGTGGCTCTCAGAGACAGGACGGCCACAGAGGGATCGCGGAGGAGAACTGGGAGGGAAGTCACAGCTCTTTCTCTCTCCAGGTCCTGCTTTTGTTTAGGAAAAGAATAGCAGAGGTGAGCTCAGTCTCAGAATTCTCTGAGTGAAGGTCCCTTCCTCTCTGCCTCTTTAAAAATATCCAGCAGCTTTGTTTTAATTTGCATATCCTCTAGGGTAGAGGAAGCACTTTAATCAGTACTTCTAATTGTGGAAGAGAAGAGAACATGCCACCACCCCCACACATACGCACGCGGAGCGTCTGATGATGAGCAGTTGTCTCCTGCATTGGGGCCAAACCTGCTGGCTTCTCCAGTGCTCTGCTCAGACTCCAGATTGTGGGGCCAAAGTCATGCCTTTTGGTTTTCTATTTCTTCTCTCCCCCTTCCTTCTTTCCTTCCTCCCTCCCTCCTTCCCTCCTTACCCCCTTTCCTCCTTCCACCCCTCCCTCCCTCCCTTCCTTCCTGTGATCCTTTTTAAAAAAATTTTTTTTAAAGATTTTATGTATTTATTTGACAGAGACACAGTGAGAGAGGGAACCCCGCTGAGCAGGGACCACCGCCCCCCCCCCGCGATGCGGGGCTCGATCCCAGGACCCTGGGATCATGACCCGAGCCGAAGGCAGAAGCTTAACGATGGAGCCACCCAGGCGCCCCCCCTTCCCGTGCTCTTGACAGTATATCTTTGAAGGAATTTTATATCCAAGCCTTCATTACCCTGAGAGCCGTCATGCATATGGCACTCTGCAAAGACAGGTCCGGAAGCGAGTCCTGCCTTTCCTTGGGTCATCCCTGCATCCTCCCTCTGAGGCTCTACTCCTGATTTTTCCCATGTGCTGAATGGTCTGCCTGGCCTGGTGTCTTATTGAGCATTAGGAAACCTGAGGCAGAGTAGTCCTCCCAGCTGTTGTTGGGGGCTTATTTGGGGGAGACTCCTGTTCTGAGATTCTTCTTGAGGAAGTTTGATCAAGTCAACCTTAGAGTTTTCAGTTTGGAGTAGCTTTTCTACCGTGGTCCACGGATTCAGTGCAGCAAGATTCAGTTCAGCTGGGAGCCCTGTAGGACAAAAAGAAATATAAGACATGGCCTTTAAAGGCATCTGTACTCTCTCTAGGAAGCTCAGACACATTATGGTGAACAAGAGAACACAGTGAATAAGGAGCACCACGGTGAATAAGAAGCACCATTGTATAAAGTCACGAGAGTGATTCCAAAATCCACCCACCCAAAACAGTTTTCTACCTTTGTTTGAAACTCACATAACATTAATACGTAAGGTTTGGAATTGAACACTGCACAGGTATATCGTGGGTATTGGGAGGAGGGAGGAGAGCTTTGGGGGAGGGCTTCCTGGAAGAGGGGCCTTGAACTTGACCTCAGAAGAATAGGATTTCAACATGCAGGTCAGAGTGCACGCAGGGCGGGGCGGGGGCCTCCCTGCAGAGGGGTGCTCTGTTGATGGAGCACAGGGAGTTGCGGGGGAGCAATGAGCTCTGAGTTTCTGAAGGACATCAGGGAGATCAGTCCATGTGAGAATGAGTTTGCAAAGGAGCCTCGCAGAACATGACTTTGCACTGGTAGGATGACTCTGGATTGCACAGATCATCGACAGTGGCCCAGGACGGTAGACAGAAAGGGCAGGGACTGTTAGCAAGATCAGGCTCACTGGTTTCTCCTGTGGTTTCTTCTAGAGCTGTTCTGAGAGCGTATGGGCCTGGGAAAATATTCATTCTCTGAGGTTTACAACTTGAGGCCAGAAACTCACTGACAGCCCCAAGCAGTCCCTTGTTGACTGATTCCAAAACACCCCACCTTTTACTTTTCCTTCTTTTTGCTCATCTCAAGCACGGCCAAGGCTTGCCTTGAGTGACACCCAGGGCACTTTGAAGAGACCAGTAACAACATCAACACTTGACAAATGGCAATCACTTTCCCTCCCCACTGAGCCCAGGAGCAACCAAGGGGCTCTGTGGCAGAGAGCGTGGGATTGTGTCCCTCAATTCCATCAGGCTCTCTGCACAGCAGAACCTCGGTGTCTCCAGTTGCCTAAACAGAGCGATGATAGAGACTGCTCTCCTTCCTCTAGGGGTATCGATCCCTATGACAAGCCCAACACCATCTACGTGGAACGGCACGAACCCTCTGGCTACTCCACGGTTTTCCGAAGTACGGACTTCTTCCAGTCCCGGGAGAACCAGGAGGTGATCCTGGAGGAAGTGAAAGACTTTCAGCTTCGGGACAAGTACATGTTTGCTACAAAGGTGGTGGTAAGTTGAAGGCGCTGAGGAACGTGGAAACTCCTTTTGAGTTTGCTTTCAGAGGTTCGGCATTTTGTGATTGAGCCGGTGAGTTTGAGTAGGCAGGAAAGGGATCAACGCGCCCCGGGGAGCTTGACTGAGGGGCACTGGATATAGACAGACATTCCCGTGGGGCTTGGATGGTCCCGGGAGGTCAGAGGAATGGAGAAGCTCAGACAGCCACTCGGGATGTCTCTGGGCTCTCGGAACGTGGTTGTTTCCTGGTAGCCAAGCATCCTTGTCAAACACGTGTTTCTTTGACATCCCAATTAAAAGAACACAGAAAGGAGGGGTGGGGCTCCATGGCAATTTGCTTTAATCTCGCCGCCTGATTTCCTTTCAGATTAGGCCAATGTCTTTGGGAATTTTGGACACATGTTAATTTCCATGGCTAATAGAATGTGTAGTCATTGGCTAGTGGGAGTTAATGCTCTAAGAAAAGCAGCGATTAAACTTCCAGCTGTCAGTAAGTAGCTTAACTCTCAGCCTTTGGGAAAATCTTCCCCTTGATTTGATGTGTTGGATGGAGCCAGATGCTGGGGAGGTGGGGGGAGAGGCTTGCTCATTTAAAACCAGACTTGATTATTTAACAGGGCTTGCCTTGTGACTGTCTCAAGTTGCAAGCAGCGACTGCACTGCCCTGTGTAAAGGAACAAAACCGTCCCAAGGAGAGCAGGTTGGGCCGCTATCCTGGAGTGCCGTAGCTTATTTTCTTGATGGGGGCCATTCCCTCCTTGACCTCAGGCTCTGCAGATGGCCGCTGGTAACTGGCAGGCGCTTTGTGTTCTGTCACAGTTAACCTTAGGGACTAAAATCAGGTGTAATGTTTTCCTCCAGATTCTCACTTAAAATATATCATGGGTAGCTGGCCAGGTAGAAGCAGGCCACTCCCTTTGGTAGGATTCCAGGGTCGAGAGAGGACCTCCCCAGCAAGGAAGGCAGAGAGTAAGGTTGAGATGAGAAGAGAAGATGTGGGTGGCTTAAAGGCAAGAGGGGTGCCCCATTACATACTTTGCAAAATGTTTTTTAAAGCCACTATAATTGTGGCAGTTTTTCTTCTGTCAGGCTGTTTGCATTGGGTCAGTTGCTGGATCATTCCTTTCCTGCCTTGCCTATCACTTTCTCTCTCTTTCTCTTACACACACACACACGCACGCACGCACGCACGCATGCACGCACACACAGCGGCCCAGAAGGCAGGCATCCTTGGATTGCCTTGGGCAGGGGTGTGGTGAGGAGGGAGTGCAGGGTGGGGAACCAGGCCTGAGGACTGGTGCCTTGTGACATCTTCTTGGCAGTCCCGAGGTCCCGAATTGCCTCTTGTCTTTCGGTGTTCCTGGGTCTTTTCTGTTTTAGTTCCTTGGGCCTGAATTTATTTATATGGTTTTAATTCCTTGATTCTAAGACACAGTGACTGATTCTTAGATTTGCCTACTGACTGATTCAGGGCTGAGGTGGAGAGCCGTTGTGCGTTCCTCTTATCCCTGTTTTTTCTGGATCTCACACCCAAGAGCTGAAGAGATATTCCAGTGGGAGCTTTCTAAGCCCTCCGTTCCACCCTAATGGCTATGTTTGTTGTCTTGCCATAGCTGATATGCAGGGTGGCTGGGAACAAATTTATTGTTATTCCTGGCCAGTGGTGAGATCAGGGGCTGTGTCTGCCTTGTTCATCACTGATGTGGTACCCAGTATCTTGCACAATGCTTGCTACATAGCAGATGCACAGTAGTTGAATGAACACCATCTCTGCCCACCTGATTGAGAGAGCAGAGGCCAGTGGATTTTTCAGGGGGGTAGTAGGAGGTCTTAAATGATTGCTACTTTCTTGGTCAATTCTCACCTCCCTGTATGGTTTATTTATTTGTATGATATTGGTGACAAACCTGTAGTTATGTGTTGGCTTCATCTTTCAGCACACGGATGGGCCACCGGATTCCAGGGTCAGTGGTGTTAGCTAGAGGCTCTAGGTCAGAGGAGGTAGGCCACCACATGGAAGTGTTTCTCAAATTGTGGTCTTAGGAGCACTCTCAGCACCATCACTCAAGAGCACTTGTTCCAAAAGCGGATTTCAGGGCCCAAATGCATTTTTTTCTCAGCATCCCTAGGCTGCCTAAGAATCTCCAAAATTTGAGAAGCTCTTCCCTGAGGTCTTCTGTATGCAGAAGCTTTCGATAATAGCATCATCAAAGGATCATTGTAGATTGGATAGGTTGATGAGGGAAGAGACCCAACAGGCCGTGGATGATAAAATGAGTGTTTTCCCCCTTTTAATTTCTTCCTTTTTATTACATTAGACTGCTGAGCCATAAGGATAAACAACATTGGCCTTGGTTGGATAACCGTATCAGTGGGAGCGTTGTGAGGTCTGCAAGTGTAACTTCTTATCTGGGGTGTGCTTAGCACTCAGGCTGCCTGGGTTTGGGGAATTCTGAGGGACCTTAATATTAAATGGATTCAAATCAAATTAGGAAAGTCAAGGAACTAATTGCAAAACCACAGAAAATTGGTTTTGGGTGATTAACTCTTTTGCTTTTTTCCAGTACCATGAACAATTATAATTCTTTGCAGGTTAGCTCTTTAGAACACGTGGGGACAGCCATCTGGATTCTGGACTGGAGCTGGTATCTGAATCTTCAGAATACCCCTGTGCCCTGTTAGCCTGGCTCTTATTTTGTATGTGCTTTGTTTCTGATGCCCTTTGATATTTTTTTTTAAAGATTTTATTTGCTTATTTGAGGGGGGTGGGAGAGGGGCAGTAGGAGAGGGAGAGAGAGAATCTCAAGCACAATCCATGCAGATTGGAGTGCCTGATGTGGGGCTCGACCCAACGACCCTGAGATCATGACCTGAGCTGAAATCAGGAGTCGGTCGTTCGACCGACTGAACCACTCTGGGGCCCCCCTTTAATATTTTTTTAACCCAAGTTTAATTTTTATTCCATGTTTTTTGACACGACGTTCACTTACTTGTCTTAATAGTCTACATCAAAATGATAGGCCATTGAGGCAGCAATGAGGCACTTTTGCAAACTGGACCAACATTGATTCGTTAACTTGGCAATAGACAGCTGTTAGGTTCTTTCTGGTAGATATCAGTAGTTGCCAGAATGTTGGAGATAAGTGAGGGCTAGCTGCTCCTCTGTAGCTTCACCACCAGCTTATCATGAAAGCCAGGTCCACACCTTTCTTGCACAAATGTATGTCAGTAAGCAAAGACCTAATGTATGGGCTTGATGGCATCTCCTCTCTTCTTCTAGGTGATGCAGACACAATGTTCTAGAGCAGGGATTGGCAAACTATGGCCCCCCTTCACTCATTTTTGTCAATAAAGTTTTATTGAAACAGCTATGCTCATTTGCTTACATGTTGTCTATCACTGCTTTCATGTCACAGTGGCAGAACTGAATAGTTGCATGGAGGCAGGATGGCTCACAAACTCTAAAATACTTCTGTATGGATCTTTACAGAAAACCACCCTGTTGTAGAGGCAAGATTCTGTTACCCTTTGCGTTGGCATCAGGCAACCAGAATCCCCTCGTGTAAAAGCTTGATAAGTCATGGGCATTACCCTAAAAGTTCAGGTTCTAGGCCTCCTTAAATTGTTATGCCCTATTCATGCCAGACTGTTATCTTTAGGATATTATGGCCAATTCAGATATCTTGCATGCCACTGATCTCCCAAAAGAGCTCATTTGTACTTTTCGCTATTCTGACCTACCAACCACTATTGAAAACCAATTTCTCATCTTCATTATGCTAATTTAAAGTCTCTAATGTTGGTAGAGATAACAAGAAAACTTAGTAATCATCTCAAGATTGTGGGCTTCTCTATGAAAAGTTAGCTGACCACAATTGGAGCGTGATTTTTTTTAGGATAACTGACCAAAACCAAGCTATTGACGAATTACTTTAATTATAACATTATTTAAATGTATGTAAACATAAAGCTAGGTATAAACACTTAATGCATATAATTTATAGGCAACAATAAAACCCAAACACATTATAAATAACAATAAAACCCGAACATTATAAATAAAACTATAATACCAATAAATTTAATATTAATTTTTATAACACCTGTATTGAAATATAATTCCTAGGCCATAAAATTCACCCTTTTAAGGTATACAGCTCAGTGGTGTTTAGCTTATTCACAAAGTTGTGTAATGCTTATCACTATCTAATTCCAGCCCCTGCACCCCCATTCCATTCCCCTCCCCTCCCTGCCCCTGGCAACCATGAATCTATTTTCTGCCTCATAGAATTGCCTGTTCTGGACATTTTATGTAAAGAGTATCTTATACCATGTGACTTTTTGTGACTGTTTTCTTTCCTAGTATAATGTTTTCAGATTTCATCTGTGTTTATTACAGATCATCAGAATTAATGTGTCTTTAGGTCCACTGCCTCTCTCTTCTGCCGGTTCAGATCTCTTGTTGAACCCCTCTGGTAATTTTTTTCTTGTGCGTTATTGCCCTTTCCCACTCAAGAATTTGTATCTGTATAATTTCTGTTTCTTTAGTGATACTCTCGTTTAGTGAGACCATGTTCTCATACTTTCCTTTAATTCTTGTGACATGGTTTCCTTTAATTTTTTGAACATATTTATGATAGGAGATTTAAATGTTTTGTTTGTAAGTCCATTATCGGGCCTTCCTCAGGAACAGTTTCTGTTGACTCGTGTGTGTGTGTGTGTGTGTGTGTGTGTGTGTGTGTGTGTGTGTGTGTGTAGGGGCCATACTTTGCTGTTTGCTTGTCTTATCATTCTTTTATTGAAAATCAGACATTTTCGATGGTATAAGGTGGCAACTGCTTGTATCAGAGTAGCCCCTTCCCAAAATGGTTTTTTTACCTTTTCCTGCTGTTGCCTGTATTTGTTTTGTTTGTGAGTTTCCTTCATTAATTTTGTAGAGTTTGCATTCTTCATTGTGTGTGGCTATGAAATGTTTGATAATTAGGCTTCGTGGTCAGCTAATGATTGAGTAGAGATTTTTCTTAAATGCTTTGAATCAGTACATCTGGTAGCCTTTGCTGAGGGCCTTTGAGCATGGGTGGGGGGCCTGCCTTCAGTGCAATCTACAACGCTGCCTTAGCCTTCAGTTCCTGCTTCTGTAGACCCAGCCATGAGCGATTAGGCCCTTTTCGCTTCTCTTCTGAGCATACTCACAGTTCTTGCGTGTGTGACCTTGTAGAGTCCCTGGAATATCTCAGAGCTTATCAAAGCCTCTTAGGGGCATCTATTTCCCCAGCTTTTCCTTTCATGCTTTTGAGTGAGCCTTTTCTGAGTTCCAGGTGCCATGTTGCTCTAGCAGCTGCAGTGTGAAACATTGGCCACTTGTCTCTGTCTTCCATAAGCAGCGTGGCTATAGGTCTGTCTGTGCAGCGAGCCGAGTCGGGTTATACGTAGAGAAGACCTGAGGATGCAGTTTCAAGCTGGCTGTGGCAACGGTCTGTCCCCTCCATTGACCGCTCGGCTGCTGGTTTTCACAGTTCCCGGAGCTGCGAGGCTGTGGGTTTCCAAGGCTGCCGCAGAGCTAGAGCGAAGGGGGTGGGACTGAGGCCACAAAGTCGGCTCTTCTTGCTGAGCTTTGACACCGTTCTCCAATAAGTGCTCTTTGGGTTTTGGCAAGCCTTTATTTAATTTTTTGAATTAAGAAAAATTTGACTTTGAGAATTTTTGTCAGTGTTTTTGTCGCTTTTCGGATGAGTGGATTTTCAGAGTTCCTTCCTCTGCCGTTCTTGATGTGCTTCCAGTGAATACTAACTTTGTGAAACTGTTTATTATGGACGTTTTAAATCTACATAAAAGCACAGTTTATACTGATAGGACTGCCACAGGTGCCCTCATTTAGCCTCAATATTATTTACATTTGCTAATCTCTTTTCGGCTGTGTACCCACTAGTTATTTTTTTCTTGGAATATTTTATTTTTATTATTATTATTTTTGAAGTAGGCTCCACGCCCAGCATGGACCTCAACAGGGGGCTCGATCTCACGACCCTGAGATCACGACCTGAGCTGAGATCAAGAGTTGGACTTTTAACTGACTGAGCCGCCCAGGTGCCCCTTTCTTGGAATATTTTTAAGGCATAAACATGTATAAATAAAATATATATAAAATGTTATCTATAAATATTTTAGTATAAACAACACTAATGTGGATGATGATGTTTCGCTGATCCCTTGTCACTGTCTCAGAGGAGAAGGTGGGCGTGAATGCTAGAGCCTGTTCTGGACTGTGCCCTTGTCCGCCGCATGCCACGGGGTCCCTCATTCTCTGGCCACTGTTCTCCATGAAACGTCCGATTGAAGAGCTCACTGTGACATCCTGTGGCCTTCACTTGGCAAGAACGTGTCATTTATTTAGTTCTTTCTGCTCTTTCCTCCTTGACCTCTCGTTTCCTTTGATATAATCTCAAACATAAATATAAGTGCACTTTTTGAAATTCAGGTTATTCAGCTACTTACGTCAATTTGTTTTTCCTTTTCGGAATGAAAGCACCAAATGAAACAAAGATCTTATCCTACATTTTCAGACCCTAGAATACCGGCATAACTTGGAGCGTTGAAATACCTCCTGGATGCTGGTAAAAGTATTTGTGCTGGGAGCTATATTAACTGGGATAGCCTTTCAGGAAGGCTATTTCTTCTGTCAAAAATGAAAACTTTGACATAGAGGTTTTAAGAATGGCATCCTACAAATATCCTTGTGTAGTTCTGGCAAAGGTAATATATACAGGTATATTCATTGACGAGTTCTTCTGGAAATCATGTCAGAGCCCATGAGCTGTTAAATGAAAGATGCCTAAGAGACTCTGTTAATGAAGAAAGTTGAATTGCACAAGAATATTTTTATCACAATCTACATTGTGTGTGGAAAATAAAATTACATGTAGCAAATTGACATTGTGTTCAATTACTGGTAACAGAGTAGAAATAAAAAGTGGCCTAGCGAATACAGAAACTTACTTTCCTCTCCTCAGTGCTGCCTGGAGTTAGGCAGTATAGGGCTGGTATGTTGGTACCCTGGTACCCTGGGGGCCCAGGCCTCTCTCTGTTCCACCAACCTGACTAATGATTTCCATCCTCACCATTCCCTCTTGGTCTAGGACATCTATATAGCCTTTGAGTCTTTACAGGAGTCAGAAAGAGTAAGGACAGATAGGCCAAAATAGGACTCCTTCCCACTGATTAAGTCCCTTCAAGCAGCCTTCCTAGAAACCCAACACACCACTTAGGTTTACAGGTATTGACTAGTACTCAGTCACATGGCCACATGCAGTTATGCAAAAGGTAGAGAACCCCAGTGGTTTATTTGGGGTGGCAGTCAAGATCCTGTTGCTAAGGAGGAAGGAATAATGGATGTTGGGTAAGTGTAACATCGTCCGTCACTATATGAATATGCTCAGGGGTGATGGCACAGAACACTCCGTAAAGACCCCACGGGAGCCTGTTCCCTTTTACTCCCTGGGGAGTACGGTAGAAGGCGTGAGTAGAGGGTAGGGAGCAGAGTGTCTGCATTTTACTTTACATCCGTCTGTACTGTTGGATGTCTCTTTCTCATGAGCACGTTTTAGTTTTATCATCGTGGTAAAGAGAAACTCAACCATCACAAAAACCCACGGCTTATTAAGAAAGTATTAGGAGCTTATGATACATCTATCTGACAATCCACAGTGTGCTACAGTTAAATTGTTAGTATGTTTCTTGGTGGCAAAAAAGTATTACAGTGACTCCTTAGGGGTGAACCTGAATTGTCCAGGCTTAGGAATTATTGTCCCAGAAGGAAGTGGGACGCATGTGTTTTGAGGTTTCTTTTTTTGTTATTTTTTTGGTTTGTTTTGAGGTTTCTTATGACCTTTGTACTCTGACTTTTGCATCCATGGAGGAAGACTGGCCTTGGTATGAATTCTCAATTCTGTGCCAACCAACAGCACTCATTAAGAATGCTTAACTAAGGGGCGACTGGGTGGCTCAGTTGTTAAGCGTCTGCCTTCGGCTCAGGTCATGATCCCAGGGTCCTGGGATGCAGCCCCGCATCGGGCTCCCTGCTCGGCGGGAGGCCTGCTTCTCCCTCTCCCACTCCCCCTGCTTGTGTTCCTGCTCTCGTTGTCTCTCTCTCTGTCAAATAAATAAATAAAATCTTAAAAAAAAAAAAAGAATGCTTAACTAATGATGGCCCCCCCCCAGTGTCACTGAGAAAAGTGGCTCCTTTTCTAAGGTTTAACCACAGTAGGAAGAAGTGAAAAAGTATAAAGCATCGAAGTATTTTTTTCACGGACATCTGTGTATTCATATATATTTATAGGGATTTATATAGGGTAACTTACACGGATTCTCTGACCTTTATAAATAGCTATAAAATTTTATTGACTTAAAGAGGGATTTTGGGATCTATGCCTAACAGTTTTGCTGGGTACTATTTTTCTCATTCAGGT
Source organism: Zalophus californianus (assembly GCF_009762305.2). Taxonomy (NCBI): domain Eukaryota; kingdom Metazoa; phylum Chordata; class Mammalia; order Carnivora; family Otariidae; genus Zalophus; species Zalophus californianus. The sequence continues at coordinate 17,592,476 of NC_045605.1, forward strand.
AATAAGTTTTACATTTTTAATAGATCCATCGTTTCCTGCGGCCCCATACTGAGTACAAGCTATTACCATGCTTTTCCATGTGCCATTTTGGAAAGGCAGTCTTTTGTACCTCCCTACCTGGCTTCTTTTAAACAGATTACTTTTAGCCATTTGTTTGAATGTGTGTGTGTGTGTGTGTGTGTGTGTGTGTGTGTGTGTGTGTGTGTGTGTACTGCTCAGATGAATCAAGAATAACTTCAGGTTCATCAGCTTGCTCTTCACATAGTGTTTATCGGGCTTATATTAGCACAGGGGCTTCGGTTCTATTATAGTTAAGGGAAATTGGTATGTTTCTTACTTCATAGGAATTTAAAATCTCTAGTAAACAGTAGCAACATGGTCAAGGATAAATGAAGCCAAATGAACCCCTTCTGGTTGGCAATCCCAATATTCCGATCAGCTTAATAGTCACGTGTGTGATTATGGCCACAGGATGGTGTGTGTCCCTTTCTGTCTGGATAGATGTGCAACATTTTGCCTCAGTTCCCAGTCCCGTACTTTCAGAGCTGGAAGAACCCACATTGAGCCTTTACGGTGCTGCTTATCTTTTTTTGAATCATCGCCCCTTTTGAGGGTCTGGTAAAGATTGTGTACCCTCCCCAGCAGGATGAATAGGTGCATCCATACACACAGTTTGCCTTTGTATTTATAGGGTTCCTGGGCCATTGACACCCATCGACAGAGAAGTCCCAAGCCTAATCATCTTCTCAGTTTTATAGATGAATAAATTGAGACTGAGAGAGGCTTAGTGACTTCCCGAGGTGGTACAGCCAGCTCTTAATCTAGTGCTTTTGTACACATTTTCGAGATTCCAGCAGTGCTCTAGTATCTCTAAAACACAATGTGACAGGGCCGACATCATGTGCAATGCCCTATGCCCTACCGAAGAAAACATACGCCAGCAAAAACGTTCATCAATGAGAAGTATTAAAAGGTCACAAAAGAGAATCAGTGAAAATTCCCTCAGCTCTTTGTGCAAGTTAAAGCCCTTGAATTTGAGTATCCTCATAACCTGAAAATAGGAGAGAAAGAACAAGGGAAATGTGCGCTGTGTGTGGCTGAACTCACCCTGGGCAGGACTGGGGGCTGCCCAGTTAAATCTCCATCCCCCTCCCACACTCAGGTTCAGCCACAGTACCATTTGTCCTTCGTCCTCATCTGGTGTTAGGGAGTGTCTGGTACCTGTTGCAGACCAGGTGTCTGGGAATCAAGTGAGTGCAGCCCAAGCTGCGGAGCGAACACGGACGTTGCAAAAACGTGCATTTGTAGTCACCCTGTGTTTCATGTTTTTGGTAGAATTGGAGGGGTCTGACACTTCTCTTTCCTTCTTCACTTATTTGGAGTGGCTGTAATGTGGCACCATTAACTTTTTTTTTCTCTTCTTCCTGGGCAGCATCTTTGGGGCAGTCTGCAGCCATCTTCTGTCCAGCTCTGGGTCTCCTTTGGCAGGAAGCCCATGCGAGCAGCCCAGTTTGTCACAAGACATCCTATTAATGTGAGTGGGGTCCGCTTGGGGGCGGAAAGAAGTGTTAATGTCCACATGCAGGGGTCAGGGGATGGGTGTTGCAGGGACGTCCTTCTGGGTAGATAGATCTTTGATGGAGGCTCCCTGAAGTCCTTTTCTAGATAGGTCCCTAGGCAGAACCATTATGCTTTGGGCATCTTGGTCTGTTTTTTTTTTCCCCTCTTCACTGTTCAGAGTGCAGCCAGATGGGAGCCTTAATTTGCTTTACGTGGAGATGGATGGGCAGAGAAGTTTGGGACTGGAGTCAGTGGACTCAGGGTGCTAGTATTGAAGGAATGGGGAGCTGGTGACCCTGAGTTGTTTGTTCGGGACCTGCTCTGTTGCTACAGTAGACAGCTAGATTGCAAAAGGGGTTAAGAGCTGGGTCCCATCCTTTTAGAAACATAGGTTGGAGACACAGAGAACCGAGCAGAGGAAGAAACCATATATATATAGTCCAATGCTTGGCTGCAGTCTGTGTGTATGATAATGTAGATCATAGGAAGGATCCTGGTGGGCTGGGGTCATCAGAGAAGTGCCCACAGGCAGGAGGTGGCATTTGAAGGCCTTGCCACTAGCAGTTGGTGTGGTGGAAGGTTGGGAGCTCAAGTGGAGAAGATTCTTGTCCATTCTTTGCTTTTTACAGCTTCCATCTTCCTTTAGTACCTTAAAGGAAAGGGAATGCACATTAATGTATACTGTACTTAGTACTAACAATAGACCTCATGGGAAAAAGAGGGAGATGTTATGAACTAAACTGAAGTATTTAGGTCATTTATGGAGTTCGGGGGCCCCCTCTTTTGGGCCCCATTTGCCAGGAAGCAGCTTGCTCCAGCTACATGGCGGCCTCAGCTCCTCCAAAAAGAAAGTTGGCTGAGCTTTACTGGGATTTGGGAAGCTGTCTATGGGCTCCGGGCCCATACCTCTCACTGGGACATTTGGAAATCATTACTTCAGTGTGCATAGGGAAAGCCCGCTGCGCATGTGGGTTTTTTGACTTGTGTATTTTTCGACTTCTGATTCCAAAGGAATATTACATCGCAGATGCCTCTGAGGACCAGGTGTTTGTATGCGTCAGTCACAGTAACAACCGCACCAACTTATACATCTCGGAGGCAGAGGGGCTGAAGTTCTCCCTGTCCTTGGAGAACGTGCTCTACTACAGCCCAGGAGGGGCGGGCGGTGACACGCTGGTGAGGTAAGGAAACCATGGGTCCCTGGCCCAAGTCTCATGTCAGTACCACCTACACCCTCCAGGTGGGTGTTTTTCAGCATCAGCTGCACATTTGGGTTCCACTGGCAAGTTGCCAGAAACCCCGATGCCTGGTGTGTGGTTTAACCAGTTTGGGGTGTGGCTGGGCTCTGAAGATTTTACAAGGCTTTGGGTGTGATGCCAAGGTTGAGCACTGCTGCTCCAGGTGACCTTTAGAGTCATAGCCCATGTCAGCCACTCCCTGTCTGGCTCTGGGGTCTCTGAGCCAGTGGGAAAAGGCACTTGGAAAATGTCAGCTCAGGGCAAGCTGATGTGGGGAGCCCTGGGGGCCTTGCCTCCAAGTGACTCAGGTTCATTGACTTTTTTTAACGTAATTGCAAATACTGCTTTGTGGGTATATGTGGAAGGACCCCAGTGGTACCCATCCTTTATCAGGACATCCTATGCTTGGAGTTGTTTTGTTGTAATGGACGTTCCGTGGGCTATGGAGGAGTCCGGGGTTCGGGAGGGATGAATGACCCATGACCCTCGAGGGCCAGGAGGGCATTTATTCTCACTTGTCTTGTGTGAGATGTCTGACTGTGATGAGGATCGCTCTCTGCTCTGGGAAGGAGCCGTCTGCTGGAGCTGGCTGGTGGGCACCGGGGTCGGGCTCCGAGGCCATGACCACCAGGGCACAGGCCGTGGCATTGCCTGCCGTCGGAGGTCTCTCGTCATGCTGGTGATTTATTCAGTCACCAGCTCTTTCAACAAGGATGCTGTTGCTCTGGGCACAGCACTGAGATCATGTGTCCAGCCACGAAAAGTCGAAGCAGGGTCCCTGTTCTGTGGAGCTTTCGTTCTCCTTGGGGGAAGACAGAACATAGACAGATGTGTAATTTGCCTGGTGGTGGTGAGTGCTGGGAGGCAAAGTGAACCAAGTTCAGAGGACAGGGCATTAGGAGCATGTTACTTCATACAGGCTGGTCATGGGAGGCTGTTCGAGGATGGCGACATTTCAGCAGGTGCCTGGGGAACGGCACTGCAGGCAGAGGGAACAGCATGCTCGGAGGCTCTCAGGTTGGACTCTGTTGGTTTATTTTAGGAGCAGCGAGGAGGCCAGGGTGGATCCAGCAGCTGGAGGAGGAGGGGGAGAACCCAAGGGACAGCATCTGAGAGAGCAGAGCTCAGATTGTATAAGGCCTTTGAGGGCATGGAAGGAACTTACTTTATTTCCCAAGTGGGATATGGAGGGTTTTGACCAGAAGATGGACATCATCTGATTTAACCTGTTATATTTTCTTAACCATTGAAAAAGTTGTGAACTGCATTATATAAAGGAAAGCACATGAAACATAAATGGACATTGTTATCGGAAACTTCAGAGGAACACTCAGGTGACCTGTGTTTTAAAGAAGCTACCCTCAGTGCTGTGTGCAAAGTAAACTCTCGGATAGGAGCGAGAGTGGGAGCAGGAAGCCTGGCTGGGGGAGTGTGGTGGAAATCCAGCCGGCGGGGATTGCTGTCGGCTGGGCTCAGGGCAGTAGCGGGAGAGATGATGGAAAAGGGCAAATTCTGATGGTTTGTTGGTAGATTTGCTGCTTGGCTGTGGAGAGTCAAGGGCCCACAGCTGCTTGGGCTCAGCAGCGGGCAGAATGCCGGCCGTGGGCGGAGTCAGGGAGTGGGGGAGTCAGGGAGGGCTGGGTGAGGAGCTGGTGTCAAGGGAAAGAGAGGGACCTCTGGTTTGGACTCAACAGGACCCAAGGGGAGAACTTTCTTTCTGGTCTCTCTCTGATAGTGCTTTCCCACACCCTGTTTTGGCTCTTTCGGGGGTATGTCCTATTTTGTGCCTTACTTTCCCCCCCCCCCTCCCAGTATAGACTCACGAGTTATTTATTATTCAGTGCGTGTTAATGTGTTGTAAACCATTCCTACCATGATTCAGCCTCAGGTTTTTCTGGTTTGGTCAGTGGCAGCCTTTTTGGGCTGGCTCCTGTGTCCTTTTTTGTTGTTGTTTTTTTAAAGTAATTTATTGAGGTGAAATTCACAGAACATTAGCTTAACCATTTTAAAGTGAACAACAACTCGGTGGCATTTAGGGCATTCAGTGTTGTGCAACCACCAGCTTTAATCTAATTCCAAAACATTTCACTTCCCCAAAAGAAAACCCCTTACCACTAGGCATTTTCTGGCCTCTGTCTCCCCTCCCGCCACACCCCCATCTCCCCTCCCCCTGCACCCCCCATCTCCCCTTCCCCCACACCCCTCCCCCCCCGATCTCCCCTCCTCCCCATCCCCCCAGCCCCTGGCAGCCACTAATCTCCTTTCTGTCTCTGTGGATTTATCTTCTCGGGATATTCTGTGTAAACAGAATCACAGCATGATATGTGACCTTTGGGTCTGGCCTCTTGCACCTTGCAAAACATGTTCAGGGTTGGTCTACATGGAGCCTGTGTCAGTGCTTCATTCCTTTTTATGGGTGAGTAATATTCTCCTTACTTTTTTAATAATCAAAATTTCAAGCCATTATTCCTCAAGCCTTTCACAGACTCTGATTTTTTTTCTTTCACATCTGAGAGCCTCTGGCTATATGGAGTGGATAAATCAGAGCTTGCCAGAGGTTTCCGGGTCCTCCGCATTTGTCGGGTATTCGGGAAGGGTATCTCGTGACTGGGCAGAGCTGGAGCCAGAAGCTCCTCAGGAAGCAGTAAGCTCAGTTAGGTGACCATGTGGCCCTCTCATAGATGCCCACGACCCTTTCTGTGGTCACAGAAGACACCCCCGCCCTTCCTGGGCGTAGAGTCCAGTCAGGAAACTGGGAAGAGGTTTATGTCTACATTCACAGACCCGTGTAGGCTCAACCTTCTTGCTGTTTTCCTCAGGCTTTATCTCAGGGACTGGAGATCTTCACAGGGGCTCGTTTGAGTGAACTTTTGTCACCTGCTTCTGCATCTCAGGAAGATGAAATGGGATAAGGGTGAATTAGCAGATTACGTGGGCAGACGGATTTGAAAAAACAAAACAAAACACAGCCCTTCTGTGGTATTTGAAATGAGTTGTTCTTTGAACTCAATAGGCAAGTGTGGTGCCAAGGAACCGTCCTAATTTGCTTAGAGGACCAGAGAAGGAATTCTTAACGGGGGTGCTCCTGGCATTGGTGAGATGGGCCAAATAGAAATCTCATGGAAAGCGGTGTCCAGATGGAGGACCAGGTGTGGAGAGGAAATGTCAGGTCTGGTGGCGGCGCATCTGAGGAAGACCTGCTGCTGGGTTGTGTGGGGCGAGGCGGGCTTGGGTTCTGCAGGAGGGGGGCCCAGGGGCCCTGGGGCTCTGGCCGGGGAGCAGGGGACAAGTGCTTGTCGTGAGGGCCGGTGAGAGGAAATGTAAGAAAAATGGATGAAGAGAGGGCACTTAGGGTGAGGTGGATTGTCGCAGGACCACAGGGAGCTGACAGGACCGTCTGGGGGGCATGTGAGGCGCAGAGGACGGGTTTCTGCTTGGAACCGAAAGGCAAAAATCCAGGAGAGTGACTGGAGGGAAGAAGCAGAGTTCATCTGGCTGAGAGAAGGCCAGACCTCCCACGTGTTTGAAGGAAGCCAGCAAACCTGACGATGGCGGCTTCGTGATGATGGAATCCAACGCGGGGTTGCTGAGATGAACAGAGAGCAGGTGGATGATAGACCTTCAACCGATTTCTAAGGAAGCAACTGAAAAATAACTCCGGTAGACCTAAGGAAACCACACATCAGAATATTTGGTCTCAACACCAGTATCTTATTTGGGATTTTGCTCAGTCTCTCAGTCTGAAGTAGCTTTGTCAGTGCTTTTAAAAAATTTTCCTTTTCTGCCTCAGAGCGTGTAGTGTGCTTCTTTCTGTCTGAGAGGCAGAGTACTCCTCCAGGTCAAGATTTGTACAGTGGATAATGGAAAAAAGCAGTTCTAGATTTCTTTTTAAATTAAAATTTTTTTTTTTTTTTTTTTTTTTTTTTTTTTTTTTTTACAAAGCCCAGTGGCTCAGAACCCTTCTAAATAAAGGACTTACATCCAGTTTTAAAAGCCACGTGTGAACTCCGGGTAGCACTTCTCAGAGATCTGTTCCATTTATAATGCGTAGACCATTTCAGCGCAAAACTGCTTCCCAGTGAAATCAGTATCCCAGCATAGTAGAGGCCCTGAGAGGGGCTTAATCTCTGTTTCACTGTTAAAAAGTAGTTAACCTCAAGCTTCTAGAACCACACTCACTCTCTATCCTCCCGTGGGTGGGGCTTCTGCTCTGCTTTCTGAAAGGAACCCTATGGGCTTCGGTCTGATCTGGGCGTTGGATAATGAGCTGTAAGCGTGTGGACAGTGGCTGGGGAACCCTTCGCGCTGTATTCCTGTGGCTTGTAAGCCCCAGCGCTTTGACTAGTGTCTGGCAAGTCTGGCTTACTGTTTCCTGTTTGTCGAGGCTCACTGGAGGATTTGGGGTGAATTCGTCAGGGGAAGAGATAGATGTGACTCTCTCATCAGCTCTGTGTGTTGTAGTCAGCGTTCTGAACTCCCTGTGAGGAGTTATTGATCTAATAAGCATCTTGGCCTTCAAAGTTAAAACACAATCACGTTTTAAAAAAAAGAAGAAAGAGAAGGCTATTCATTTATGAAAAGGAATGGAGTACTGATTTGTGTTACAATATGGGTAAACCTTGAAAATATTATGCTGTGGGAAAGGAACCATAAAAAAGGCACGTTTCCATGTATGTGAGATACCCAGACTGGGCAAATCCGTAGTGACGGAAAACTCAGTGGTGGTTGCCAGGGCCTGGGGTGGGCAAACGAAAGGGCGAATGACTGCTGGTGGGTACAGGGTTTCTTTCTGAGATGAGGAAAACGTTCTGGAATGAGATAGCAATGCTGGTACAACATAACACTGGGAATGTGCTTAACGCCACTGAATTCTATACTTTCTAACAGTTAAATTTTATGTTATTTACCATAAAAACATACCAAGGAAATATCACCTCAGGTTCACAGCTGTTTATTTTCTCTTACTGTAGGTATTTTGCAAATGAGCCATTTGCTGACTTCCACCGTGTGGAAGGGTTGCAAGGAGTCTACATCGCTACTCTGATTAATGGTGCTATGAATGAGGAGAATATGAGATCAGTCATCACCTTTGACAAAGGGGGTACCTGGGAGTTCCTTCAGGCTCCAGCCTTCACAGGATATGGAGAAAAAATCAACTGTGAGGTAGAGATGCTTTCATCTTGTTTGCGTTTTTCATACAAATCTTTACCTGTCATGCTACCCTTACGGTTCCCAAACTCAGCACCAGGGCATCTAGGGAGTGCCATGGTGAACTCCCAAGGGCACTCTGGAATGCCTTAAATTTTTGAGGGAAACACAAGATACTTGATATTTGTTGGTCATCATGGGAAGTACCATCTTGAGTTTAGTTCAGAGTTTCAACATGAGTTCATGCTGAATTTCTTTGGAAGGCGTCCTGTCTTTGTAAAGCTGGATTTCCTCGAGATGACAGTGGTGGGATCGAATATGATTCTAAACCTAGAGAAGGTGCGTAGTACTCAACAGGTGCACACATCCTGCGTTAAGTAACTGTGGTAATATTTAAGAGTGAAATAAAGGTTTTGTTTTCTCTCATTCTCTTTCTTTCGGTGTATGTGTGTATATTCACATATGCACGCATACTATTATTTTGAACTGCCGCTAAGTTATTAGGACATGTCTACTTATGAAGTTGTGTGGTTTCAACTATGTAAAACAATACATGTTGGTATTTCTTCTGGCCTGAAGCTGCTACAAAAAATTTACGGGGACACTGTGCTGCAAAGCAAGAAAGTTTGGGAAACTCTGATGTAAGCTTTTTATTTCTGTGGAACTTTAAAAAAAAGAAAAGCCTTCCTGAATGTAATTTAGGATTCTACAATTTTCCCTATCTGTGGCTCCATCTGAAAAGCTGAGAATACTAAAATGTTATTATTTGGCCTCAGGAGGTGTCCCCACTCGCCTCAGCGGCTCTGTTCTTATCCCTCTGATGAACATTGTTTGGATTGAGTTCCTTCCTTTTTGCCTCACCTAAGGGATCTGGGGTATGTAAGGTAGGTAGGCAGAAGGAACTCAGAAAAAAAATCAAGTAGTAATTTTTGGGAGAACTGTAACATTTAGTTAGACGATTACCTGATCTTTTGGAATTTTGAATTTTGTTTGTCCATGATTAAGTATGTTGACTCTACTGTAGCTGTGACCCCTGGGAAAATTTTTTTTGGAGGCCCTTGCTCTCCACGGACTTCTTGATTACTCTTCCCTATTTGGCAACAGGTGTCAACTTAGTACATCAAGTCTAACTTTGGAAAGAGGCAAGATATAAGTAGACAGAGACAGATACCTAGGTACTTCTTTATTCCGGAGTGGCTTCTAGATTTTGGGAGCTCTGCACAAGCCTGTGTGGATGGGGGTGGCCTGCTTTTGAGCATGCTGTTGGGGGTCTGAGTCCTAGTTAAATAAAATTAATGGTATTGTTAAAACTCTGCTTATTCTTCTGACTGACCTGTTTGTTTATGAACTGTACAACCCTTGGTGAGCTTTTAGTTTCTACCTGTGATTTTAGATGGTGAAAGAACAGGTTAGTTGGCAAATATTTGTTTGAGACCCAACCTAATTTGCTCCAGTTTTCATTTGCTAAACTGTGATGCTAGCAAAATGGACATTTGCTAAGAGAGATCCTTTTGTTAAAGAAGTAAGTATATGTAGCAAAACCATGTCTGTTTTTACGTATTCACATAAGCACACAGAGTTACCCTGTCTAGAACACCAGAGGAGGCTGAATAACATTTGACAATCACATTCTGACCAAGAGAATCAGGCATGACCACATAGCAAACAGCGTTGTTTGCACAACTATTAAAATCCGAACGTAAGTGGCAGAGGCCAGTTTGAATGACTTGTTTTGCAGTGGACACAGCAGAGTTGGTGCTTTGTACAAATGCTGACCACTTAAAATCTGCTTTAATGTGGATCCTTTGGTGTTTCTATCTCATACGTGGTACATCTGGGAGCTTATCCGTGAGACTTTATGACTTCTGATTCTTGGTTTTTCCGCTGATGGAATTGCTTACACTGTATTTGAAATCTTATCTCTACGGACTTATTTTTTAAGTCCCACGAAATCATTAATTCTCTTTAGTGCCGAGTCACATGAGACTATCTCTGGGTAAAACAGAGGGAGGGACAGCTTTTGACCTACTTGGGTGGACACTGATTTCTAATAGCTGTTCTCTGAGAGTCTCAGGAGGAATGTTTTACTTGTATTGTTCTGTTTTTTTCAATGAGAGGCATTTATGTGGTTCAGCTAATCATATCCACCTGGGGGGCCGTGGGGGAGAGCTGGGCCGTGAGTCTGGGCTCCTTTGGGCCAGATTTCCTTCTGTGTCTGTGGTTGTACTGTCTACACACAGGCCTCTGTGTTTTGAGGCAGCTGGTGGCGTCATATCACGTGCTGACAGTGCCTGGAACTTGTGTCCCGTAGCTTGCTCAGGGCTGTTCCCTCCACCTGGCCCAGCGGCTCAGTCAGCTGCTCAACCTCCAGCTCCGGAGGATGCCCATCTTGTCCAGGGAGTCTGCTCCCGGTCTCATCATTGCCACTGGTAAGTCCGCCGTGCTTGTCCCCGCATTGGGGGTTAAGCTCTGCCGTAGCAATGGCTCTTTGTGATTTTGAGACATCTTTAGTTGCTAAATACGACACAGACTTTCTGGTTGGGCAAGGTATCTGACCTCTTCTTGAAATGAAAAGTAATGACTCCTCTTGCATTTTAGGTTCGGTGGGAAAGAACTTGGCAAGCAAGACGAACGTGTACGTTTCTAGCAGTGCTGGAGCCCGGTGGCGAGAGGTCAGCCTACCCGCCCCCCACCCCCCGCCCCGCCCCGCCCCACCCCACCAGCCCCCATCCCCTACTCCCCAGCCCCCAACCTGGGTTCTGGTTTGTCGGAGGACACGGTCATGCCTCCACTTTTCAGGAACACGTGTGGCCCGTGGTGAGGCCAGTGGCACCAAGTATGACTATAAAATTAAAGATAGGTACCCAGAGCCGCACGTGAGCGTCAGCTGCACTAATTTTGTGTTCGCACCTTGTAATGTGGGCTCGTGATGTTGCCAGAAACATTCCTTTGAATCAAAAACAGACCTTCTCTTCCCCTCACGACTGTGAATTTAATTAGATACTCCAACGGGACAAAGCAATGTCTCTTTGCTTAACTTCTTTACCCCTAGAACCTAGCAGTGCTTGGTATGGAGTGGGCACTGCATAAATATTTGCAGAATCTATCAGTAAATGACCATGTACTGGTATCTGGTGTGAAACTGGCCATTTCTTGTTGTATCGTAACAAAATAGAAGTCAGGCCTCTCCTTGGTGGGCTGTGCCGGGCAGGCCCTTACATTTCACTCTGCCCTATGGAAGGGAGACTGTTTTTGCCTTAAGTCTGCAGAGCTGCTTTGGGTCCTTAGGCACTGCTGATACCAGTTCTGAGAGTAGAGCTAGTTCTGTGGCCCCCAAATGCTAATTTGGCCTTGGGCATTAGAGAATTCCCAAACTTATTAAAAAAAAAAAAATACTTTCATCAACCTCCCATGACTTATGAAGGCCAAGGGATGAACAGTTGGTCTTATTCTGTGGGGGATTGCTTTTAGGGGTGCTCTGCTGCATATGCGGGGAGCCACCAGGAGAACTCAACAGATCATGGGATAAGAATTTAATCGAGCACCTTCTGCAGGCGGAGCATGATGGTGGGAGGGATGTGGTTCTCAGAAGAGCCAGCCAGCCTCATGGTGCTTCTTTTTTTTTTTTTTTTTAAGGATTTTTAAATTTTGTTATTGGTGAGAGAGAGAGAGAGAGAGAGAGCGAGCATGAGTGCATAAGCAGGGGGAGCTGCAGGCAGAGAGAGAAGCAGTCTCCCCCCTGAGCAAGGAGCCTAACGTGGGGCTCGATCCCAGGACCCTGCGATCATGACCTGAGCCGAAGGCAGCCGCTTAACTGACTGAGCCACCCAGAGGTCCCCTCGTGGTGCTTCCTATTGGGAATGCAATATATACACGTTCATATTTAGATGCGTACTATGTAAAGCATTAATAATACCCAACATTTGTTTGGCTCTGTGCAGTTGACAGAGACCTATCGCTTATCTTATCTCCTGTGAGGTAGGGCCTCCCATCTCGCAGGCTGAGGGACCTGGGATCCAGACATTGTGCGTGTGCCTACATTAAGAACTGGCCAGTAAGGTGGAGACCATAATTACATATTCGGATGTAAGAGGTTGTTAAGGCCTAGTAGTCAAAAAGGGTGAACAGTTTGGGGTTTTGGGGGCATCCTTGCTCTGCTCCAACGGGAAGGATTAAGCGGCTGCTTTCCTCTGCATTGGAGCCGGACATCCCTTTTGAAATAGGGTGTTCTCTCCTCAGCGGATAGGCTTGTGGTTTATTTGGACCTTCTGATGTTGGTGTAATCTGGGATTTGAACATCTGCGAGTGACTTCCTTCTGGGGAGAAAGCAGGGTCTTGTTCCTCCTCCAGTGAAGTGGTAATCTGGCTGATGCTGGGGCAGCTGTCCGTGCCTCCTTCCAGGCCTGCTTCACGCCTGCCAAGAAGCAGCCGTCGCACAGGGAACCTTATTTTTGGAAAGAGCAGAAAGCAAAGTAGGGGAGGAGAAGGTTGAGACCATGTCTGTGTGAGGGGGCATCTGAGTCGCCTTGGGCAGCAGTGTCCACGTGAGAGGGACAGCCTGGGGGCGTGACTGGCATAGGTGGTAGCAGGGGAGGGGTGAGGTGGGATGCGGTGGATAGAGGCTGTCTAGAAAATCGGTGACTAGAATTCTTGTTCCCCTTCCACTACTAATGGGTTGTGCAAATTCTCCGATCCTGAGTTCCTTTTCTGCGCTTTTCTTCCGCAACAACTTTATGGAGGCCCCTGCATGTTTAAAGTGTACAGTTCGATCCGAATTGGTCACCATCACTACACTGTCACCAACACCACGATGAAGACAGCAAGCATTTCCATCACTTCCCAGAGCGTCTGCGTTCCCCCTTGTAATCCATCCTTCCCTTTACCTCGTCCCTGCTAGATGATTCGTTAGCATTTTCTAGAATTTTATATCAATGGACTCATAATACACAGTCCTTTGGCCTGGCTTCTGTCCCTCATCGTGATGATTTTGAGGTTCATTTGTGTTGTTTCATGTATCCGTGGTTCTTTCCCATTTTATGGGAAATGGGATTAGTTGATTAGTATCCCATTGTAGGGATATTCCACAATTTGTTTATCCATTCATCTGTTGGTGGACATTATAGTTTTTGCTGATTATAAGTATAGCTATTATAAATATTTAATTACGTGCTTATTTTTTAAGATAGACATATATTTTTATTTCTTTTGGGTCGATACTTCAGAACGGAATGACTGGACAGCTTGGTGAGTCTTGTGTTGAACTTTTCTTAAGGAACGACCAAATTGTTTTCCAAAGCGGATTGTACCATTTTACATTTCCACCAGCAGTGTCTGAGAGTTCTAAGAGCTTCAGGCCCACACCAACACTTGGTATGGTCAGTCCTTTTAATTTTAGACATTTTAATGAATACACAGTGATATCTCATTATGGTTTTAATTGGCATTTCCTTGGTGACTAATGATGTTGAGCTTCTTTTCATGTGCCCATTGGCCATTTAAAAATCATTTTGTGAAGCGTCTGTTTAAATCTTGTACTTATTTTAAAAAACTGAGTTGTTTCCCTTCTTATTGAGCTGTAAGAGGTTTTTTGAAAAAATGTGTTCTGAAGTTAAGTCTTTTGTTTGATATCTGTGTCATGAGTATTTTCCCTAGTCTGTGGCTTGCTTTTTTAAAATTTTCTTAATGGTGTCTTTCAAAGAACAAATGTTTTAAATTTTGTGGAAGTCCGATTTATCAGGATTTTTCTTCTTTGTTTTATGCTCTTTGTTGTTCTAAGAAATGTTTGTCCCTCCCAAGGTTGCAAAGATTTACCCCTAAGTTTCATAGGGGAAGGCTGTGGTTTAGGTTTATGATCCATTTTGAGTTAATTTTTATATCTGGTATGATGGAAGGGTTGATACTCATTTTTCCATATGGAGATGCAATGATCCGATTACTTACGGAAAAAGACTTCTTTCTCCCCCTTGAATTGACTGTGTGCCTGTTTGAAAATCAGTTGGCCATATATACATGGGTCTGTTTTGGGACTTTCTATTCTGCTCCATTCATCTATATGTCTGTCTTTTCACCTATACCAAGCCGTCTCGATTATGGGAGACTTAACAATAAGTGTTGGGATCAAGTAGGTAAGTCTTCTAACTTTGTTCTTCTTCCTCTTCTTTTTTTTTTTTTTAAGATTTTTAAATTTATTTTGGAGCGAGAGGGTGAGCGAGCAGGGGGAGGGGCAGAAGGAGAGGGAGAGAGAGAGTCAAGGAGACTCTGAGCTAAGCCCAGAGCCCAACCTGGGGCTCAGTCTCATGACCCTGAGATCACGACCTGAGCTGAAACCAAGAGTCGTTCGCTTAATGGACGAGCCATGCAGGCACCCCTCAACTTTGTTCTTCTTAAAAATTTCTTTTTTTTTTTAGATTTTTATTTTTATTTATTTGACAGAGAGAGAGCACAAGCAGGGGGAGTGGCAGGCAGACGGAGAGGGAGAAGCAGGCTCTCCGCTGAGCAGGGAGCCCGACGCGGGGCTCAATCCCAGGACCCAGAGATCATGACCTGAGCCGAAGGCAGGAGCCCAACGACTGAGCCACCCAGGCGCCCCAAAATTTCTTTGACTATTCTAGATCCTTTGTATTTCCACAACATTTTAGAATCTGCTTGGGGCACCTGGGTGGCTCAGATGGTTAAGCGTCTACTAGTGTTAGTAGTTTGGTAGATTCTATGTAGGAGATATATCATCTGCAAATAGGGACCCATTTTATTTCTTCCTTTCTGATCTTTATGTCTTTTATTTCTTTCCCTCTCTTCCTTTTCTTCCCTTCCCTAATATGTAATAATATAGCACTATGTAATATGGTGTATTATTTTTAAAAAACTGCTCTTTTCCTTTACTCTCAGAATACTTTTGATACAAAATGCTGGGGGAGGTTCCCCTCACAGTGAGCAATTCTCCAGTTCTCTGGACACCGACCGGATGTCCTGTATTTCAGTCATGACACTAGCTAGCTGGAGTTAGCCCAGACCCCACAGTTTAGGGGCTCAAGTCTCACAAGAGTGCCCCACCCGACCCCGCTTCACACGCTCATTGCAAGTCCCAGGTTGTCACCCATACTTCTGACCGACCAGCTTATGAATAGGGGGCTCCCATGACCCTCCTTCTTGGATTCAGTAATTTGCTAGAATGGCTGACAGAACTCAGGGAAATATTTACTTATATCTACCAGTTGATTATAAAGGATAGTACAAAGGCTGCTGCTGGATTAAGAAGTACATAGGGCAAAGTCTGGAAGGATCCTGAACACGGGAGCTTCTGTCCCCATGGCGTTGTGATGTGCCAACCTTCCAGCATGTGGATGTGTTCACCTACTTGGGAGCTCTTCGAATCTTGCAGTTTAGGGATTTTTTTTTTTTTTTTTCATGGAGGCTTCATCACAAAGGGTGTGATTGATTATTGACTCCCTTTCCAGCCCCTGTCCTTTCCCTAGGGGATGAGGCAGGGCTGGAAGCTTCAAGCTTCTAATCAAGTTTTGTCTTTCTGGTGACCAGTCCCCGTACTGTCCAGGAATCCACCAAGTGTTGCCTCATTACAACAAAAGACTCTCCTATCATCCTGGAAGTTCTCAGCGATATAGGAGCTTCTGTGTAAGACCCACATCACCCCCATCAGTCAGGAGATTGCAAGGGTTTTTAGGAGCTCTGACCAGGAGCTGGGAGCAAAGACCAAAATACATACTTCTCAGAACATACTATCACAGAGGTGATACGGTATGTTACATTGATTGAATCTTGACGGTTATACAAACCTTGAATTACTGGGACAAATCTTATTTAATTATGATATATTATCCTTTCTATCCAAGGTTAAGTTTGAGTGGCTAATACTTTGTTAAAGATTTTTACATTATTTGATATTGGTCTGTATTTTTTGTTTGTTTATAATGTCCTTTTCAAATTTGGTGTTAGTGTTGGGCTGGTGTCCTCGAACAAGTTGAACAGTGATTCCTCTTTTGTGTAAAAGTGGTGTGATTTTTTTTTTTTCCTTGAATAACTCACCAGTGAAACTGTCTGAACCTGGAGTCTTCTTTTTGGGAATGTTTTGGTTAGAAATTCAGTTTCTCTGGCAGATAGAGAACTGTTTAGATTTTCTACTACTTCTGTCAGTTTTGGTGAGTTTTATCTGCGTTATTGAATTTGTTGGCTTAAATTGACTCGGGGTATTTTCTTTTTTTTTTAAGGTCTCTAGGGTCTGTGGTGATCACCTGTTTTCATTCCTGATACTGAGGATTTGTGGGGATTTTCCTGTTTTGCTTAATAGTTTAGTTAGTGGTTTGTCAGTATTATTGATCTTTTCAAAGAACATGCTTTTGGTTTTGTTTCTTTGGTTTGTGTTCTATTTTGTTGATTTCTGCTCTTTAGTATTATCTTTTCCCTTATTTACTTTGGATTTAATTTGCTTTTCTTTTTGTAGCTTTTTTTTAGGTATCACTTTAGGTCATTGATTTTAGATGTTTTTTTTTTTTTCCTAATATAAGCATTTAAAGCTGTTAAGTTTTCCTCTAAATACTGCTTTGGCTATTGTCACAAATTTAGAGATGTTGTACTTTTGTTGTCACAGTTCAGAATATTTCTTAATGTCTCTCTTTAAAGTTGAGATGTAATTCACATACCAAAAAATTCACCACTTTAAAGTGTAGAGTTTGGTGGCTTTTTGCTATATTCACAAGTGATATGATGTGCAACCGTCACCACTAATTCCAGAACATTTTTATTACTTCAAAATGTCCCTTTTGCTTTTTGTCTTTGATAAGTTATTTAGAAAAGGATTGTTCCATTTTCAGATATTTGAAATTTCCTAGGTATCTTACTATGTTTGATTTCTAATTTAATTGCCCTGTAGTCAGAGAATACACTTTGTATGATTTTGATTCCTTTAAATTTATTGGGACTTGCTTTGGGATCCAGTATGTGGCCTCTCTTGCTGAATACATCATATGCATTAGGAGGGAATGTGTATTCTGTTGTCAGATGTTAGTGTTAGTTATAAGAAGGTGTTACTTATATGAAGGTGGTTGATATCCTGCTGTTCAGATCTTCTGTGTTCTTACTGACCTTTTTTTTTTTTTTTGACTAGTGCTAGTAATTGCTAAGAGAACCGTGGTAAAATCTCCAACTACGTGGAATTGCCAAGTTTTTCTTTAAATCCTGTCAATTTTTGCTTTATGTATTTTGAGGCTCTGTGATTCAGTACATGCACATTTTATAATTATCTTTTCTGTTTGTGCCTCTTGTATTGTTATGAAATATCTCTGTTTATCTATGGTGATAACCTTTGTCTTGAAGTCTGTTTCATCTAGTATTGAAATAGTTGTTCGAACCTTTTTATGTTTACTGTTTCAATAGTATATCTTTTACCATCTCTTTTTTTTTTTTTAGGATTTATTTATTTATTTGAGAGAGTGAGAATGAGAGAGAGAGTACATGGGAGGGGGGAGGGTCAGAGGGAGAAGCAGGCTCCTCGCTGAGCAGGGAGCCCGATGCAGGACTCGATCCAGAGACTCCAGGATCATGACCTGAGCCGAAGGCAGTCGCTTAACCAACTGAGCCACCCAGGCACCATCTTTTACCATCTCTTTACTGTCTATCCACTGGTGTCTATATTTGAAGTGTTTCTTATGGGCAGCGTATAGGAGGGTCTTACTTTTTTATTCATTCTTCCAGGCTTCGCTTTTTAACTGAAATGCTTAGACC
This sequence comes from Zalophus californianus, assembly GCF_009762305.2. Classification (NCBI taxonomy): domain Eukaryota; kingdom Metazoa; phylum Chordata; class Mammalia; order Carnivora; family Otariidae; genus Zalophus; species Zalophus californianus. The sequence goes on from NC_045605.1 coordinate 17,610,157, forward strand.
CCATTAGCATTTGACTAATTATTGATACGGTTGGATTTAGGTCCAAGATTTTATGTATGTATGTATGTATGTGTGATCTTTATTTTTTATTACTCTGTTCTTCCTTTACTGACTTTTCTATATTATTTATATGGTTTTGGTATTCTACTTTTAGATATTGTCTTTTTGATTATATTTCCTTCAGTCGTCGCTCTAAGAATTACAGCATGCGTATTTAATCTTTCGTAGTCTTTTTTAAATTAATATTGCCCTTAATATAATGTTACACTTCACATACAATTTAGAAACCTTGCAACCATGTAAGTCTCTTTTCTCTTTCCCTGACCTTTCTGTTATTGTCCTATGTATCTCATTGAAGTACATTAAAAAACCTACAAGACAATGTTTTTGCTTTCGTTTTGCATTGCATCATTGTATCAGTGTTAAAGAATTTAAGCGGAAAGAAGCGAACTTTTATATTTACCCAGGTATTTCTTTTGCCCTTCCTTCATTCCTGAGAATCCTTGTATCCCCCTGGTAAGTTTCTGTACAGCCTGAAGAAATTCCTTTAGCATTTTTTGTTGAGCAGATCTACGGTTACACATTTTCTTGGTTTTTCCTCATTTGAGAATCTCTTTGTTTCACCTTCATTCCTGGAAGGTAAGTTTGTTGGAGATAGAATTCTGGTTTGATGGTGATTTTCTTTCAGTACTTTAAAGATGTGCTAGTCATCTTGCCCCTCTGGTTTGTGATGAGGAATCTACAGTCATTTCAATCATCACTGCCCTGCACGCAATCCATCATTTTGTTGAAAGGCTTTGAGATCTTTTTCCTTATCTTTGGTTTTCAGCAGTTTTGTTGTGATGTATCTAGGTGTGGTTTTCTTTGCGTTTATCCTGTTTGGGTAGGCTGATCTTGAGTCTATAAATGTATGTCTTTCACCAAATTTGGGAAATTTTCAGCCGTTATTTCTTCAAGAAAAATTTTTTTTTTCTGCTCTGGTCCCTTTTTCCTATTCTTCTTGGACTCCAGTCACACACACTAGACCTTTTATTATTATCCTCCCAGTCTTTGGGGCTTTTTTTTCTTTTCATTCTTTTTTGTGTGTTCTTTAGAATGGATAATTTCTTCTGTTCTATATTTATCACCAGCTTCACCAGTTCCTCTGTCATTTCCATTTTGTCTGTTGAGCTCATTAGCGATTTTCTTACTTCACGAATGTTATATTTTTCTGTTCTAAAATTCTTTCTTAAAAAATAGGTTCCACTTCTCTGGGAAGAATTCTTATCTTTTATTCATTTCAAGTATGTTTTCCTTTACCGCATGAGACACAGTTATGATCATTATTTTCAAGTCTTTGGTAATTCCAGCATTTGAACCATCTTGTGGTTGGCACCTGTTGGTTGCCTTTTCCCTTGAGAATTGGACATGTTTTATTGACAGGTGTCCATGTTGAGTAATTTTGGGTTGTATCCTGGACATGTGAATGACATGCATGGAATACAATCTACTGGAGGAGGTGGATATTTTCATTTTAGCGTGTAGTGAATCTGCTTAGATTCAGACCATACGTTCCTTCCTGCATTCTGAGGGTGGCAGTGCAAATCTCCGTTGTGTTTGCTAAACCTTTGCTGTGCTGGTTTCAGTCTGTTCCACACATGTGTAGTGTAGGGGATAGGGTGAGGCTTGTGTGAGTTCATACACAGAGTTAGAGGATTGACTTTTTTGATACTCTCCCTTGTGGCATTTCATCCACATTCTCCCCGGCGCAGAAACGGTTTCTGTTGACAGTGTGGCCATCCACCTGGGACTGAGGTGTTCCAGGACTGGGGCTTTCCCCTGGGGCAAAGCCATACCAGGAAACCCCAACCTTGTGGTGGCTCCTCAGGTTTGAAGTCCCTGCACAAGCTGCCTGATTTTGTTTCCTTTTCAACATCCTTGGGCAGCTCTTTTTTTGTATCTTGTTCAAAGTTTTTCCTTGTATCGGCAGGAAGGATGGGCTGTCTTGGGTTTATACGTATAGATCATGGTAGAACTCAAACTCCAGATGGTTGAGTTGTAATCCCTGGTGGGTGAGAGTCTGAGATCGGGGCTTGACTCCTACGCCTGCTGTTGACAGTGAGCCACTTTAATACGAACCCTCGTTTCTTCATCTGGGGGGGAAAATGGGGCTATGAGAAGTGCTGACCCATACCCACGGTTGTGTGGAGCAAATGAAGGAATGGATGTGAATGTGCTCTGGAAACTGAAAAATTGTATTCAAGTGGTTGGCATCGCTGCCATGTGCTTATGTGTGTGCCCGTGTGCTGTGCATGGTTTCTGCCCAGTCGCTCCAGAGCAGTGGTATCAGCACTGGCTTTTCCTCTGCAGGCACTTCCTGGACCTCACTACTACACCTGGGGAGATCATGGCGGCATCATCATGGCCATCGCCCAGGGCATGGAAACCAATGAGCTGAAGTAAGTGTCTCTGAGGAAGCTTTTTCTCTTAACATCACACTGCTCTCCCAGAAATTTAAGTCTGTGAGTACAAGCGGATTGTCTCTCTACAGGCACTAGATTGTTGACAGCAAATTACTGTTGACCTCAGCAAATTATTTAAACTTTCCTTATCTATAGAAGAGGAATAATGATCTGTCCTTCCTATCTCGGGGGGTATCAAAAGGGACCAGTGATACAATTTTATTGATCTGACAAAATACAGCTCCATATAAATATGAATTCACGATGACTAAAAAATTAACTAGGGATTTCAACTTGTCTATCTTTGCTTTGTGTGTGACATAGAAGGAGTGATAAGAAGAACAGTAAATAATAATACGTAATAATAATAACACCTGAGTAATAATTTCAGAGTGCATCCTGCTTGGTAACCAGTCGGCTTTCGCTGTTGACACATTTGGTTTCGGGATTCATACAAACAGGCCTGGAAGGGACATTTGGGGTTAACTGCTTCGTTTTACGAGAAAACTGAGGCTCAGCAAGGTAAAGTAACTTGCCGAGGATGCCCCCATTTGTTAGTGACGTTAAATGACATTCTGTACTCTTTGCAAATGTATTGCTCTGAAAAGCAAACGTTGAGAGTCTGTCACCTCTGCTTGCTCAAGTCTGATGTTATCAGAACCAGTTCTTGGATTTTTGTGCGAGTTAGGACCAAAGTTAATTTTGTTAACGGTAGGTTGGGGCAGACTGGCCTTCCCTTCTCCCCGTATTTGCGCTGAACCCACGAGATGTGTTCCCACAGGAGGTGGGGAGGCCTCAGTAATGGTCTTGTTTAATGCAAAGAAGAAAGCCTTCTCTTCCTTTGCTCCTTTTAGAAACAGGGCCAGCAGCAAGAGAGAGGTGGGCGGTTTGAAAAAAGAGATGGTAGCATCTGGTTTCCCACCTGTGCTGAGTAGGCTGGCCTCAAGCAAGCAGAGGGAAGCTAAGCACTGGCGTCTGGCTGTTCTCGGCTCTGTGTGGCGCTGGTCAGCTGCTGCTGTGGAGCCGAGAGCCGGGAGCAAGTCCTGTTTGTACACAACACTGTATCCACCTTCCCATTGGTGTTTGCTCAGATGAGGACAGTCACAAGGCCCTGTGCTTCCCACATCTCTCCTGCCATTTATTTATTTATCCATTAACTTATCAATTCCCATCTGGCACGTTTAGCAAGCACGAATTGTGCTGGGGAGTGCGTATTGCATATCTAAAGATAAAGAGGATCTGTCCCCTCCCTCGTCAGGAGCCCATCCTCCAGGGGTAAGACAGACAGGTGAACAGTGGGATGGTGAGGACTTGGCTTCGGGAGAACGCCAGCAGGGGACACAATTTGGCTCCCTGGGCAGCATACCTGTCATTCTTCGTGTGGCCATCCCATCGTAGAGTCAGTTTCTGAGGTTCCCTGTTTAACTTCTCTGCAGATGGCATTTGCATTCCAAGCCGGCTCCCCTGAAGTAGTTAGCATGATTCCAGTTCTCTGACACCATCTGTTGGTGCATATGTGCTCAGGGAACGCAGCGTCATTGCTGCAGTAGCTGGAGCAAAACACGGCCGGGAAAAGAAACCCACTGCCAGAAAATCACCATGCCCCCCTCGGATGCTTAAAAATGACTGCGGGGTTTGTGGACCGGAGGGGTTATGGGCACTGTAGCCCCCTTCTATTTCTGCAGGTTATTTGGAGGTATCCATGCGTATGGTTCAAATAAAGCATTCGCAAGTAGGAAGGATATATTCCGGCCTCCTCTCGACAGGTGCATGTGTCCCAAATATCAGTCAGAGCTTGGCCTAAATCTGTAGCCACCTGGCATTTACTCAGTAGGTTGCTCTCAGAGATTTTTTTGCTGCTTCTCGGGCTACTCTGCTTTTGACCTGTCGCTGTGTGCTATCAGCTTCATCGGAAGACAAGCAGGAAATAATAGTGCATCTAGTTCATAGCCTCAGACCACAGAAGTGACTTACTGTAATAACCAAGCATGAGTGGAGGAAGGGTTTCTGTTGCTGGGCTAGGGCTTCGGGCCCCTTCAAGTCTGGCTTCCCCGACCACAGTGATGTCTCTCCTGGAGTCTCAGCATTTATCGGCGGGCTCATTAATTGAGCCTCGATCACATATGGGCTTCTTATCATCAGTTACCTTTTCATTATATGCCTGAATTCTTCAACTCATTAGCAAGGTCTTTTGGCCAGTATTTCTATTCTGTACAGGCTAGCAGGCACTTTGTAAATGTTTGATCGGTCAATAAATAGGTCATGCATGCTTAGTCTTCCAAGATTGCTTATTTCTTTGCTGATTTATAAAACTGGAAGGGGTGCGGAAGTGTGGCAGGTGCATGGCTGTGAGGGGACCACTCCCACCGTCCTCTGTGTAATGACAATCTCTGGAGCTCAAGTGGGAATGGGGGCCTCCCTGGATGTGTGCCCCCCAGAGGCACCAGGGCTGGCCCAGTCCACCTTCCTCTGAAATGATGTGACTTGTCAGTAGGTAGGGCCCAAGCTGGAACTTGAGCATACTTCTGTTAGACGTCATCTACGTCATCGAAGGTCAAGGACAACAAGCGTTTGTTGAACACGGACAATGAACCAGATGTTGTTCTAGGAACCGAGTGTGCAAAGGTGAGTGAGGCATCCATCAGGAGCTGCTCATGCCCCTGTGGCTCTGTTATGTTTCTGAGCGAGCTGGAGAGAGAGGCCAGGGGAGGGCTTATTCTGAAAGGGAGCGTTCTGACCCAGAGCCTTAGGGAAGAAAGCCATGCGGGGTAACATCAGGAACTCTCGTAAGAGTTTTAGTGGGGACAGAGGTTGGAACATTGCTTAAATAAGAATGAGGTTTTTGTTTTGTTTTGTTTCATTTTGGTTGTTGTTCTTTTACATTATTCATGTCTTTCTTTCCCTGATTAGCCCAGGTAACGAAGAGTTGACTGTTATTTGTCTCAGCTTCTGCCTTGACTCTCCACTGAGGCTGTTACCTTTGTTGTTGCTAATTGAAATTGAGAGCAAGAAGTGGAACGTTTTGTTTTGCTCTTGTGTCTACATGTCTGAAATGAGTAAATAAGAAGCTGTTCTGGAGATTCGCATATTCATCCGATCAGCATGCTGTCAACGGTGAACCTGCTCAGGGGATGCAGGTTTTTCTTGTGTATAATCCCTGTGTCCTTCAGAAAAGGGGCTGCTGTGTTCTTGAACTTTGACCAAAAAAAAAAAAAAAAAAAAAAAGACCCAAACACAAGTTCTTTGGCTTGATCATGAAAGATAAGATCAATTTCCATTTCTTCTTGCTGGTTTACCTGCCAGCAAAATGCTGTCCTTGGTAGTTAATAATAGTATTTTGGACTTGCCCAACAGCGTCTTTCCCCACGGGATGTTTCTGATTTCGTAGGGCTTTCCCACAGAAGCCCCTCAAAGATCATGCAGAGATTACACGCAGCAGCTGTTTTTTCAGGACCTGAGTTCTGGAGGCAACCCCCCGGTTCGAGAATGGCAGTTAACTTGCACGCTTGATGGCAGCACCTAATGCCAATGGTAACACTTAGTGGGACAGTTGCAGAGAGCCGCCCCCGCCTGCTACATTTCCTCCCTCACTTGGTTTCTTTAGCCTTTGGGTTACAGTGGATCAGGTGTTACCACCTTTTAAACTGTTAAGAGACTGAGTAATGGGGTTGAAAAAATACAGTGCAGTTCATTTCATCTCCTTTAGCAAACGTTAATTAATGCCCCTTCTGTGTGCCAAGAAAGGTGCCAGGTGCCAGGGGCAGAAAAGTGAGTAAGTGGGTTTGTTCCTGGCACATGGCAGTCTAGTAGGATATGCTTGCAAATTCAGACCATGAAAACAGAGTAGAATATAAGGTAGAGGGAGCCCAGGGGGCTGTGGGAGCACAGAATGGGGGCCAGGAGAAGGAAGGATGGGGGAGAGGGAGCTTGAGCAAAGTTGGAGTGCCATTTCGGGGTTAGAAAGACCTTGGGCACGGAAGGCCCAGCATAAATCAGCTTGGAAGGTAGAAGGCTTTAGTACTGATAGTATGCAGATTGCAGGGAGGAGGTGCTGAGACATGGGGATTGAGGTAGGTGTAGGTAGGGTCTAGGAGCTGGAGGACCGTGCTTGCTGCACTGGAGAGATCAGGCTTGGCTTTTGAAGTGGTAGTGTCCCTTTAGAGTTTTCAGTAGGGGAACGACAGGGCTAGGTATGGCTAGACGTGGCGTTACAGAAAGGGAGCCCTGGTAAGCTGAGGAGGATAAATTTAAAAGAAGATTGGAGGTGAGAACGGAAGCTGGGGGGTGGAGGGGGAGGATTAAGCATTTTTGGGGCAAAGGCGCAGGACTGCTCTTGGCCAGCCTGGGGTGATGATCAGGTGCACTGATCAGGCCCTGAAGGGCCATGGGATGGACGCCTGTGGATTTGGACAGGTCGGACCGGCTTGCTCTGGGCTGTGCACGGGGAGAGGTCCAGCAGGAATCTACACATATCCCATCATCTGCTCTGGCCTTCCACCAGCCCCTGCACGCATTTTCTCTTGGTACTGTGATGGAAGATCTTCCAGTCTTTGCTTGGACAGTTTGAGTGATGGGGAGTGGCCGGATCAGAAGGGGCTTTCGTTTCACTTTGGGACAGATTGTTGATCATTTCTTCATTCCCTCACTCTGTTTATCCATTTATTCCTTTATGAAGGAAAGTCCTCAAGTCAGAGAGAGCCTGAATTCTCTTCTCTCCGGTTTCTGGTTAGTGGGCTTGGTTCTGCTGCCAGGACGCGCACACACAGGGTGTTTCCTCCTTCACCTGAACACCTTGCAGGTGTCTGAGCCACGCCCCCCCATCCCTCCCGCATGGCTCCCATTCCATGGCAAATGGCTCCACTCCTTTCCTCCGCTGCCATGGGATCCCAACTCTCCACCATCTGGGTGTCCTTTGGGCCCTACCTCCCCATGTCAGTGCTTTTAACATGTGGGGCCCAGGTCTGACCCCAGCATACAGGGATTAACACTGACATGGCTCGGGACGTTCAGTTCCTGCTAGCGAACACCCGAGACTGGTTTTACTCTTTTTGACAGTCTCCCTACTTTTTAGCTTCTACTGAATTATTTTTAAAAAATTGAGGTGTCCATTTGCACACCATGAGATGCTCAGGTTGTAAATACACCACTTAATCATTTCCGGAGGGTTCTTGTCAAGATGCAGAGAATTTCCATCACCCCAGAAAATCCCTACGTGCCCCCTCCCCGCCAATACCATCGCCCCTGCCCTACCCCAGTTAGAGGCAACTGATGGACTGATTATATTTTTACCACTGTAGGTTAGTTCTGCCTATTCCAGAATTTCCTGCGTTTGTATTTGGCTTCTTTTACTCAGCACGTTTTTGAGATTCTATCTCTGCTGTGACTTATGTCAGTAGCTCAAGTTCAGTTTAACGACTAAACATAGAGGTCCTTTTTTTCTTATGAATTTTATTAAAGATCAGATTTTCTCCATCCTGTATCTGAGCAGGTGGGTTTTTGAAACAACATGTGGAACTTCATTCTCATTTTTGCTTCTCCTTTTGATGTCATAAAAGGGTTTTGAACCCTGTTTTGGCATTAATTGCATTATCGGGACAATTAGCCTTGTCTGCTTTGCAGATCTGATAGATTGACCTTCCATATTGTTATTCATATCCTTGACGAAGGCGTTGAGCGGTGTGGGGACCAGAGGCCTCTTCTGGGGTTGAGGTCACATGCTATGTCAGCAATCAGCACACTTGGGATTTACTTGAGCAACAGTGCATCTTATCTAGCTGTGTGGCCCACAAAGATCCTGATGAAAAAAAGAAATGTTTTGTATTATTACCCTCTTCTTCCAATCAAGGATTACCATGAGAAAAGGAAAACGGGATTTGTTTGTTGTGACTTGTATGTGAAACCATGTGAATCCCATCCCTGACTGACTTCCTTCTGTTCTACAGCCCATCAGATCAGCTGTTACCATTCTTGAAACCACCTTTTCTTCTTTAGGGAAGTAAAGCTATTCTTCCTCCTCTGGGCTTTGAGAGATCTCTGTCTGTTCTCCGGGGTTCTTTCTGAGATTCTTAGAAGGAACTCTGCAATCGTATTTTTAAGTCTTTCCATTCCCTAGAACGTGCATTCTTTTGTGCTTATTTTCTTTTAAAGTCCCTGATTTTTTTTCCTGCCTTGTCCAGTTTGAAGATGATTCTTCTTGATAAAGATACAACCAAAATAGAAATTGAGTGGTTCTGACTTTTTTTTCTTGTTGTTACTATTTAAACCATTGACCGTCAGAAGGATGATCCTTTCTAGTTCTTTATAGAACTTTTTGCTAATTCTTTGTAGAATTTACCAGGCAACCATCCCACCGACCCACTAATCTACCACTTATTTTTATAATTTTACTCCCTTTGAATTTAAGTTGTTTGGCAACTGTTCCTACAGATCACTTGCTGTAAGAATTATAGCTAGAATTAACTAGCAGATCACTGCTGCTCTTGACTTTTTTGCCTTTGGTTATAAGACTCTTTCCTCATCGTGAACATGCTGTTTAAAAATTTGAGTTCATCAAGGACCTTTCTGGACAGCCAGCCACACGGTAGGGTCTTCAGCTGAGTATCTGTCAACACTTCTTGTACTTAGTGCATCTGTGGTTATATTTATGTTATGTTACATTTATTCTATTAAATGACCTTCCCATCCTCTCGAGAGTTTCTGATCATAGGGTTTATGTCTGTATTTTTATCGGGACATTTTGAAGCCTCCATTCCTAAAGGCTGGGGTCTTTTGTGATTGGAGGAGCACAGAGATGACTTGGGTTTGTTTTCTTGCAAGGTCTTGTTATTTTCACATCATCAGAACAAGTCCTCCTCTAGGGATCAGAACTTGGTCCAGAGTAGATGATCCCCGAGACTGTTGCAGTGGTAATGTGACCTGCCCCTTTCCCCGAAATTCTGAAAATCATCATTTTCTAAATGCACAGTTTATTCTTGAATACATGGCTGTGCTTGGCCATGCACCTGCTTCTTCGTCTCATTCAAGCGTCCTCCCAGAGTCCTCTGGGAACCTCTCAAGAAATGGGATGCTTCAATTCCTAAGGTTATCTGGGGTTTGAGGAGCTCTTAAATTGAATTAACTAAGCAATGTGCAAATAGATGGACTTCCAGCATTATCACAGAGCAGATGGATGGCTCCCATCCTGCCTGGATAGTGGAGCGATGCTGCTGGAATAAGGCAAGTGAACTAGTTCATTTATCCCCAGATCTATTTCAAAATTAGCTTCAACCAAAAGTGTTTCAACCAGAGGAGAATTTGTCCTCTTTGGGAGATCTGTGGAGGAGTCACTTAGTCCTCCCTGACATTCATTACTTATGTTGCCTGTAGCCCCTCCTCACCCCCCACCCGTTTGAACTTGAAGCCTCTTGCAGAAGTATCCATTTTAGTAATCTCACCAGGGGAGGAAGTATTTGGATCCCATGATGTCCTGAAAAGATTTATGTCAAGGATGAGGATGCTGAGGGAGTCAAACTAAAATCTCAAAAATAGGGGAAAGGTGAAAGAAAGATGTTTTGTGTGTCGTTAGGATTTCAGACCGACCCTTAGAGCTCCGTGGAAGCTTTCACTGAGCGGTTTCTCAGGCTGAGCATGTCGCCAGCATACTGGGTGATGAAGCAAGTGTTGGGCAGATTTTCCCCTTCTCCTCCCCTTCAATACAAAAGATAATTTAAAATCAGCACAATTATTTTCAGTGCTGATTTTTTTCAAGAGCTTGCTTTCTTGTTCTGAGGTAGTCCTCCTTGGAGAGTTCTTTCTGCACATATTTTTTTCTCCAACTTAAAAATCTGTCAGACCTCAGGAAGAGGTACAAGAATTGTGTAAAAAACACTCACATAAGTTCACTCAGAATCAGCAGTTGTTAACATTCTGCCAATTTGCTTTACTTCTGTCAGCTACGTGTTCATCCTGCCTGTCTTTCCATCTGTCTATCCTTCTTTGCCGAGTCATTGGAAACAAAGTTGCAGCCATCATGCCCCTTTACAGCTGAATACTGAAAACATGTATCTCCAATAAATAAGGGTATTTTCCTATGCAATCAGAATGCCATTATCACACCTAAGAAAATTAACAGGAGCTCAGTGTCCCTTATCCGCTGTATTTACATTTATATACGGACCGCTGCTTCCCGCCACCCCATCCAGGATTCAGTCAGGGTTTACACATTGCATGTGGTCGTTAACACCTCTTTAATCTCTTTGTAACAAGCCTTCTGCCTTCTTTTGTTGGTTTGTTAAGTTTTTCATGGCCTCACTTTTGGAAGAATCCAGACCAGTTGCTATGTAGAATGTCGCCCTTGCTGGATTTGTCTGGATGTACAGAATAGCACATAGACGATGTGATATTCGCAGTGCTTTATCCAAGAGGCCTGTAACATTAGATTGTCCCATTGTTCGTGGTGCTAAGTCTGGTGGAGGCTGTGACTCTGGTCCGCTGTAGAATTGCATTTCCCCGTTTGTAGTGAATGATTCATCTGTGGGTTGGTTGTTTTAGACCATGTGAACACCCAGGTCCCCAGCACTTTTTCCACCCAGTGGTTTTAGCATCCAGTGATCATGTTGCCTGGTCCATTACTAGATTGTGGGTGATGGATGGTCATTTTTCTCATGCTGTTATCGTTTTCAAAATATATCAGGTAGCATTGTAATATAAGAAAAACATTTCCCTCCTTCCCTTCTCTGTCCCTTTTTGGATCATTCAGAGACCCTTACGCTATTTTTATTTAGTGTATAATCTGTTACCATCATTTTTCTTATGTTCACATTGTCCCAAACTGATCAGCTGGAGCTCCATCGAGCTGGCTGCCGTGTCCTTTTGCACCGATCACATTAGTCCCTGAGCCCTTCCTTGCTTTCTGGCACAACCCTGAACATTCTCTGCCACAGCCATTTCTCCAAGGAGGCCTGGCTCCCCTCCCTAGTGAATGTTATCTGGAAACCAAGCCTTTGCCCTAGAGACTCTAACTATAAGGATTCTCTTCCTCATTTTTGGACAGATACAGCACCAATGAAGGGGAGACCTGGAAAACGTTCATCTTCTCCGAGAGGCCAGTGTTTGTGTACGGACTCCTCACGGAGCCCGGCGAGAAGAGCACTGTCTTCACCATCTTTGGCTCCAACAAAGAGAATGTCCACAACTGGCTGATCCTTCAGGTCAATGCCACAGATGCCTTGGGTAAGCCGCTGCCTCCTTGGCCCTTTTGGTGGAAACCTGTGCTGACCAGAGCATCCGCTTAGGTCCTCTGTACCTCGGAGAGTGTAGCCGTGCAAGGAGGTGCACACGTATGCAGTCAGTGACTGGGACGTGCGAAGACAGTTACTCAGGCCACTCTTGGGAGGACCTTGTGTTATCTCGTGCCCTCATTCCCTGCGCAATCACTGGTACACAGTAGGCTTAGGCATACATGTGTTTAGCACGTATGAAATGAAAACTGTTCTTCCCAGTCAGCGGTTCTGGTTTGACAGATCAAGCGAGTGACTGCCATGTGAATGGCTGGGTACCAGACGATGCAGGGTCCTCCCAGCTGTCTAGGATCTCCTCTGCGTCCGCTAGGGTAGGCACAGGACTTGCAGGGAAGCAGGGAGAGGTGCGACTCCGCATCTTCCTTCCTCCCCTGTCCCCCCCCCCCCCCCCACAGCCCTGCTCTTTCCCCCTCCTCCCCCTGCCTGGGCGCACATCCTTCCAGCTGACCGAAATGTGCCCTCTGCTCCCCAGTCACTTTCCGCCGACTGAAATCCTTTCCCTGTTCCAAGATCGAGTGCGCTTGGCTGCTAATATCCCCACCAGAGGACCTCTCCCCTCCTCTCTGTGTCCAGAGCATAAGCATGCCCTGAATTCTGCATTCTTGTCTGTCACCCTGTTTGTATCATCCCCCATCAACTAGATTTTAAGGTCCTCGGAAGTAAGAACCTGTCCCGTGCATGTGTATTTTCCACCCCCTGGACAGCTAGAGAGCTTAACAGCCAGGGTTCACTAAGTACTTGCTGATGGGAATGGCGACGAGCTGACAGCTCTTCATCAGTTTCAGGCAGCATGTAATCCGGTGGAAGACACATCTATAAAGAAGACATAGAGTACCAGTGTAGACCTAGGCATCTGGTGGAATTCCTGTAGAAACCACTCTACTTAAATTCCAAGTGAACGTGGAGCGATCATCCAGGCTGCTCTACCGTTCCTCAGCCTCCTTCCCGGAAGATTCTTTACCTTCCAAGTAGTGAGAGTGAATTGTCTATTGCTTTCTTGGGCTGTTGCTTCCAGGCGTGCCCGCCCTGCCCAGGAAGCAGGTGGGAGGCAGGTGGAAAACCATACTCCTGAAGGACACCGTCTGTCTATCCAGGATCCAGCCTGACCCGAACTCCCTGGGAGAAAAACCCCTCTGATACCTACTTCTGGAGGGAACTGCAGAATCTGCTAAATTATTTCAGAAGTTTTTAGATGGTGCCAAAGGTGGCTTGCTTCTTCCCAGCTTTCTGAGCATCTGTGTTTCAGGAGGTACCATGTCCATTGGCATGGGTGCCTCCCGGCGTCAGAGAAAGCTGATTAGAGGCTTGAGATAGCTGCAGAGGCCCCTGTGCCTGCCGAGCAGCAGCAGGGTGTGCCAGACGCGGGTGCTCGGGCCCGGGGCTGGGGAAGACGGGAAAGCCTGCATGCGCAGGTCTCCCTGAAATGCTTCCTGCTGCGTTTTCTTTTCCCCAGGGGTTCCCTGCACAGAGAACGACTACAAGCTCTGGTCGCCATCTGATGAGCGGGGCAACGAGTGTTTGCTAGGACACAAGACCGTTTTCAAACGGAGGACTCCCCACGCCACGTGCTTCAACGGAGAAGACTTTGACAGGCCGGTGGTCGTGTCCAACTGCTCCTGCACGCGAGAGGACTTCGAATGGTTGGTTCTTCTTCGGTTCCCCGGGGGCTGGGTGGTGTCTTCCTCAGCCAGCAGCGTGGCCCACAAGACTAGGGCGCGGTCCCTTCCCCTGAGCAAAAGAAGGCAGATCAAAGGAAGTCACTTGGTATTAAGCATTTTTTTTTTTTTTTTTTTTTTTTTTTTTTACGTGCTAGGCACCTTCTACCTAGTTTATTCCATTTCGTTCTTACAGCTACGAAATGAGGGAGAGGTGTCACATCCCAGGGAAGCTGCAGTAGCTGGTCTAGGAAGAGATCACCCTGGGATTTATTTCTATGAGGGCAGCTTCAAGATTCCACTGTCGGTCCCACTCCTTTTCCTTAGGGAGCCCTGTGCTACAGAAACGAGGCGATGTCAGCCCATATATATATGTTTGTATATTCCTCCGTCCTGAAGCAGAGTACCCAAGGCATGGCTGAGAAGGGGGGCAGCAGAACAGGTACACAAATAACGTGGCTGGAGAGGGAAAGCTGTAGTACACCTTGGAGGAGGAATGGGTACTTTTATTGGGATTATTGGCAGGAAGGAGGAGACTGATGTGCTTCTGGCAAATCGGGAAGTTTTGGGGGGCTGTGCCGTTTGAGATGGGCCTTAAGGAAGTACCTGGATCTGTGGACAGGAGCAGTCTGAGATATGGCCGCCGTGGGGAGGGGCGGGGGTGGGGAAGGCACTGGAGGTTTGGCCCAGCTGCCTTGGAGGTATAAAGTGAGGCCAGTGAGTGCAGCTGAGGTTGATCAGGGAGGGTGGAGACAGAAAGGGGGTACAGGCCTCATTCTGTAAGCAGGCGGGGGTCTTTGAAGGCTTTTGAGGAGAGTCGATGATCAGAACAGAGCTTAGCTTTAGAAGAGGATTCTAGCTGGAAAGCGCGTCGGATCTGGGAGCCCCCGAGGCAGTCTTTGAGTCTGTAATCCTGCACGAAATCACCCCAGATGAGGCGGGTCATTGGTAGAGCATGGGTATCGAACTAAGCACGTAACTCATTTCTCAGTAGTTGGCCAGGCCCCTAAAAATCTAAAGTTTGCTTTGGGAAGCCACACTTATCTTGATGAAAGCCAGAAGCCTCTGATAATGTGCTAGCAGGGGTTGGGCCAGGGCCACGGAGTAAACGCTTTCGGCTTTGCCGGCCATAGGGTGTCTGTGGGCGGCTCCGCGACTGCTCGCAGGAGCATGGAAGCAGCTGTAGGTGGCGAATGGGGGCATGGCTGTGGCCCCATAAACCTTTCTTTGCGAGAACAGCTAACCAGGCTTGGCTAGCTCCTGCCCTAGACCAGTACTTCTGGAACCCGAGTGTGCGTGTGCATCACCTGGGATCTTGTGAAAATGCCGGCTCTGATTCTCTAGTTCTGGCCAGGCTCTGGCCGATCCCGGTGCTGCTTATCTGTAAACCCATCCTTTGAACAGCAGGGTTTTGGACGGTACAAGATGTGCATTGCCTTTGAAAGCTCTGTGGCTCCAAGATAACAGCGTAGACCCTTCCACTGCAAAACCACAGAGCTGTTTGATGTTCCCAGAGGTGTCAGTCCAGTGCCCCTTTGCTGCCTTCTGCTCTCCCTTCGATACCCCCAAATTGTAATTCTAATCGGAGAGTTTTTGCTGACCTGAGGTCCCCCTGACTGTAGAGGCCCAGGCCCTTGGTGGAACAAAATTTTAGTGCTCTCTTTCTTCCCTCTCGTATCCGCATTAACTACTTCAAAACAAAATGAAGTAAAAAAACATGCAAGAAAATCTAACAACTCTTTGGTTTTTTTTTTTTTTTCTTAATGACCACTACTGTGCTTTTTCTCTAAAATCTGCCCCTCTTCTTCCAAAACAACAACAACAAACCAAAACCAGAGGCTGGTGTGCCTTCTTGGTAAACTGGCCTGGCTCCCGCTGGTCTGCACGCTCACCCCAGCAGACTCATGGAAACCCACGAGGTGCTGAGCCTTTCTTATAGACCAGGAAAACCACCTGCCCTTGCCCCTCACGGAGTTGGGCTTTAAGGCCACATGAGATCGTGAGGGTGATGGCCCAAGGCCTGTGTTTGTGCAGCTGCTGGAAAGAAGCTGGCTGGACTGTGTGGCTCTTGGACTGTGGCCGTGAGGAAAGAGATGGTCTGAAGGTTGACAGCAGGAGGGGAAATGAGAATGAGGGAACTTACAGTCTCTGCACTAGTTCAGCTCCTGAGGGACAACTACATTGGAAAGTCTGCTTGCTTCTGACAGTCCTTTCTCACCTCTCTGGGAAGCCCACCCACTGGCCCATATGTTCCCTGGTTTCAGAGATAGTCTCTTTCAGAAGCTGGGCTTGACTCTCCAGTGTGTATTCACAGCCTGTTAGGCCATAACCTACAGATTGAAGAAACCTCCCTAAGAACGGGTGCTTTGCCATCGGAGGCAAATATGTAATTAGCTAAAGCTCCACCTGGCCCCCAAAAAGATTTTAAGCGGCCGTTCGGTAGAAATTACCTAATTTAATGAATGAGACCCGTTCAGTACAGTCATAAAGCTCTCCCTTCTGAAAAATCCCTACAAATTGCTAAATGTGGATTATGACACAATAAACAACACAAACCACTTAGCCCTGGACTTGTTAATACTTCTCGTGGAGAAGGTGTTAAATAAGTATTCATTGGACTGAATAGAGTAAATGAAGCCTTTTGAGTAGAGCACATCAATATGGAAAATCCCTTTGAATTAGAATTTAAGTTTTGGTTGGGGCTTCGGGAATTAGCTAGGGCAGTTGCCTCATCTTGGGGTTGTTGAATGCAGTCCGGACAAGTCATGCAGTAAAGGGCAGATTTGGGACTAGACCTCGCTTCCCTGCTTCCTACTCTGGGGCTCTGCCCTTGGAGATGGGTGTTTTGGCAGAGATATGTGGCCCTCAAATTGTGAAAGGTCTCGTGGACCAAAGCACTGTGTCCCGAAGTGCAGGATGAACACCCAAGGTAATTTTAGGTAGTACAGTATGGACATGGTCTTAAATAACATTGAATCTTTAATTTTAAAAAAAGGTTATTCTTTTAAATTTCCTTTTTAATTCTTCTAATCACATCAAGGAGAGAGGATCACTGGGTGCTAGTAACTTTTTACATTTCCTAATCCTTTTTTTTTTTTTTTTTAAAGATTTTATTTATTTTAGAGAGAGCGAGCATGAATAGGAGGGGCAGAGAGAGAGAGAGGGAGAGGGAGAGAATCTCAAGCAGACTCTGTGCTGTGCACAGAGCCTGATGTAGGGCTCCATCCCAGGACCCTGAGATCATGACCCGAGCCAAAACCAGGAGTCAGATGCCTAACCAACTGCACCACTGAGGCACCCCCATTTCCTAATCCCTACTTAAAAAAAATTTTTTTAAAGATTTTATTAATTTATTTGACACACAGAGAGAGAGAGAGCACAAGCAGGGGAGCAGCAGAGGGAGAGGGAGAAGCAGGCTCCCTGCTGAGCAGGGAGCCTGATGCGGGACTCGATTCCAGGACCCTGTGGTCATGACCTGAGCTGAAGGCAGACGCTTAACCATCTGAGCCACCCAGGCACCCCCATTTCCTAATCCCTCTTAACAAAGACCAGGCAGACCCAGAGTCTTTAGGTAGGGAACTGGATCCAGCTAAAAAATTTAATATTATTTTGTTTTTTGGTATAATGATTTATATTGTTTTTGTCTTATTTTTGGCATATGATCATGGTTTTCCAGTCATGGCTCAGATGTAAAGTTTCTTTTGAAACTGTGTTAATGTAAAAAGGTGAATATTCTTTAATTCTTTAATTAATGTAAAAAGGTGAAAATTCTTTTAATTTACATTAAAGCGGTAGGTGCTGTGGGAGAAGTCACGAGGTTTGGTACTGACATGCCCCAAGTATGTAAACCAACGCCTCTAACGAACCCTAATTGCCTTTTTAGTGACTTCGGCTTCAAGATGAGTGAAGATTTGTTCTTAGAGGTTTGTGTTCCGGATCCTGAGTTTTCTGGGAAGCCCTACTCTCCTCCCGTGCCTTGTCCTGTGGGCTCTACTTACAGGAGAACAAGAGGGTATGTCTCACACCGGTCGTCATAGCCGGGACATGAGGGGCCTGCGCTGGGCTTGAGAGCAGAGAGGACCACCTGGGTTCCTTTCATACTCCCAGTGCTTGGATTCCAAGCTAGCAGGTCTCAGGGAGCTTGGGCAATATTGAGAATTAGGATGTTTACAGACTCTTCTACCCTCAGCGAGAAAAACGCAAATCTGTGAGCTTTTCTGCAGCTCTAGCTTTGTGTTAAGTCATAAACTTCAGCAAGGACGTGTCTTCCCAGGAGTTTGTTGGAGAGATATATGTAAACTTTTGCCCAGGACAGCTTCCCAACTGGTTGGGCTGCCCATTGTAACTCTAAGCAGGACCAATTCAGAACAATTACATGTCGTCTTGTCCTATAGGGAAGTGAATAGATGCACGCTATTGTCCATGGGTAGGAAATATATTTCCAATTATGGTGACTTAATGACTATTCCTGATTATGTCTAACCTCTTGCTCTTGGGGTGGGGGGTGACAGCTATCGGAAAATTTCTGGGGACACTTGTAGTGGAGGAGATGTTGAAACACGACTGGAAGGAGAACTGGTCCCGTGTCCCTTGGCAGGTAAGAGGTGGTTTCTTGCCTTTGAGTTCTTGAGATACTTACTACAGCATCCTTGCAATCTCACACAGGTTTAGTCTTGTGGTTCTTCTAGCTTAGTGGAGGAAAGACATGGAAATTACAAGCATCACAGAGCTCCCCTTTCCCCCTAAGCCTGGTATCCAAACCAAATTTATTTATAGTCTTATGCTTTCGTAGGAATGGAAAGTATTTTTTGAGGGAGACCCCTTTTGTTCAGTGAAAAGTGTTTATTCTGCATCTCTTGTATCCTAGGGGTGGGTGAGGGGGAGGCTTTTATGTGTTCCTCGATCTGTTTGTCAGAGATGAATATAGAGAGACTTGCGTCTTTTGAGGATGCTAAGTGGTCTATCTTAACTTTTATAGTAATAAGTATAATGAATACTTTAATGGAATTTCACACATTTTAATGTACTTTTCCACGTGTTGTTGTTTTAATCCTTATCACTACCCAGTGGAGCAGATTGTGTCATAAGCTCCATTTAAAAAAAAAAAATAAAGAAGCATGTTCAGAGAAGAGGGTTAATCCACCTATTTAAGGTCACACACCTGGTAAGTGACAGAGCTCAAATTCAGACTCTTCAGCCTCATGCTCTTCCTCGGATATTGCCCAAGTGGCAAATGAGTGTCATTCCCATCACTTTAGGGGATCATTCTGCATGCTCATTAGGAAAAACTTCTCTGGAGTGAGTGCATACGTTGTAAAGGGAGAGTGTGGTCCAAACATGCTTTAAGTTGAGTGAGTGGTGTGTGGTATTTGCAGTCTAGTCTCGAAATGATGATACTCTCGCGAATAGTTAATCTCTTAGCATCTTTCCTTTCCTGCTCTGTTTCTAGTACTTATTCATGCAGAGCTTCCTTATTCTCTGTGAGCCCTTCCTCCTGCTCTGACCTCTTGGTGAAGGTGAATGGTTGGCGTGTACTTGCATCCATGGCGGTGGTGTCTGATGGAATAGCCATCAGTGCCTGCTGGATCGCAAGAAGCACGTGGTCCTCCTCCGGCGGGGCAGAGTGCCCCCCTTGTTCACTTGCTGCTTGCCAGTGTGCCCCGGTGTTTTTCATGCTAAGCTCATTAGTCCTTTAATTTAATCTTCCATCATTACCAGAGTAATTAACATCCCTCACTGTGGAGACTTCAAAAGAACACAGCTTCAGCAGATTCCCACAAATGAGCAGATAATATTCAAATACGCTCCTCACAAGAGCTGTTATTGATGAGGGTTTGGGTGAGTAGGGTTTGAGTGATTGCTCTTAAGGGCTGGAGTACATGCTTTTGTAATAAACATTTCTGGAGATAATTCAGTGAGGGACAAAACAGTTTAAAGCCATCTAAACCGGTAGGAAAGCTATTTTCTTTTTTTTTTTTTTTTAAGATTTTATTTATTTATTTGACAGAGAAGACACAGCGAGAGAGGGAACACAAGCAGGGGGAGTGGGAGAGGGAGAAGCAGGCTCCCCGCGGAGCAGGGAGCCTGATGCGGGGCTCGATCCCCGGACCCTGGGACCATGACCTGAGCCGAAGGCAGACGCTTAATGACTGAGCCACCCAGGTGCTATTTTCTTTTCTGAGAGGAGAAAAATAGAACAGGGAACATAGTGGAAAAATCATGTTTGTCGTGTAGGCCACCTCCTAAGTGTAAAAAAAAAAAAAAATATGTGGCACAGAAGGCAAGGTATACCACGAAAGGAAAGGAAGCTTTCCTACAGCTGATGGGAACTATAGCATCTTTGCAAAGAGGAGGTCGTCTGGGCATCTTGGAAGGATTTTTAAAAATGAAGTCATCCTTCTTCCTTTATGATTACTATAATAACACAGAGACCAGGCGGTGCTCAGGTATGGCTGGGATTGGCCAAGAATTCTGTTCCTTTCCTAAGTTAAGTTTTGAACACAGGAAATGCAGAATGTTCCTCTCTACCTAATCCTAAGGCAAGTCTTTCTGGACCCAGGCTTTGCTGTAAAGGCATCAGTTGGTTAGAAGAAAAACCGAAGCCACAGAATGGAGTTTGCGGATGTTAGGGACGTGGGTGGGAGGCTTGCTGCTGTGAGTGTAACCTCTGTGGCTCTCTGTGGCAGCTTCGACGAGAGTCCTTGGTTTCTGGGTCATTTACAGCCTCGGCAGGTTTCATCTTAACGATCCCCTTCACTGGGAAGTACGGTGGGAAGCTTTTCTTGAAAACCAGAAGAAGAGATTGGTTACCATGTGGTGGTGGCTTAGATACTGTTGAATTGATACTTAGATACTTAGATACTGCCCCTCAGTCGAGGGGCACCTGGGTGGCTCAGTCGTTAAGTGTCTACCTATGATCTCAGGGTCCTGGGATCGAGCCCCGCATCAGGCTCCCTGCTTGGCGGGAAGCCTGCTTCTCTCACTCCCTCTGCTTGTGTTCCCTCTCTTGCTGTCTCTCTCTGTCAAATAAATAAAATCTTAGAAAAAAACCCAAAAACCCTGTAGGTCGATTTATCTTTGGGGTGCATTATCTGTGTGGGAGCCCTTGTAAAGCGGGTAGTTAGTGCGTGTGAACTCACTGAATGAAGGGAATGAGGGATAGAGAGAGAAACCGTCACTGTGCGGGCGTGCAGTAGAGGGATCAGGTCCCACATGCAGCCTACCGTCAAAGTGGTCGCCTTCGACATGGATGCAGGTATGTTGTGCATCTCTGTCACCGTAGAAGAGTCTGCATGTTTTAGCTCTTCTAGTTACTCGTTGTCTGACATTAGTAAGTCTTCTTAAGCACTCAGGGCCTCTATTTCTGCGCCTTAAAAAACGACAGCGTTGGCCTCTACATCACAAGAGGCAGCATCGTGGAGGGGGTAAAATACAGATTCTGGATCCAGACTGCCCGAGTTCAAGCCTTGCTCCTGCCACTTACTGGTTGTGTGACCTCGAGTGCGTTAACCTCTCTGCTGTCTGTTTTCTCATTTGTGAAATGGAGTTCGTAGTGGTCCTTCCGTGATGCAGTCATTATACCAGTGAACAATGCCTGGTATGTAGTATGGACATTGTGCAGGGTTTGTCAAGAAGAAATAGGACCTTTGCGATGATTGTGTTGGGAAACATTTTGTAAGTATTCAGGGACAAATGTACTGTTACTGTGTTGAAACTATAATAGGTTGATGTAATTGCTGTATGTCATTGTGAATAACATTGGATGGGTGAGCAAACAGATTAGCTACAAGTCTTCAGGGACTAAGGGTCTCTCCCCAACATGATTATGGTGCCATGTGATACAGTCATGTGACGAGGGAGAGTATGCTGAGTGGGGTAATTATTTTGTCATGTGTGACTCCAAAGACTTCTGAGCCGAGCTCAGAAGCGTGGATGTTGGAGCATGACTGGGGCCTCTAAATTAAAAAAAAAAAAGAAAAAAAAACAATTATAACAAGTAAGACAGTTTGCAGACGAGAAAACAGATTTACAGGAGTTGAAGGAACTTGCCCCTCAAGGCAGAAATGGGATTCCATTTTTCACACCTTCTCAGTCTTGATTCCGACGCTCTTCCACTCGATCTGTGCCATGTGTGTCTGTGGCTCTGAGGTTTATGTGTGAGCAGAAAGAAGGTCAGACATGCTGGGACTCCTCAGCATCCCCGTCGTCCACCCTTTCTGTTGTTTGTGTCTTTGCAGAGGAGAATGAATTCATCCTGTATGCCATGCGGAAGTCCATCCACCGCTATGACCTGGCCTCGGGAGCCACCGAGCAGTTGCCCCTCACGGGGCTACGGGCCGCAGTGGCCCTGGACTTTGACTATGAGCACAACTGCTTGTATTGGTCTGACCTGGCCTTGGACACCATCCAGGTACGTCAACCCTCGGTCCGCTCGTGGGGGCCGTGCCTTGTGACTGCCCAATCCTGATAAGCTTCCTTCAGGACGGCCTAGGGAAATGGGTATTAGAGGTTTTAAGTTGTAACTCCTCTCGGGGCTGACGGATGAAACCTTGCATTCTTCCGTTTTGGTATTTTCTTGCCCTGCCCACCTCTGTCCTTGTAGGAAGGACTAAGGGAGCCCCAACTCTGCCGTCTTGCTTGTCAGTGAGGCTTCCCTTTTCCTGCTGGGAAAATTTGAGGATCAGGAGTATAGGATGATGAGTCACTATCACACCAGCTGCCTCTGAGGCGACCTTCTTCCCGAGCCGTGATACAGGAACACTTGACTTACCCGCAGTTCACGTAATTACCCACTTCAGCTATTCTGAACACAGCCAAGAACCAGCAAGTGAACTATAAAGATCCCCACATGGGCCAGCTAGTTAGCCACAGACTCAAGCCCATGCGTTTTAAAAGGAGAGCCGTTTGATCTTTATTCATTGCCTATTTAATCCTTTCTAGAAAAGCAATTCCAACAAGCTTTATCTGGACTTCCAACCCAGCAGAAATGTTACAGTGCCTGGGTTTTCGAGGGGCTGGGGCTGGGGGACGCCAGCGACCACTCAGTGTCGCTTGTCCCAGCGACAGCACCTGATGGCCAGGAGCCTCCCAAGGGAGGAGAGCCTAGAAAAGCCAACTCAAGAACTTAAAAATAACGGCAGTCTGGTTTCATTTATTTTAAAAGCAGACTCATGCTTCTCAGTAATCTCCAACCTCATTATTGGGATACAGCATTGTTCAGTTACCAGCGTTCATAAGGATGATGCCAAGTAATATCAATGATTAAGGTCTGTGTAGCTCTAGAGTCTCCTTGAAACAGGAAGCCGTTAATACATTTTAGAAAAGCTTTTGTTAAAAACTGGCTTCGCCCATGTGGAAAGTTTACTGATAGAAGGTACCTCATCCCTTGCCGGTCAAAGCCCGTGGAGTAAAGGGTTGCCATCCATGGGACTTGAGCTGGCACGAGGTCATTCGCGTACTCACAGCCTTTTTTCCACCCTCTCTTTAGCGCCTCTGTTTGAATGGGAGTACGGGGCAGGAGGTGATCATCAATTCTGGCTTGGAGACCGTAGAAGCCTTGGCTTTTGAACCCCTCAGCCAGTTACTTTATTGGGTGGACTCTGGCTTCAAAAAGATCGAGGTATGTGTACCCCATGCTGTCCTTAATTAAGCAGGCAGGGGGAGCACCTGGGCTTCGAGCCAGGTTTGACACGGGGGGCGGAGCCGGTGTGTCCGACTTCTCTGGAAATTCTTGGAGAATTCCAGAGAATGGATCAGGGAGCCTCCGGGAAAGGAAGAAAAGGGGGATAGTTCCAGAATTCATGCCCGTTGTCCTGAAGGCCCCCTGTGAGAACAGGATGCCTGAACCCGTCAGAGATTTCGTTACGATGCCCCGAACGATTCTGTTTTGGCTAGCCGAGGCGTGTGGTGGTAACAAGAATGATAATTGTATAATACCATAGCATTAGTATAGTGCTGTATTGTCAGTGCTCTAGTATTATTGGAGTTGATTAGAGTAATTAAGACAATATCATGATCATGATTATGATTATTGATGACAATGAGCACTTATTTAGTGCCAAGCCCGGTTGGAAGCACTTTGCTTGAATTACTGGATTCCGTTCTCACGACAACCCTGTTAACAGTGCTCTTATTCGCCCACTTTACTTATCTGCACCTTAGCGACCTAAGGCCACGTGAGGGTAAGAAAGGGCCTCCCCAACACCAAAGTCATGGTCTCATAGGCACATTCACCTCCCAGAAGTCAAGGCTGAGGCCCTGGCTCATTGTCTCCACCCCTCTTTGTCCTGACTACGGGGGGACACGGCATGTGGGTCACGTGGAAAGCTCAGTAGAGGCAGGGAGTCACTGTTGGGAGAAGCCACCAAGACCAAAGTCCCAAAGTCGAGCGCCAGACCTGGGTTCAGTCTTCATTCTCGTAGCTTAAGTGACTTGGGCGAGTTTCTTATCCCCTGAAGCTTCAGTTTCCAGTGTCTGAGACAGAATTGATGCACCCCGTCGTTGGACGGGTGCTCTTTCTTACATGGTGCCTGCCAGGTATGGTTTGAGGCTGTGAGGATGCAGCAGTAGACGAGACACACAAGTTCCTGTCCTGAGAGAGATGAGATGTGAGTGGAGGAAGCAAACCACTGAAGACATACGTCTATCAGTTCTGTCAGCGATGAATCCGAGAGGGCCTGGCCAACGGGGCAGTGTGATCGTGTGACTGTGGAGGAGGGCAGGAAGGCCTTGAGGATGTGGCATCCGAGCCGAGCCCTGAGGAGAGGGTAGTGTCCACCTCACAGTGCGCCTGGGGGAAGCGAGTGAGAAGACGCACGGTGCCTGACACGTACTGAGTAGGGCATCGGTGGTCTTGTGATTACTGTGTCTCTCCTTTCTTTAATTGTGTGTGGTCAGCACTTTGCCAGGTGCTGGAGGGATGCCGTAAAGCCTAAGTGTCCACACTCTCGCAGCATACCACGCAGGTACCGTTTGTGCGAAATGGTAAAATGAGTCACTGGCAAGAACTGTAGATGCTCTTTGAGGAAAGCAAGTCAAAGGAGTTAGCTGAGGGGCTGGGCCTGGAGGGGAGTTCTGAAGGAGAGACGCGATTTGATTATGGAGCGGAGGACAGGCCCGGGAGGGGACAGGGCGAGAGCAGACAGACAAGTTGGAGTATGTCAGGTTTCGAGAACCATGAGAAGGCCGGCCTCCTTGAAGTTGTCGGGGCTGAAGCGGACGAGAGAGAATATGGAGGAGAGAGAATTAAAAGTCTGTGGAGATTCTTTTTTTTTTTTTTAAAGATTTTATTTATTTATTTGAGAGAGAGAGAATGAGAGAGAGAGAGCACAAGAAGGGGGAGGGTCAGAGGGAGAAGCAGATCCCCTGCTGAGCAGGGAGCCCCATGCGGGACTCGATCCCGGGACTCCAGGATCATGACCTGAGCTGAAGGAAGTCGCTTAAACAACTGAGCCACCCAGGCGCCCAAGTCTGTGGAGATTCTTAATTGTAAGGCCTGGGATGTTGAATATTTGTTTTGTGGACAGTGTGGAGCCCTTGGTGGCTTTGGAGCATGGAGCAACGTAGGTGGGATAAATAAGTACTATGTCCTGAGTACTTTGTGCAGATCTGTCTTCATGCCCCCGGAACCGGGGCACGGACAACAGCGCTGGCCCCTCTGTCAGACCATGTAAGGATTGTCCCATGAGCCCGAGGAGGGAACAGCTCCTTCTGACCAGAAGTCAGGGCAGGCTTCCCAGATGAGTCTGCAGGGGAATCAGGCAGCCACAGAGGTGCGTGTCTGTGGGCGGCAGCCCAGCAGGAAACTGTGATGTGGGCTTTCAAGGAGCTCAGATCCATCTTGGCCTCCCCTCCGGCCCCTTCCCCCTCCTTTTTCTTGTCAGGTAGCTAATCCAGATGGTGACTTCCGACTCACGATTGTCAACTCCTCTGTGCTCGACCGGCCCAGGGCTCTGGTCCTCCTGCCCCAAGACGGGTAAGTGTGGCCCCAGAGGAAATCAACATGTGGTGGATGCTGCAACAGACATCTGTCTGCTCGCGGAAGTGCCAACTGCCAGACACAAACTTGTTTCTGATGATTGTGGTTGAAATAATCTGTTGACTTTGAGTCTTGAAACCAGAGCTCAGTCATCTTGTCAGGTAACTCCATTCCCCTTTTGTTAGCAAGCATCAGAGTCTCCACATCCAGAGTCTCTCACATCCGTGGGGTGTTTCTCCAACGAAAGGTATTATTAAAAGTCTCTCTGTAGATATAGTGTAGTCAGGCCTGGTTAGATATTGTAAGGATTCTTTATCTCAAGTTTGGCACATGATGCAAACATACGATCCCTTCCATCTCTTCCTTGCCCGACCCCCACAGGTTTTCTTACTAGCAATTTATATGCACCTGGGAAGTGCAAAGGTGTTTTTTAAATTAATTTCTTAACTTAAACATAGCTAAAAGAAAATTCTGCATTAGGCTTTCTATCCTTCTAGTATTTATGATTGAGAATTAGATCTATTTTTTAAAAGGAAAAATATATATGTACTTCATTAAAAATATTAAGAGAACAGAAGTTTACGAAATGAAAAACATTCGTTTCCTCCTTTTTCACTTTTAACCCTTCTCCTTCATACTTCCTAGGGGTAATCGTGGTTAGTAGTTTCTTGTGTATCATTCAGAATTCCTTTTTATCCACGTGCAAGCACATAGCCTTAAGACACACGGACACACACACACTCATGCATCAAATAGAATTGTAGATATTTACTGTTGTGCGTGTTTTCAAAACATTCAACATGGGTTGAAGATGATCTTTTCCTGTGAGCACACGTGAAAACATGTAGATTTTTAGGCATCAAAATATTTTTTTGTATGTACCGTCGTCTGTCCCTTTCTCTGTAGATTAACCTGTTGGCATGTATACACATATATCCACCTAAAAGTGTGTGTGTGTGTCTGTGTGTGTGTGTATAGACACATAACACATACATAATTTTTTTGCTAGTGTGAACAATGCTTTGATGAATGTCTTTGTACATTGTCTTCACATAACTTGATTGTATCTGTAGATAAATTCCAGCAAAGGAATTTCTGGGGCAAGAAATTCAGTGGTGTTAAGTATTATAATTACAGCTTGTAATAATAATACTGCCAAACTAACTGGCCTTCCGGTTCTAGAGAGGCTTCTTACCTCCTGGGGATAGTATCTCACTCCCAATTCCCTAGGTCGGATGTGATGTGTGTTCTTTCCTGGTTTGACCAGGGTGATGTTCTGGACCGACTGGGGAGACCTGAAGCCAGGAATTTATCGGAGCAATATGGATGGCTCTGCCGTCCATCGTCTTGTGTCAGAGGATGTGAAGTGGCCCAACGGCATCTCTGTGGATGACCAGTGGATCTACTGGACAGATGCCTACCTGGACTGCATCGAGCGGATCACTTTTGATGGCCAGCAGCGCTCGATCATCCTGGACAACCTCCCCCACCCCTATGCCATTGCCGTCTTTAAGGTGGGACTTCCTTTGCTCCCAGCTTTGGGCAGTCTGTTAGAGCAGGTGAAGAGCGTACTGAGGTGAAAAGCTGCTACCTTGGGTTTTTGCAGAGATGCTTATTTGACTAACTTCTAGAGGAATCAGCTCACTTCTGAATTTGAGCCTGTTTTCTTTAGCACATCTGGACGGATGTCAGAGTTGCCAGGCGTCTGGGCTGCTCACTGTTCCCAGTTCAGAAGGTTAAAGGTTGTTTCATAGAAAAATCCCCTTTTGCCCTTGAGTGCCGGTAGTTTGGGCTCCGTGTCTTTGTCTCCTGCTCACTTCGTGTCCTGATGGGTTCAAATGGGCTCCGTCCCACCCGGGTGGCCAGCCTGGGTGGCTGTTTTGACTGCTGTTTTGACTCTAGAGAACAGAATGGTTGGTCTTTCCTGCCACTGGGAAGCAGATTTCGAACTGAAGTCAAACTTGAATGCTTCTCAGGTAGTTTCTGCCAGGCAGTTCCTTCAGGGTGGCTCTTGGGTGAGGTCTGGACAAATCCACTGCCTTGCATTTCAGTGGAAATCTCTGTCAGGCTGATCCCTCACCGCAGAATGTTAGGTGTCCTCTGTGTGGGTGAACCCTTGTTCTTATTGAGGGCCCAGGATCGGAGACCCAGGAGCTGGGCTGATGAACAAAGGTTTTCTTTCTAGAATGAGATCTACTGGGATGACTGGTCGCAGCTCAGCATCTTCCGAGCTTCCAAATACAGCGGCTCCCAGGTGGCGGTTCTCGCGAGTCAGCTCACGGGGCTGATGGACATGAAGATTTTCTACAAGGGCAGGACGACTGGTAAGGCCGCGTTGCCAGCTTCATCTCTCCCACGCTGTGATCTCCAGGAAGGCGCTGGGCGTGGGCAGTCTCTGCTCGGGCAGGAGCTGACGGCCTGCGTCTTTATTGTCACGACAACATGCCCATTATTTAATTTCTGCCTAATGACCTCTTAATTGCTTTTCTAATGGTACACAAACAGCTGGAAGACAGCGTGTTTTCGCCTGCCTAGAGTGTGATGCTTGGTGGGTAATTACACCCTCCTCCTGCCTCTGGCCCCTGACTGTTGGGTGGCGTAGCTTCTGCTGCAGCTGGAGAACCCCCGCGTGTGCTTACTCCCCATCTGGCAACCTCACAGGGAGCAGCGCTGTGCGGGGTGCGCCACCAGTTACTGCCTGCCGATGGGAGTCCTGTCTCGCCCTCTGCTTGCCCAGGTGACCTGTGGCTCATTGAGCACCTGCCTCCCTTGTCACACGAGGCATCATTATATGACACGTTAATTCACGTGTCCCTGCCTGAAACTCTTAAACCCCACAAAGAAGGAGATCGTGTCCCCCCGCCAACAGTTTGGCCACTGCCTAGCACTTGGTAGGGCTCAGTCTTTGTTGAAAGAGGTCATGAAAAGGGGCCAGTTGCCAATGGGTGTGGACAGCAGCTGTCTTCAAGATTGTTGGGTGAGGCTTCAAGAGCTGGTGCAAGGCTTGTGACCTGCTTGCTGGTCCCAGAGACCGAGATTGTGCTGCAGAAAGCCTCCTTCCTTACTTCCCGCCCTCTCCCTCTGTGTGCTACCCACACTGTGGGCTCTACAGGACAGAGAGAGAGCAGGATGCTCTGGGAAGAATAGTCCCTTTAAGAAACACCCTGTTTATCTCAGCAGGATTAAATAGCATCCTGGCTCTGCTGACTCGCCTTTGTTGACAAACTGCTAGGTTTCCTGTTTGGCACCACAATGGTGACATTGTTTTCTGGGTTTTGGCTTTGCTAAGAGAAGATTGACAAAGGGGAAATAAGATGGTTATAGATATCATTGTTATTTGGGGGGGGACCAGTGAAGATAGCATTGAGAATACCCTTGTGAAACGGTAAAGAACGTTAGAAATGTAAGTCTGTATTATTGTTAGGTCTGCCCCGGACCTGGGATGTGGGCAGGGCTGGTATCATGATCCATGGTTCTTAGATCAGGCAACGGCATCTCAGGGGCGAATTAGGTTTCTCAAAGGTCCCTTGCTAGTGTAGGAGCTGGGCCTTTGTTCCAGTTCGGCCGCTAAATCGAGGAGTCACATTCTTCCCAGAGGAGGTGCCTATTTTAAAATAGGGAGAGATGAAGGACTCCTGCTTCTGGGGTCCGAAGGCTGAAACTCAGGGCCTTTGTTTGATGGAGGACCCCGAGCCCCTGCTGATGGGCGTCGCTAGCAAGCCAAGTGAATCATCAGCGTTTCTCTGAGTTACCGCTCAGTCCAGAAAGCAGGTCTTCCTTTTGACAGGCGCTTGTAAGCATGTGCTTGTGGAGCGCACGACCATTCCTGAAACACCACGTTCTGGTGAACGTGTGATCCTTGGGCTCCCCCGTCCCTGGTCTTGGCTGGTCGCTTGCCGCATTCCAGCTGATGCATAGTCACAGCCGGGTCCTGGGGAGTTGGGGGGAGGATGGTCTGTGGTCACAGCGTGTGCCTATGTTGTCTTCTTCATGCCTGAAAGAGTCACCTTCACTTAAACCATCTGGAGTAATTCTGGGAGTCCGCCTGGGGTCTGGCTGGAGGAGACGTGTGCCAGCGGGTAGAACACAGAGCCGGGACCGTGCAACGTCACGGCCCGTCGCTGCCCCCTCCTTGTTCCTTCCCCCGTTCTTCCGTTGGCCTTTGGGATTCCCCTTTCCTCCCTTGTGTGAGCAGGATACTTGCAGCCGAGCTCCTGCCCACAGGCACAGGGCCAGAGAAGCAAAGCTGAGATCTCTCAGATGGGCTAGTCTGGGTTCACTGAAAGCTTTTGAAATGGCATCTGGCTGCCCGCACCGCCTGCACGCAGCGGGTGCCGCTCAGCCTTGAACTTGTTTGCTCTAACCTGCTTGCTTTTTTGGACACTCTTTTGCAAATTCATTTTGCCCATGGGCCACCCCTGGTGCCAGTCAATATTATTTTTGTTGTCTGCTCCGAACACATACAGGACTGCCTATTAGCCATGTGTAAGATAATAATACACATAATCACCTACATTTATTAAGGGATTACACACTGATGTGCTTTGTGGGCTCGAATAACCTCCGTTAATCTTCCCAAAATCCATATGTTAATATTTCCATTTCCTAGATGAGGACATGAAAGTCAGGTTCATGTTTCTACATCACATATTTAGTAAGTGGTAAGAATTTGAACCATGGCCTAATGGACTTTTGAGCTTGACTTTGGTAAAAGCGTTAAGCTCTGCTCCCTTAATCATCTGTTGTTGGAATAGCGGTGACCTGGTATATGACAGCAATATAGAAGTACTAGATTTTGATTGATCCTTGTTTGTGATGAAAATTTTGTTCACTTGGAACATTTGTCCATTTGGGTTATTTGGTCATAAACAGATGCCTTTCTTAATCTTTATGTCTGGTGGATTTTTATGTAGTGTCACTGGGATCTGTTCTTCATAAAGAGTGCTTTTTCTTTAAAGCGCTTACTTTGCAAGGTTGTTGATATATCAAGTTGGTGTTGCAATGGATGAAAATATTTTGGAGCTCTGGGAATTGTCCTTCAGAGTCTGCAGTAAGCCAGGGCTTTTAAATACCTACAGTGAGGGCAAATACTTACTCGATGGGGTGGATTTGATTTTGATAATTGTCAAGCGTAGAGATAATTAAGCAAGATAATAGCATTTCTGGCTCCTAGACAGGTTCTGGGGGAATTTTCCAAAGAGGAAATCTGAATGTGTTCTGAATCTGCCCCATGAAGACATCATGCAGCTGTTTGATCTTCAAAGGGGACGTCTTTGGAGGCGATGACTGTCACTTGTCCACTCTTCACATCTACCTGCCTTGCCCACACGAGACTGCAGCATCCTATAGAAAGAGTCTGTGGCCGTGTTCTGGTGGAATTCTGCTGAGTACTCCTTCCATGCTCACCCAGGTTCTCTGTGGCTTTGTAGCACCCCATAAGCTCCTGCCCTGCCTACCTCCTGGGGTCCGTGACTCGGTCTGCTTGGTTTGGGCTTTGGCCCCAGATACAGCCTCTCAGACTGTAGACGTCTCTGTCTAGACTAGCCTCCTGAAATACCGCACCCTGTTTTGGGTTCCGTACTTGTGGCTCTTGCTTTTTTGGGCAGGAGCACTTGCTCCCCACGTGAACGCATTAGTCGCGTTGTTTTACAGACCTAGCTCCGTGTGAAATTATCATCCTGTCCCTGAGTATTTTTCAGAGATTCTGTTATTGTTCAATTTCTTGGAACATTCAATGATATGTTGTCCTTTGAATACAGAGAACACGTTCCAGATCCTTTTGGAGTTGTTTTCCATTAGCGGCAGCTTTGTGTTCCTCCCTGTAGCCTAGGGCATGTATCTTCTGAAAAAGGAACAGCCTCTGCCCATGGAACAGGTCAGGGTGAATTGATTTCTGCATTTCTGCCCTTGTCAGGAGGTTATTCTGCTATGGTAACTCTACCTTTAGAGTGGATTGAATTATTTGTAGGACGTTTCATCGTATGGATTCCCCTCTGTGGGTGTGTGTACTTCATCTGTTTGGTAATGCTTCATACTCTCTGGTCTTTAGCATCGGAACAACACTGTTGCTGTATCGTTACGATTTTTGTTTTTATTTTTTTAAAGATTTTATTTATTTTAAAGGGAGAGAGAGCGCGCGTGAGTGTGCACGTGTGCGAGCTGGAGGAGGGGCAGAGGGAGAGACAGAATCCCAAGCCGACTCTGTGCTGAGCACGGAGCCCGACGCAGGGCTCGATCTCACCACCCTGAGGTCACCACCTGGGCCAAAATCAAGAGTTGGACGCTTAACCAACTGAGACACCCAGGCGCCCCTGCAATTTTTATTTTATGTGTATGCCAGTTAAACACTGATGAAGCGCCAACATTCCAAAGCTACTGAGTGTATCATGACCTATATCAATACTGATTGTCATTAATGAACCCTGTTTTCCAACCTGCAGGTCAGTGTAGGCGTGACATAGCTAAAATCTTGGCTGGATGGAAACAGATTGCTTGGATGAGATTCAGGGGGAGGGGCCGGGGGGGGGCGGTTTCTCTGTCCGTGAGATGGCACAACTGAAGAAGCATCATCAGTTGAGTTTTATCAAAGCCTTTATGTTTATTTTCCCCAGTTTTGATGATGAATAGTCACAGCCAAAAGAACAAGTATACATTTCATAATTTATGTGGCTTTTTATGTTGCTCGATAGTTGTATGTGTTTCCAGTTGTTAGAACATGATTAATGCCACCTCTCCCCTCCTTCCCGGAAAGATGTGGGGGATAGGAAAATAGCTTTTCCATCACTGTTCATCCACAAAGGTTCTCTCTCCAGACTGCAGTGAAGGATTTTACGGACTTTTATCTGGCACTGTCTTTGGAAAGCCGAACCAGAGACAAGATTGGAAGTAGGGACAGGTCCACATTTACTAGTCCTTGTGTGGGTTTATTGCATGACACATAGTACTGAGGCTAATGAGTGCCCTGTGGTTGGGTCTTCGTTCAGCTCTGTAGCTGCACTCGGGCACAGAGGAGTTGAGAAGCAGAGACGCGGATGTTTGTCTGGGGCCCTGTCATGACTCAGGTGTATGGTTCTAAATGAAGGGCTTTGGGGTCGTAGGAGCAGAACCCCACTCACGCTAACCCAAGTAAAAAGGGCTAATGAAGGCATAAAGGGAGACTGTAAGGAACTCAGAGATGAAAAACACAGGTGAGCCTGATGGGGACCGGTCCTGGGAATGGCCAAGCCACCCCCTTCCCTGGCTCTCTCTTTCCCTCGCCCTGCTCCGGGAGTTGGCTGTGTTCTCCTGACTCCCTCTCTTGAGTTTGTTTCTGCCCGGCTTTGACCTGACCAAGGTTTGGTTTGCCCTGCATCACCTTTGACACCCACACTCTGTGACCTTGCTCCCAGCTCCAGCTCCCCAGTTACTCTGTTGTTCCTCGCTAGCCCAGTTCTGAATTCCCAGGATGAACGGCTGACGCCTGGCCTGGTTCCAGGGCCGTCTGAAGGCTCAGAGACCCTGCGTGGCCTTGTTCGGGGCTCCGAGCAGAAGTGGCTGGCACGTGCTCCGGCGCCCACCACATCACCTTTCTCTTTCTGAGCTTCGCGCTGTCGGGTCTGTAAAATGAGGGGTTTGTCTTGGATTTCACTGCCCGGCACCGATTAACCTGGCCGTGGCTGCCGTTTATCTTCTCCCCAGGAAGCAATGCCTGCGTGTCCAGACCGTGCAGCCTGCTCTGCCTGCCCAGGGCCAACAACAGTAAAAGCTGCCGGTGTCCAGAGGGTGTGGCCAGCAGCGTCCTCCCATCCGGGGACCCGATGTGTGCGTGCCCTCAGGGCTACCAGCAGGAGAACAACACCTGCGTCAAAGAAGGTGCGTCCCCCCGGCCTCCCTCCCTTCTTGCCTCCCCTCTCCCAGCGCTCTCTATTCCCCGTGTGTTTGCGGGGTTGAAAATGCCCTCGGTAAAAATGAAATCCACGAGATACTTAGGGACATCCTGGTCCGGGTTCTAAGGCCTGGGCTCCTCAGTCCGCATCGGGAACAGCCCTGCGTGGTTTATTTACACTTATAGCTGTGGTTTCAGTTTCATGTCAGGTGACACGGGCCTTCTTTGATGTCCCCTTTCTGCCTCCTCCCGTGTCTTCCTCTCCTCACCCGTCCCTTCTCCTGCTTCGTGTAAGTTGGGACCAAACCTGACGTGGAGAAGAGACTGGCAGGACTCCACAAGCTCCCCGAGGTTCACCCAGCGGTTGCCCCCTCCTCCCTCCGCCCCCGCCGGCCCGGAAACCTCCAGAACGTTCAGAACAACGTTGCAGGCTTTGAGGCTCCCCTTCATGCTGTGACCAAGTGGCTGGAGCAGCCATATTCGCCCTTCCTTTGAATGTGAATACATAGATTCTAAATTTTTTCCTCTAAAAACCTCTCTTAATCTTTCTTTCCTGTCTGATTTGTGGTCTCAGTCTCCACCTCACGTTATTGTCAATGAGGTGAACCTCTGGAAAGGGGGGGGTCCTGCCAGGAGGTGCCCAAATCCCTGCTGCTTTTTTTTTTTTTTTTTAAATTCTCGAGGTTATATTGGCTTTGGAATCACAACCTCCTTCCTCACAGAAGCCCTCTTAGTCCTGGGCAGGGGGGCACACAAAGGAGCACTGTGGTCCCTTTTCCATAAGAAATACACATGGAGAAAGGATGACCCTTCCCTTCTTAGACGCAGGACATTCTCTTTCAGGCTCCGGACATCATTTTAAAGCTATTTAGAAAGAAACAGTTAACACTTAAGTTGGAGAAAGGCTTTTTAATATTTTCCTTTAGAATGCCTTTGGAGACCCAAACACGAGTCTAGCCTTCATGTGTTCTTGTCAGGGTTTACTAAACAACATGTTTTTTTGTTTTTTGTTTTTTTTTGTTTGTTTGTTTTTCCTGTGCGTCAGAGTATTACGTATCCTTTATCATCTACTTGGCTGAAAAATGGAAGATATATGGATATATATAATTGTATATACAAAATACATATAGCCACAAATATGTGGGACACATGTTTTTGTACTGTGTAGACAGAGCCCCGGAAGCAGTTCCTCGTATAACTGGTGTTTTATAATGTCGATGCTTGGTATCTACCCATTGGACCCGACTGGTACCATTGCTGTCCCTTTTCACCATTATAACCACCCCCGACCCCTATCCAGCTGGCCTCTTGTCCTTAAATTGTAACTAAAAGGAAAGCAGGAGGCCTCTGTGGTCTGCTCCCGCATACAGGTGAGCTTGGCACCCCTATTCCGCTTTACCATGTAAGGCATGCTGCTTGAGGAAGAGAAATGGAAACTCAGTGAAAAGGGAGAGTCTTGCGGTCCAGCCATAAGAATAATACGTGTCCCGTTTCCTCCTCTGCCTGGCCTGCCGTCCAGAGAACACCTGTCTCCGTAACCAGTATCGCTGCAGCAACGGGAACTGTATCAACAGCATCTGGTGGTGCGATTTTGACAATGACTGCGGTGACATGAGCGATGAGAGAAACTGCCGTGAGTCTTCCCGGCTCGGCCGGGCTTTCGGGAGGGGGCGCATGGACTGTGCTCGGAAGGCTGGCCAGCCAGCTCCGCCCGGGTGGGGGGCCTGAAGCCTGGGGTGCCGGCTGGTGGCCCCTCGTGATCGGTGATGCTCATGGAAGCTGATGGGGCTTGGAGAACAGAGAAGACCCTTAGATATAGGTTGTTATTGAAAACCCAACCCCCCACTGGTAAGGGAACTACTCGTTACAAAGGGTTTACCAGTAAGCATCGTCTGGCTGAAAGTGAGCTGAGTCAGGCAGTCTGGGCTCTCATTGTGGCTTTACCACCGTGATAAAGCTGGTGACCAGGTGACATCCCTTGATCTGTAAATTCAGCCTTTTCAGAGATGGGAAACAGGTTTCATTTTGTATGCTGTCCGATCAGCGGATATTGGCTGCCCGCCAGGCTCCAGAGAGATGGTTCCAACTGCTTGATGATGCCTTTTTTGGCTTGAAATGTGGGGACGTTGATCTGTGCGCATGGAAACGTCCTCTTTGGACTGTATGCTTTCTAAGGGTCACTACTAAAGCATGGTTCTGTTCAGCAGGGTTTAAAGACAAATAACTACTTATAATGAGTAATTTATTTACTGCAAGGTTTTAATTTTTGATAGCTTTGACGTTATCTTCTAAGGAGGTGCTTTGCCCTCTGACAGTGAGTAATATGTTCATACATTCACTCAGCAAGTATTTGTTGAGGACTCCTTGTTCTAGGCTCTGTGCTCGGCCTGGGGATACCAGGTGATCAGGTGGACATGGAGTTTACTCCGTAGGGGAGTCTGAAGAGTAGAGGGGCAGCTACGGTACAGCCAG
The DNA here is from genome assembly GCF_009762305.2 of Zalophus californianus. Classification (NCBI taxonomy): domain Eukaryota; kingdom Metazoa; phylum Chordata; class Mammalia; order Carnivora; family Otariidae; genus Zalophus; species Zalophus californianus. The sequence goes on from NC_045605.1 coordinate 17,645,844, forward strand.
TGAGTTCTGTAATGCGGAAGTGCCATATGCATACAGGAAGAGCACACAAATCAAACTTGGATAGGTATTTATGGAGACCCCTGAAGGGTGGGTAGAGGTGAACCAAGCAGAGGTGGGGGGAACATAGTTGTCGGCAGGAGAACAGCAGATATGAAAGCCCAGAGGTCAGAGGGTATGTGACATGGTTAGGAGGCTGGTGTGGCTCATCAATAATATGAATATGGAAGCCATGGGGCAAGGGGAAGACTGGCTAGTGAGGGTGTCCGGAGCAGCAAGTGCCTGTGGACTTCACTCAGAAGAGCCGTTGAGAACCACTGAAATAATATGATAAGATTCTTGTCTTTGGAAAAATAAGCAGTGGGCCGAAGGCACTGGATGGGAGGAAGACCAGAAGCAGGGAAGCCAGAAGCCAGTGTGAAGGCTTCTCTTGCAAATATTTTCCCATTGGGAATCCAGAAGCTTATTTACCATTTTGTGCTCTGAGAACAGGTTAGGGGGTGACTCCTGGCTCCGGGCTGGCCATATGTAGCCAGCCATGTGTGGAGTCTGCGCCAGGTTCCCACGTCCCTCCAGCCAGAAAGCAACCTTAGAAGCAGTCAACTCCCTGAACTCGTCCAGGCCCAACAAAACTATGTGCTGCCCTTGCTGGTGCTTAGGAGGTTATTTAACAAACCTTTTTTTAATCATCTTTCCTTGGTTTCAGTGGATGCCGTTCACAGGCAGGGAGAAGAGCTTACTGAATGGCAGATTTGGAGAAGCGTTAGGCTGTCTGTGTGTTTTTTCTTTTCTGCAAAATGGACACCGATAAAAGCCTTCTCTACCTACCAGAGTCTCAGGAAGGGGTGATATTTGTGGGGGAAGAGCCAAAGCTCCTTAAAAACAATAAATATTAACATCAGTGGAGCTGAGCCTGGAAAGGACTTTATTACATAATGGGGTGGGAGAGGAGACGCTTCTCAGAATTAACACATTGCACGAAGATTGCCCAGACATGATTAGGCTTTAGTGTAGGCAGAGAGATTTAAACTAGATGACCTTGTGTCTGATAAATGGGGATTCCACCCAGGGGCTTTGGGTTCCACTAGATGACAAGTGGGGATCTTGTATTGGTGCAGTGTTCTGAGAGAGGGAGCTCCGTCCATCTTCATATGGAGGCTGGGAACCAGGAGAGAGGTGCTTGATTGCACCTGCAGGAGTGGCTCCCTTATCCAGGAGGAGGAGAGTCCTGCTTATCCTGATGGTGGAGGCATGCTTATCCTGATGGTGGAGGCGTGCTTATCCTGATGGTGGAGGCGTGCTTATCCTGATGATGGAGGCGTGCTTATCCTGATGATGGAGGCATGCTTATCCTGATGGTGGAGGCGTGCTTATCCTGATGGTGGAGGCATGCTTATCCTGATGGTGGAGGCGTGCTTATCCTGATGGTGGAGGTGCGCCGTCCACGGGCAGGGCTGCAGGGAAGGGACAGGCTGCAACTGGGTGCTGCTGCTGTCTGGGAAGTGAAAGGCAGCCGCCTGGGGAGGAGGAGGGGAGTGGTGACCGGGGAGCTGGGGAGAGATGTCAGCACACCTCCCTCCCGCACACACAGACGCCTGCGCTGGGTAGTTGTTAGGCGCTCCGGGTTTTGACATGAATCCCCTGCAGCCTTGTCATTTTTGTATTCAACCTCCCACCATGAGCTCAATGACAGAGAAGAAATGGAGCCTCAAATAAGAGCCGCTGGGATGTCTAACTGTATAACGTTGCCCTTGGCTTTTCATTTCCCGGCACCCCCCCTCCTCTACCCAGGATTCTGTTCTGTCACATCGTACCTTGTGTGTCAGCCCCTCCTGAGCACAGCCTTCCTTCCCAAAGCCTTGCCTAGAGGGTCTTTTGCTGGGTTCTAGGGATTGTGCTTACCCCCAGACACTTTCTGCTTAGACGAGGGAGAAGGGTCTACGTCTATACCCGTTCTGGTGCAGGAGGGCAGAGGAAGGACAGGGAAGACACATGACATTTGTTTGGAGCCTAGTCTGTTTTGCAGCCTATGTAATGGGCTCTGGTCCCAAACCGGTTTGCTTATTTACATTCATAAACTGCCCCGGGGTAGGTGTTCTATTATCTCCATTTTACGGTAGAGAAAACAGAGGCGTGGATCAGTTAGGTTACATAAATTATAGAATTGAGATCCGTATCTAGTCTTTCTGTCATCACAGCACTTGGCCACGTGACCTTATGCTCCTCCTGCTGTGCCTGAAACGGGCTCAAGGAGGTTAAAGTTAATTGATCCTCGAAGCAGAGGCAGAGCCAGGATCTGAAACCCAGTCCCGCCTGATGACAGGGCCCAGGTGCCCACTGCAAAGATTCTTGCCCAACACTCTCTGTGTCATCGATACGAGGAGGTGCCAGCTCCTCGCGTGGAATTGGGCTTCCTCATGGTCATTGTCTAGATGAAGGTATCTCTGCTGCTGACTTAGGGGTCGTAGGAGGTAATCCAGCCCATCAGTCTCTCTCCCAGCTGGAGGGCAGTTTCTCACCTTCCCAGCCCGGTGCCCATCTGGAAACTTCCACGGAAAGATAGGCTCTTCCTTTCCTTGGTTGTAAATTTATTTTTTGTTTTTTTGGTCTGTTGCTGCAATTCAAATCTACTTTCTTCTCTGTTTTAGTTTGTTTTCCATGGGGATGTGTGTATCGGGTGGGGGGCATAAATTGTTTCTCATGAGTATGTCGTCTCTTCCCTTTTAGCTACTACCATTTGTGATTTGGACACCCAGTTCCGCTGCCAGGAGTCTGGGACCTGCATCCCACTCTCCTACAAATGTGACCTGGAGGATGATTGTGGAGACAACAGCGATGAAAGTCACTGTGGTAAGGTGACATGAAGTCCAGGGACCCCACTCCTGAGTGGGGCAGCCCCCTTGCTCCCTGGGCTTCTGTGGGTTGCAGATGGAGGGTTTCTGAAAGCATCTCGGGGTTTTCTCTTTCTTTTTTCTTTCTTTCTTTCTTTCTTTCTTTCTTTCTTTCTTTCTTTCTTTCTTTCTTTCTTTCTTTCTTTCTTTCTTTCTTTCTTTCTTTCTTTCTTTCTTTCTTTCTTTCTTTCTTTCTTTCTTTCTTTCTTTCTTTCTTTCTTTCTTTCTTTCTTTCTTTCTTTCTTTCTTTCTTTCTTTCTTTCTTTCTTTCTTTCTTTCTTGTTTCTTTGTTTATTTCTTTCTCTTTCTTACTTTCCTTTCCTTTCCTTTCCTTTCCTGTCCTTTCCTTTCCTTTCCTTTCCTTTCCTTTCCTTTCCTTTCTTCCTTTCCTTTCCTTTCCTTTCCTTTCCTTTCCTTTCCTTTCCCTTTCCTTTCCCTTTCCTTTCCCTTTCCTTTCCCTTTCCTTTCCCTTTCCTTTCCCTTTCCTTTCCCTTTCCTTTCCTTCTTTTCTCTCTCTCTCTCTCTCTCTTTCTTTCTTTCTTTCTTTCTTTTCTTTTCTTTCTCTCTCTCTCTCTTTCTTTCTTTCTTTCTTTTCTTTTCTTTCTCTCTCTCTCTCTTTCTTTCTTTCTTTTCTTTTCTTTCTCTCTCTCTCTCTTTCTTTCTTTCTTTCTTTCCTTTCTTTCCTTTCTTTCCTTTCTTTTTTTTTTCCTGGAAAGAGAAAACGCCCATGCGTGTGCAGGTGGTGGGGGGAGGGGAGACATGGCAGAGGAGGAGGGGCAGAGGGAGAGAGAGAGAGCACTCGAGAATCCTAAGTAGGCTCCTTGCTGAGCATGGAGGCCAAAGTGGGGCTCCATCTCAGGACCCCGAGGTCATGACCTGAGCTGAAACCAAGAGTTGGATGCTTAACCGACTGAGCCACCCAGATGCCCCCATCAGGGTTTCTGATACCCAGCTGTATGACCACCTCCATCCCCTTGGTAGGAATGATTCATTCGAAAGATCGTGGACCCTGCTTTACCGTGCAGAGATGCTGTAAGCATGAATGTGATAGTAAGGAAGATTTCTAACTGGTTTTAGGTGGTTATTAACAGCTCTATATAACATAGACTTGGCCCACATGTCTGGGTGGCTATGAGATTAGCCTCCTGAAGACACAGATCTATACCTTTATGAACGTGTTTTTTTTTTTCTTTTTTAACCAATCTGATTCAGTAAACTCCGTTGGAAGCCAGCAGATAGCACAAATGTTGTTCGAACATCTGTTTTCTGAATGGAAATTTTTACATTTGGAAAAACAGTGTGTTGGAATTGCCAGGAGTGATAGGGGTTCTCTAGTTCAGTCCTCTTAATTTCCAGTTAAATGGCTGAGGGGACTTATTCGAGGTGACACTATTAGTCTGTGTCAGGATGGGGACCCGGAGCCTGTGGTTCCCAGCCTCGAGGCTGCACAGCCCAGCCCTGCCCGCCGCGGCAGGCCTGTTTTTGGGAATGGCTCTGGTACCACACCACCATTGCTGACCGTCCAAGGAGGAAACGTCATGCGGTGCACATAGTGCTCCAGACTGGAGGGGTCCTGACTGAGAAGGGGAAGTGAGAACAGAGGCCAGATGTGGACCCGGACAGCGTGATGAGTTGGTGGCTCTCCCTGCCCACCCATGGGTCAGGTTCAGCCTAGCTGCGCATGTGTTTATGGACGGGGCCTGCTTTTTCACCAGCAGGTCGTTTGACCCCAGGGACTGAAACAAGGGGGGCAGGGGAAATGCCCCTTGGCTGGCTCTCAGAGGAATTTTATGTGTACGGGGGGGGTCCCATCATTTTCCCTCATCTTTGTAAAAATAGAAAGTTCCGGAAAGCAGGCTTTGGGCTTCAGGGCTGTTTTCCCTGCCTTCCTCCCACCTCCTCCTTAGCACCTACACAGGGTTGAAGGGCACAGCTTGGTAGGAAGGCGACTGCAGTGATGTCATCTCTCTCACGTCCTGGGCTCGCATCAGATTCCCTGTTCACGGCCTGTTCACGTTAATGTCTCTCGAATCCATCCTAGAGGTTCGGTCCCTGATATCCTCAGAGCCAGGTCCTCTTGACTGTTTCTTTACAAATATCCGAATCCCCAGCTTCACCATCGACTTGTCTCCTGGATGACACAACTCAGGCAGCCACCCTGGGACCCAGGCTTGGCTACCCATGTTCCCAGAGAATCTTTGAAATACCATTTGGGTGACATTTCCAGGGTCTGTAAAAGATGTTGCCAGTGTAGCCTGCTTGCAAGTCTTGGTCAGGCTGCACGGGTTCGTTTGCTTCAGGACCCCACCTTTCTAGAGGCAGCCCATCAGCTAGCAAGCCCTGGAGCTCTGCCCACAGAAGGTCCCCAGTTTCATTTATGTTGGGAGCTTCGCACTGATCTCGTTTTCCCCAATCTGAGGATCTCGTACTGATCAGCTCACTCAGAGTTCTCATTACTCCTTTTCTGAAACCACTGGCGCTGTCTCTAGAAGGCTTTTGTTTCTTGGGAATCCTTGAGGATTCTGCTTTCTGGGCAACTGGAGCATTGCCTCCTAACCTTCCCATTGTAGCAAGCTTCGACAATATTTGTGAAGTGCACTGAGATACATGGGTAATGCTGTTCTTGGCCTGGAGGCAACCAGTGGCAAGGATGTGAGGGTGTCAGGAGCGCCTAGGTGGCTCAGTCGGTTAAGCGTCTGACTCTTGATTTTGGCTCAGGTCCTGATCTCAGGGTCCTGGGATCAAGCCCTGCATCAGGCTCCACGTTCAGTGAGGAGTCTGCTTGAGATTTTCCCTCTCCCTCTCCCTCCACCCACCCCCCCCACCCACTTGCCTCTCTCTCTGTCTCTCTCTTAAATAAATAAATAAAATCTTTAAAAGCAGAATGTGAGGGTATCAGCACACCTGGAGTCCATCCTCAATGAGCTGGCATCCCTGGTTAAAGTCCACTCTGTCTCTGGATAATCAGTGATAATAATGTGGATAATGCATGCATCTCTAGCCCTTAGGAGCGCCGATGCCTGAGCTCGATTTGAGATGGATTTCCGAGTAAGCATTTGTCCTCACAACTCTGTGTTTGTGATCTCACCTGCAGAAATGCACCAGTGCCGGAGTGATGAATACAGCTGCAGCTCTGGCATGTGCATCCGCTCCTCCTGGGTGTGTGATGGGGACAATGACTGCAGGGACTGGTCTGATGAAGCCAACTGTACTGGTCAGTATTTCCTGCTCTCCCTTGACAGCACCTGTGTGTGTGTGTGTGTGTGTGTGTGTGTGTGTGTGTGTGTGTGTGTGTGTGTGTGCTGCTTAGCCCTGCAGCCCTATGTGATCGTCGACTCTAGGTGCTAAGAAATGGACCTTAGCCATCAGCTGGACTGTGATGAGCTGGTGCTGAAAGATAAACCGACATCCTGCTTTCTTCACTGAGAAGGTCTTGCTGTGAAAAAAGCGTTAACTGAACTAAACAAGTGTCCCCGAGTGATATGGTCCGAGTCACATTCTGGCTTGAGCTTATTTCTTCAGGATCAGTAATACACGGTTTATAGACTGGCCCCTGGTCTGGGGACCACACGTTGAGTAGCACTGAACTAGCTTATGATTTTGAATGGAGCATCCGAGTGTTCCCTAAACAGTGGAAACCTATACTCTGCTTGTACCTGTTTTGGGTAAGATTTCATGAAAAATAAAGTTGGAAACAGCATAATAATATGAGAGGAAAGCTAGGTGGTGTGAGGTGGAGGTCATGTTCTGATTATTCTCATGCATGTTCATTACACTACTTTTTATGAATGAATGAATGAATGAATGAATGAGACCCATTTTACAGTATGGTGGAACAGGGAGAGCAAGGAATTGGGGAAACCGTGGAGGAATAAAATCCAATCCCACTACCTGATGAGTACATTTTCTCTGCAACCTCTAGAAATGATCACTCAGTTCTCTCCTAAATCCCTCCAGTGATGGGGCTAAGGTTATTTCATGTAACTGTTTCGTGGTGAGGGCAGATCTGCTTCTAGGCTTTGTTTCGCCATTCACTGTTACTGCATTAATTTGTCCTTCACGTGGCGTGGATCATTACTCTTGTGGCAGACCTCCCAAGTCCCCTGTCTTAATCTCCCTTGCCCCCGCACACCCCACCAGTTCCTACATTGCCCAGCACCCGGGAGCTCAAAGCATGCCTACTAATTTGCAAAAGCAAACAAAAAGACAGCTGTTGTTACGCTATAGTTTAGATTTGGTTCCTGAAGGGCAGGAAATGACCTTTGACTCCTTTGTATTCTCCCATTGCCCAGCACCTGGCAAGAACCTCTGTCCATTGGGCAATTTACATAAGCGCTTCTCTGCATTCATTTTCATTTGGAGATGACCCTTCTATAGCCTTTAGGAGTAAACGGATCTCCTCCAATGCAGTATCATCACACAGGATGATCCCAATTCTGTCCCCTTACGAACTTACCCTAAACTTGCCCCTTTGTCCTTTCTGGTGCAATCTCCATGTCTGCACTGCTGCTTCAGGAAGGACTGTGGGAAAAGGCTTCTCTCCAAATACAAGCAAGGCCTGCAGAAGGAGGAAAAGCCAGGGTCCATGAAGGGACTGCTGTCCTGCCATCAGCCCAGGAACCACACGGAGTGCTGTTTGGAAGCGTTGGGCTTGGGTGGATAATTGGTTAATAAATTAGAGGGGTGCACTTGGGCATTTCAGTTTGTAAATTGCAAAATGATTGAACATCTTGTTAGCACAATCACATTAGTCAATTTTGTGTTTCGGCAGCATGTGCCGCTCCTCCGGGATGAATTAACAACTCATTTTTATGGGTGGGTTCGTCCGAGACTCCTGATTTTCTCTCCGATTTTTTTTTTTGGCAGGGCTGTCTGGGGAAAATGTAAAGTGCTTGCACCTCACCTGCTCCCTTGTTCCAGTGACTGTTCTTCCAAACCTATTAAAGATGATTCCCCTTCCCCATTATCTCAGAATAGTTGGCGGTCAGCTGCGAGCTCATTAGAATGTGTGGCGTGTCCCTTCATTTCCTGACCTAATAAACTAAATCATCTGCAAAGCTAGAGAAAAATCAGTCGGGGTCGGCGGACGGGGTCGGCGGATTTCCTGTTGGCCTCAGCTCTCGTGCATGGTCTTTGCTCTTGTCCTCCCTGCTTTTTGTTTTCAATGGGACTGAGTTTTCTTTATTCCCTCTCCCCACCTCCCTGCATCGATTTTGAGCTTAAACATTTGATTTCTGTTCTTTCAGCGGTTAATGGTCTTCATGTAGTAACTTTCCCCTCTCTGAGACCTGTAGGGACTTCTGAACTGACTCCATAAATATTTAGTATTTTAGTTGTACATTTTAAGAATCCTAATATTCATCATTGTTATTATATTTTAGTAACCGTTTAACTTTGCTTCTTGTACCTGGTGTCTCCTTTCCCCGTGTACATCTTTCTCTGTTTCTTGCAACAGGAGTCCATGAATAGTAAGCTCTTTCAAGATTTTGTTTCTATAAACGTATCTTTATTTCACTCTCAATCCTGAATTCAGATGGATCTGGGTTTCTCGGTTGGTAGTAATTTTCTGTTAAGTGTTTTTTTTTTTTTTTTAAAGATTTTATTTATTTATTTGAGAGAGAGAATGAGAGAGAGCACGAGAGGGAAGAGGGTCAGAGGGAGAAGCAGGCTCCCTGCTGAGCAGGGAGCCCGATGCGGGACTCGATCCCGGGACTCCAGGATCATGACCTGAGCCGAAGGCAGTAGCTAAATAACCAACTGAGCCACCCAGGCGCCCCTCCGTTAAGTGTTTTGATGGGATTGTTCTATTTCCTTCTGGCCTCTTCTGTGTTGATGTAAATTCTCCTGGCAGGTGATCTGTTCAAACAACAATCAGACGTTCTTTTCTCTCCAGGTATCTGTAGGTTTTTGTTTGTTTGTTTGTTCTTGTTATGTGGTTTCACCTCCTTAAGTGAAATTATTTTTATTCATCCTGCTCCTGAGTCTTGTTTTCCTTCTAGAGGCTGAGGATTTGTTTTTCACCAATTCTGGGGAATTACAGCCGTGATCTTTTCAACTCTGTTTGCTACTTTCTCTGGTCTCGTCTTTAGCAGTTACTTTCAGCCATCTGTCGGGCTGTGTCCTTCTGTTGTTCATGCTTCCTGTTTTTGTATTTGCGGTCTCCTGAGTTTGTGCTAGAATCTGAGTTACTTCCTCAGTCTTCTCTTCCAGTTCAACAATTCTCTTTTCAGCTGAATCTGATGGGCTGTTTCACACATCCACTGAGCTACGTTTATTTCCACTACTATATTTTTTATATCTAGAATTTCTATCTGATTCTTTTTCAAAGTCTGCCTTTAATTTTTCAGGGCCCTTTCTTTATGCTTTATGTTATTATTTCGTGTCATTCATCATACAAATTGAATTGATAGTCGCATTTTTTTCTGCCCTCATTCGCCTCCTCATAGTCCAGTGCTTTGTAATGAATCTGGAAGTGCTTTCTTACCATATAAATTCATCCATCTCTTCTGCCCCTCCTGTATTCGGTTAATGCTTCTGATCAAGTGTTCCAGAGGGAAAGGAAGTCAAGGAAGATCTGTCCAAGTCCGAGAGTAAGGTGTAGGATAATGGCCTCTCTTAGAAATCCTGATCCTCTAATTTCATGGTCATTTACCCCATTAGCCCAACCTTTCTCACAGTTACAATGATTCCTGCCGTGCAAAGGATTCTTATTTTTCTCCCCCCATTCTTTAGTCTGTATTAAAGTCAATCTCTTCCATCCTTATAATTAAAAGAAAAAGGTACTAATTAAACATGTATTAGTTACCAGACACTCCATGTCAGAGACCTAATAAGTTACTCAGAAGATGGGAAAATTCAGAAAGAGAATGTGTTAAGAATTCCATTCATACCTGGCCACTTAAATGAAATTATACAAACTGATCAGTCTTTCTGAGCTCAGCTTCTGTGATAGATTTTGGAGATCTCAGACATGCCTCCCAGAATGGTTGTTTGGAAACTCCATTAGCACTCTGAAATTGTTTTCAGTTAAAAATGAGATGCATAAGCTGAATAATAACAAGTAGATCAGTATGGCAATGAGCTTAGGCAGCAGTATATTTTATGAAAGTGAGCAAGGCTTTGCTGAGGAATATTTTCAAGGGCTGTCAGACTTGTAAAACGACCAGATCAAAACTCTTCCAGGCAATGGCTTACTTGGGTAAAAGCTCACGTAACGTGCAACATATACATACTCCTCTTATCAGAGATATATCTTTAAAAGATGTTTGATGGATTCTGAGTGCCAAAGGTTGTAAAATATTAAAACTTCCTATAGACCCATTTGCATGCTACACATATAGCCTTGATCTTCAGAGAGATGAGAAGACAACAGGTAATGGACCACCACTTGTTTTAAAGTGGTTTGAAAAGTCAGGTTCTTTGTATTTCAGACTGCTGCGCAAAATAGCCTAAAATTCAGTAGAAATTCTAGAGGGCATTGGAAGCCAATTTTCCCAATCCTTGAGTAGCAATTGCCAACCATCTTGATTGAATAAATAACTATAGTACGCACTCAATAAGCCACTTTTGTTTGTTCTGCCTCATCTGTTGCAAAGACATCCTGTCCACACAGTTAAGCTAACGGAGAGCCCATCCATCTCGATTGTATTATTTTCTATCAGAGGTAAACAAGGCCAGCCCTGGCTTTCATTCAGCAACGAAGAGACACAAACAGCTTTCTGTTTTAGCAGAGGAAGGGGAAATCTAATGGAGAGGTGGTTAGTAGTGCCGGTTGGGTTTGAGGCAGTTACTCTGCGTTCGAACTAGTCTTTTTGAGATGTTTTTAAAGGACTTCCAGGTGGCCTCAGCCCATGTATACAAACAAGGCTGTTGGTTTATAACAACAGCACTGTTTCACTTGTGTCTTTTTCTTTCAATGTTTGTAGTGGGCACCATGTATTGTGGGCTGGTAGATGTCAGTTGGGAGATTTAGACAAGTCGAGGTTCTGGGACCTTTCTGTGTGAGTTTGGATAAATCTTCCTTGCTCTCTGGATCTGAGGTTTTCCACATTTGAATTTGGGTCGTTTATTGAGAATTAGGAAATCACAGGCCTTCAGAGCTTACAGGGGTCCCTGTATGTCAATATAGATGAGATTGACGCCCCCAGGTCTGGACCAGGTCTAGAGGCAGTCCCTGGAGCACACACCACCTCTCCTTGTCCCAAAGAATCTGGATGAGTGAGTGGGTTCATGTGAGATTATAGACTGCACAGGCTTTGGACTTGGAGAGTGCTGGGGCTCTTACTTATCTTTGCAACAGGAGTCGCCCACTGAATGTGGGCGAGTTTCTTAATCTAAGGCTGTTTTTTTTTTTAATTCTTTTTATTTTTTTTTAAAGATTTTATTAACTTGAGAGAGAGAGTGAGAGAGAGCACAAGAGCGGGGTGAGGAGTAGAGGGAGAAGCAGACTCCCCACCGAGCAGAGGGCCCCACTTGGGGCTGGATCCCAGGACCCTGAGATCATGACCTGAGCCCAAGGCAGACTCTTAACCGACTGAGCCACCCAGGCGCCCCTCTAAGGCTGCTTATCTGTGAATGGGGAATAACCCTCACGTCATAGGCGGTTGCGAAAAGTGAATGATTTTTTTTTTTTTAAACCTGTACATCCATGCTTGTGTAACTTCACAGACTCACAGAGTCAAGTGATTTGCTGGATCAGGAGGCTGCACCCCATCTTCAGGGCAACCCCGGGTGCCCGGCTCCTGGCCAGGGAGGAACTCCGGCACTCCGATCCATACCGTGTTACCCAGCACAGTCTCTCCTTGGTCCGCTCCTCGGCAGTCGATGGGGGAGCAGAGGTGAGGATGGCGTTGACACTTTCTCTCTTCTCTCTTGCTGACAGCCATCTATCACACCTGCGAGGCCTCCAACTTCCAATGCCGCAATGGACATTGTATCCCCCAGCGGTGGGCGTGTGATGGCGACGTGGACTGCCAGGACGGTTCTGACGAAGACCCAGTGAACTGTGGTAAATGCCCATGCTTTGGCCTCCACCTGGAGCGTCCCTAGTGTCTGCCCTTCAGGAAAAGAGGCAACAAATGGGCCAGGGACTGGAGTACTGTTCTGCTGCGCCCGGGTGTCCACGCGGACAACCGAACGCACCGTTCCAGCTCCTATATGGCACTGCCACCGGATGTTGAGGGGTGTGTTGTGTTGTCCTTGTTGGCAGGCAAGCTGTTTTGCCTCACTGCTTTTCCATAACAACTTTGAAGAGAAGAAATGGCGACCCGTTCACCCACCCAGAGTGCCAAACACAGTCACCACACGTACAGAAATGACCAGTATTCCACCAGAAATTAGCCAACAGTTTCTGTATAAATCGCATACTTTGTGACTAAGAGTACTCTGTTACCATCCTGTAGGAAAATGGCTCACCACCCCGAAGGTGGGACTTTTTCAGCATAACTGATTTCACAAAGAACTCTGAGGTGGTCACTTACCTTCACAAAATAGTCGCCACACAAACGCAAATACATGAAATTCTGTTTTATGCCAAATATCTTTTTTTAAAAAAAGATTTTATTTATTTGTTTGACAGAGAAGGACACAGCGAGAGAGGGAACACAAGCAGGGGGAGTGGGAGAGGGAGAAGCAGGCTTCCGGCGGAGCAGGGAGCCCGATGCGGGGCTCGATCCCAGGACCCTGGGATCATGACCTGAGCCGAAGGCAGACGCTTAACGACTGAGCCACCCAGGCGCCCCAATGCCAAATAACTTTAAGGTTCTCTATCATTATCCTTTTTTTCTAATGTCGGTAGGAAAAAAAATCCCTGTGTTTCTCCTTTGCTCTCAGTATTCTGCTCACACAGTACTTCCAACACTTCTTGGCCACCACATGTGTGTTTTCCACATCAAGTAACTCTTCAGCACCAGCTGGGGGGTGTCCTCCAGTTAACTCATTCCTTGCTCTTTCTTCCTTGGAATGGTGTCAGATCTCACGGGTGAGGGGTGTGGTCCCCAGCCCTGCCCCCACCTCCCATGCCAGTCACCAGCCTCCGAGTTGTCACCTGTACTTCTGACTGACCACCTCTATATCCGGGTCCCCCTCCTTGGGGTCAGTGATTTACTAGAATGTCTCACAGAACGCAGGGAAACACGTTTCCTACTTTGTTAGAAAAGGATGTGAGAAAGGATAGAAGGAACATCCAGATGGAACAGATGCATAGGGCAAAGTATGGGGAAGGGTTGTGGGGCTTCCGTGCCCTGTCCAAGACCTGCCGCTCTCCCAGCATCTCTGTGTTCAGCAACCTGGACGGCTCTCTGAGCCCCATACTTTTGGGAGTTTTGTAGTGGCTTTACCACATAGGTATGACTGATCATTACCTCAGTCTCCATCCTTTGCCCATTCCTAGAGGATCAGGGGTGGGGTTCAAAGTTCCAAGCCTCTAATCATGGCATGGTTTTTCTGGTGACCAGCCCCCATCTGAAGGCTATGCAGGAGCCCACCCAGAGTTGCCCCATTAGAACACGAGACTTCTGTCCCCTAGGGAATTACAAGGGTTTCAAGAGCTCCGTGCCAGTAACCAGGGGCAGAGACCAGTATATATATATTTCCTGTTACTTGACACCATACTTCCAGATCTTCGTGGGATTGAAGTCATTGTCTGCATGTTGTATACCCTATTGCTCTCGTATCAAAGTATTAAAGATGTTTGCCTATGTCTGTATTTTTCTATAGTCAGCATTTTCATGGCAGATGCACATTCACTTTGTGTTTCTCTGACTTACTTAGTTGCTTCCTGGTCAGGCATTTGAGTGTTTTTAGTTTTACACTATTATGCATAGTAAAATTATCTATTTCTTTGGAAATGAAGGCTTATTTTTTTCTTGAAGATACTTCCTAGGATATGTTCCTCAGTATGGCATTGCTGGGTCAAAGGTTCTGATGGACTTCAGTGATTCTCATTAAGTGTCTCCATATTGAGTTTCCAAGTGATGATACCCAAAGCATCTCTGTCAGTAGTGTAGTGTCTGTTTCCCTAAGTCTCCCTTGAGCTTACATTTTAGCTGTTTTCACTGATTTAATGAATGGGAGTTTGTCTCGTGTAATTTTAATTTTATACTTTTTTAAAAAAAAGCCTTATACTTAGTGACATTAAATATTTCCCCAACTCATGTACTCACTTCCTATTTGTTTGATGTCCTTTGAATAATTTCCTATTCCATGATGACCTTTTATGGGATTAAAACACATTTTCTTGCCTTACCCCTGGCCCTCCTGGAACCGTTCTCCTAAGAGTTGGGTTTCCAGTGGCCATGACTGACCTGCTAGAATTTACTTTTAAGCCTAACGTTGGGCAGTAGCTCTGTGTTCAGGAGAAAGGGTTATCTCATGCTAAGAATTCTCAACTAAGTGCAAAACCTAAGATTCTTAACATTTCTAGGATGGACTTTCTCCAAAAGGGCTTTGGTTTGGAATTCCTGAAGAATTAAGATGGTGATTTATGAGAGCTTTCAAAGACCAGGATTTATAATCAGAATTCATGTCCCCCCCTTTTTTTTTAATTCACTGAAGCTTTTCTTAAAAATATGTACTCTTGAGTAGGTAACATGTTTTCATGGTTCAAAATGGAAAAAGTATCAAGAGGTGTACAGTAAACATTTTTCTCCCCATCTGCCAAATTCCAACTCTGTCCACATAGGAAATGATGGTTGTATACCCTTTTGGATATTTTTGTGCATATGTGCAAATTTAAATGTACTGTGTATTCTTGTTCTCTTTTATACAAGTAGTATGCTATGCATGTTGTTTTGTACCTTGTTTTTTTTCGTACAACTGTGTATCCAATGACACGTTTTTACAGAGTGCTTCCTCAGTGCCTTTATGACAGTCTCGTGTTCCTGTGCACAATAAGGCATTGCAGAGTCCCCTGTTAATGGACACGTAGATGGTTTTCCGTGCGTTACAAAGAGCCTTACAACGAGTAACCTCATACTTACACTATTTTACACTTGGGTGGGTAGGTTACATTTTTACAATGGCATTGCTGGGCACAGTGTGCATGCGTCGGTAACCGTGGCCGTGCTTACCATCACCCACCTTCCTTAGGGGTGGTGCAGCTTTCCACCCGCACAATGACGCAGGTGAGTGCCTGCCTGTTTCCTCTCCGTCATTTACTTCCGTTGTCGAATTGCATTTCAGAGAAGAAGTGCAACGGATTCCGTTGCCCGAATGGCACGTGCATCCCATCCAGCAAGCACTGTGATGGTCTGCGGGATTGCTCAGATGGTGCGGACGAACAGCACTGCGGTGAGTCCTCTCCCTGCCCTGGGGAAGCGCATGTAGTGGACTAAATTGTTGCATTTCCTCAGTACGTGCTGGTGGTTCGCTTTTAACCGAGTTGATGCAGGACTCTGGGAGGCTCACGGTGGCAACGCATCGTGGTTTGGGTGAAGAGGAGCCAGGGAGGGGGTTAGCAGTGGGGTGATGGCGGAATGGGTTGTAGCTCGGTGAATGCTGTTGTTTAGTTGCAGTATGTTCCAGGAGTCGACCCACTGTTTTGAATTGAACACTTACTTATCCTACTTTATTGGTTTTATTAGTGTTGCTTGGGTAACATTTTTGGCCAGGTGACTCTTTTATCCCAGTTTCCTTTAGACTCACAGAGGTTGTCTTGGGTCAGTGGTGCTCATCTGTGAGTATACTGTGCTTGGGTCCGCCCCCCCACCCCCCCCAGATTCTGATGTAATTCATGTGGAGCGTGGCCCGGGCATTGGGATTTTTTTTTAAAAAGTGCCGCAGGTGATTGTGATGGACAGCCCAGCTTGAGAACCGATGTCGCGGTGCAGGGGTTGGCAGGCTGGACTGCGGGGGAAAGCCAGCCCAGACGTAAGCTGTTCTATGGAATGAAGTTTTCTTTAAACACGGTCGTGACTTGTTTATGTGTTGTCTGGGGCCGCTTCCATGCAAGAACGGCAGCGTGGAGTAGTCGTGATAGAGACTGTAGGACTCGCACACCCTGGAGAATTCGCTCTCTGGTTGTGTCAGACACCATTCTCTAGGGAAACAGAACCCATAGCATGTGTGAATCTCTGGAGAGAGATTTATTTTCGGGAATCCGTTCATGCGGCGATGAGGGCTGGCAAGTCCAAATCTGCAGGGTAGGCTGGCAGGCTGGAGACCCAGGTGGCAGGCTGATGTCGCAGTTCGAGTCCAAAGGCCATCATCTTCCGGCTGCGTCCTGGGTGGCCTTTTGTCTGTGCCCACATCCCCGGTGTCTCCTCTTCGAAGGACCCGGTCCCTGTCGGATCAGGGACCCCCCTCCCCTGGATGACCTCATTTAACCTTCATTACCTCTTTAAAGGCCCTGTCTGCAAATACAGTTACCCTGGGGGTTAGGGCCTTAACATACGAATTTTTAGGGATACGATTCAGTCCGTAACTCTGGTCCTTTATAGAAAAAGTAGTAGAGAGCCAGGATTCTGTGCCTAGTGATTAAGGTCGTGAGCTTGGACGGCAGACACCCAGGTCTGGATGTCTGTTTTGGCTGGCTCCCCCCTCATTCGCTGGGTACTCTTGGCAAAATACTCAATGCTGCCATCCCCTCTGTTCTCCTATGATAACTGGGCAGTAAAATCTCTCATAACCTTGTCTCGAGGGTCAGTTGCTGTAGCGCAGGGCTCGGCACATAGCAAGTGCCCAATAAGTGGGTCTTCCTGCTGTCTCCTGAGGGCACATCTGTACCAGCCCTCCGCCTCCCAGTCCTGGGCGCTCACGGCCTTCTCCCCGCCCTGGACCCCTTTCAGAGCCTTTGTGCACACGCTTCATGGACTTCGTGTGCAAGAACCGCCAGCAGTGCCTGTTCCACTCCATGGTGTGTGACGGAATTGTCCAGTGCCGCGACGGTTCTGATGAGGACGCAGAGTTTGCAGGATGCTGTGAGTGGGGTGGGGTGGTGGTGGTGCGGGGGTTCGGGGGCGAGGCCCTGGAGACACTGCAAAGGGCTGGGCCGCTCTGGTTCATGGGTCTTACTTGAGGGTCCAGTGTGGCCCTTTCTGAGAAAGACTGACCTTTGTTCCTTCAGAAGTACTGCTCTTTGGTGGTTGGTGTCCGTATCAGCAGAAGGTGTGGGAGGACCGGGGTCTTGGCCCAGAGAGCCCCTTCTCCGACCGGCCTTTCCCGTGCACCCGTCCCTCTGTAGCCCTTGCCTGGCACCAGGGGTCATCCCAGCGCGAGTCACCGCTTTGCACGCGTTGCGTTTATTGGACTGCCTGTCTCTGCTAGCTGGAATGTGGGCTTCACGAGCGCAGGGCCTTTGTCTCGTGCACTGCCCTAGCCCCGCTCCTAAAACTGGGCCCTGCCTGTGGTAGCGACTCGTGCTAGTCTGCTTGGCCGCCATTACTAGAGACTGCAGCCTGGGTGGCTAAAAACAGCAAAATTCATTTTCTTAAGTTCTGGAGACCACAAGCTTGAGGTCAAGATGTCGGGTCAAGAGTTGGTTCTTCTGCAGTCCCTGTCCTTGACTTGCTGATGGCTGCCTTCTTTCTCCCTCAGTGTCCCCTCTGTGCCTGTCTGTGCCTTGCTTTCCTTTTCTTTCCAGTCCTGTTAGATGAGGGTCCACCCTAATGACCTCATTGTCACTTAATCACCTCTTTAAAGACCCTGTTTCCAAATATAGTCACCTTCTGAGCTACTGGGGGTTAGGCCTTCAATTGGCTTTTGCCATCAAGGAGCCTGGTAGCCGGTCTATCTCTTGGTGGAGGACAGTTTGCTCTTTCTTTTCGTTTCCAAGCAGTGTCCCACTTTGAGCTTTTCTATATGGCAGTAACCTGGAATTCATGGATGCTTGTTCCTTATCTAGCCCAAGACCCTGAATTCCACAAGGTTTGTGATGAGTTCAGTTTCCAGTGCCAGAACGGAGTGTGCATCAGCTTGATCTGGAAATGCGACGGCATGGATGATTGCGGTGACTACTCGGATGAAGCCAGCTGCGGTAAGAGCTTGGACCTTCAGCCTCTCGTCCCTAACCTCCGGGTCACAGTGCTGCCTGTGGTTAAGGAGGCCATTCTCAGCCCACTCCCATGCAGGCTCTGCCTTCTCCTTCCTCAGCGCTGGTTCCTGCCAGCTCTCGAATCTCTGTGTAAGGAATTGAGTCTTGAAGTGGCACCCTGCCCCCAGTCAGTGTTGGGGGATGTTTGTTCCTGTTCCTTTTCTTTGCCCAGTCGGGAAGTTCGCATGATCTCTAAGAAATACATTAGAGGGATTACGGGAAATCTTTTGCAGAGTGCTTCCCTCTCCTCTCCTAAAGGTTACAGATTCCACAACTTTATAGAGTCGTTGTCACTGTTGGGTCAGAGTCAGTAATTATATCATTCCTCTGGTAAAGCGTCAAAATGAAAATTTTGGTATTATTTGTAAGATCCAGAAACATGGCTCAGAGAAGCATGAGTTGGGATCCAGGAAGATGGGGCTTGGGTCCAAGAGGCTGCCTTACCTGTATCTGGTAGGACTGTGCAGGCTGCCTGGGGACTTGGGCCTTGAGGAGGCCGTGTCTGTCTGGTTGGTGTGTACGTTCACACTGGTGCAGGGCGACTGACTGACGGTGTGGTTCATCTCCCCAGAAAACCCCACAGAAGCCCCGAACTGCTCCCGCTACTTCCAGTTCCAGTGTGAGAACGGCCACTGCATCCCCAACAGGTGGAAATGTGACAGGGAGAACGACTGTGGCGACTGGTCTGATGAGAGGGACTGCGGAGGTGAGGGGCCTGGGTCAGCCCGTCACCAGGACACACCAGCACACGGCCCCCTTTCTGCACAGAATCGGAGTTGGTTTCCTCGCTGCTGGGCTTATTCAGTGATTTTTTGGGGCGCAACTCTCTCAGTTCTTTTCTACCCCCGCCCACTTTAAAAGCAGCATGGTTGGTTTCTTCTGTTTCGAGGGCCATATTTTGCAGGCCACAGTGAGCGCTCTGGAGCCTGGCAACTCCAGGCATGGCCTGCGGACCAGCAGTGTCCACATCTGCTTGGAGCTTGTGAGAAATGCAGGGTCTCCAACCCCTACCCCAGGCCTCCCTTCTGAGTCAGAATCTGCATTGTAACAAGATCTCTACGTGATACAGGTGCTGTGTTGTGTCCGAGGAGCACTGGTGTGGGACGCGTGCTCGTTACTTTCCTTTTTGGGGTTCTCCTCTCTGAACTGGGTCTCAGGGCAGCTGCAGTGGAGTTGTAACCAGCACAGTGTGTAGACTAAGTGGGAGTTCTCCATCCGCCCTCGCATTCTGAGCCACCTTCCTTCCATCAGCCTGCAAAAGCATCGAGCCCCTGTTGAGCCCCTGCAAAAGCAAACTCAATTCAAATATTAAGCCAAATCAGATAAAAGGGTTTAGGTGTGTCTGCTCCAGAAAAGGGAAGAGGTTGCGGTCTATTCTGATAAGTTATAAATGATTTTTAGATGAGCTGCTGTCAGAACCATGCCTGATGCTGGCCTCCCTGGGCTGGGGCAGCTCAAACGGGGACGTCCCCGCTAAGTTTGGGGACACATTTTGGTCTGGGATCAAGCGTCCTGTAACACTTTGGGTGTTCTTGCTTGCTTGTGTTTTGCTCAGATTCACATATCCTTCCATCCCCTACGCCCGGGCCCTCTACATGTCTGCCCAATTACTACCGCTGCAGCAGCGGGGCGTGCGTGATGGACGGCTGGGTGTGCGACGGGTACCGGGATTGTGCAGATGGCTCGGATGAAGAAGCCTGCCCCTCGCCTGGTGAGTGCTGGCCCTGCCCGCTCCTGTGGCACCTGCCTTTGTGGAACGGACCTTCTGGGGGTCCGCCCAGAATGGCCCGGCTCAGTGCCCCCTGCCTTCTGGGACCCTGTGCTCTGTGGCCCGGGCTGCTTCTCACCTCCAGAGCACTCGAGAGCTGGAGGGTCTCCTCTCCTCTAACCGCCTTCTCATCTTCCTGCACGAAAAGGCCAGCCGCCCGGCTTTGGCTGCGGTTGGGCTCCCTTTGCTTCCTTCTCCACAGGAAATTACAATGGCAATTACAGGGAAGTGTTTGCCTGTGTGTTAAACTCACAGGGTGCGGGCTGGTTGGCGGCCATCCTGCTAAAGGAGGGTGAGCACTGCCATCTAGTGGCCGGTCCCAGAGAGGCATCTGAAGGCGTGGGCAGTAACCGTGTTGCGGGAGGTGGGAGTGAACCCTGAGACCCTTAACTGTAGGCAGAACAGAGGTAAGGGTGCTGTGTCCTTTCCTGAGCGGGATTCTATTTCAAACTCGGTTACAGTAAGAGAGTAGACAGTTGTTTTCTATGCTTTGCAAATCCTTTTCCTAGCAAACTTCTAGATCAGCAGTCATTTTCCTCCTTTAAAACTAAATCGTCCCAGGGCTTCACTGTTTGAAAGCATCAATGGTTTTCTCTTGTCCAGAGCATAGATCGCAACCCTCGAGTCCTATTTTCAAGGTCCTTCCTTACCTGCCATTACTTTGCCTGTCTGCCAAGCCGGGTTCCTCGTCCTCTCTGAACAGACCTGCTGCTTCTCTGTTGACATTCCTTCAGCAGAGTTTCTGCCTTACCAGAGACCCCCGTCCTCCTCGACCTTGCCCTCGCACTTACCCCTCTGCGAAACCCACTGTCCATCGCAGCAGACAGAAGCATGGTTTTTGTAGCTAAAAGAGACCTTGGTATGTCACCAGCGTTTATCAACGTACGGAACAGAGACCACCTGTAATGGAATCACTTGGGGGCGTTTGTAAGAACTGCAGAATTAGGATTTCTGCATGGAGCTCAGGAGCTCCCCATGTGACTGCTGGGTTCACTGGAGTTTGAGATTCCTGCTTGGAGCAAGTGCACCGTTACCTTCCCGCGCAAGCCCACCACCACGGAGCGTTCACTGAGTCCTGTAATCGGCACGGATCTTTTTTCCAGTCTCCTACTTAACCTGTTGTCCTTTTGATTCTTCGCTACGATCTGCCATGCACTGCTTCCTGGTCATCTCATGCATGGGCATCTTTCTTTTCCAAGCGATTATACGGATCTCATGTTTTGGGATTGTGCCACGTACTACTTTGGACCCCCCCCCCCCCCGTGTTTATTCCAATAATAGGCAGATAGCGTCCTATAAATGCTTCTCAAATTAAAACAAATTGTAAAATTATTTGTTATCTCTGTCCTTGGCCCCCAAGACCCACCTGTCTGTTTAATGATTCGATTCTCCTCTCAAAATTGTCTTTTGGTTACTGAAACCTCTGAGCGGGTGTTAACAGGCTCTAGCAAATTCTGCTTAATGCAGGGAGCAGATTCCTATTTCCATCTTTCCTTCAGCTTGTGTGATTTCTTTCATATGTATGTCATCAGGGCAAATTTAACTGGGTCTTCTCCCGCTCGCGGATCTGGTTTTTGCACTGCAAGTCTCCTAACTGGTCTCTGGGCCTTGTGTCTCTCCCCTTCACAGTTTACCTTCGGAGAGGCTGCATATGGATGCATGATCATGCTTTCCCCGGTCTGGAACCTTCTGGTGGCCCCCTTACTGTCCACGCATTAGTGTTGTGATGTGCCTTAGCTTGGCTTTCTAGCCTCATTTTTTACTGCTTTTCCCCGTGCACCGTGTTTTAGCAGAGGGGTTCTAGGTGTAAGAGAGGCCCCTTTGAAAAGCCAGTTAAAACCATGGAATGTGCACAATATCCCCAAATTAGTAATTGGTTCTTGTTGTTTCATTTATTAGCTCAGGTTATCGTGTGCTGTCTGCTAATGCTTTCCCCTTCTCAGTTGCCTCTAGGGGTCCCTTTCTGCAATGTCACCGTATCAGTGATTTCTGAGCCCCAGAGTTTCTTTTGGGGGTATCCCTTCTACCAGCCTGGATCCTCCTCTCTGGGCCCAGTGCTGTCCGGGCCTGCTGCACGCCCCTCCCCTGGGCCTTCACTGCCCTCCTCGGGACTCCTTTTGCCTTTCTCCTGGTTTAGAGTCTCTGTTTCCTGGGTCTTGTGTCTTGCTTTTCTTGGTTTGCTCCCTTGTGTTGTTGAAGTGCACCCTCCAGTAGTTTTGTCCAGTGACAAGGTGGTGCAGAGGCCAAGGACACAGAGAAGACAGCCTTCAACGTGTTTGTCTTCTGAGTTTGCTGCTTGGGGTTTGTGCCTGTCACTCTCTATGCCTGGACCACACGTGTCTCGCAGGATGTGGCTTCTCCATTCTAAGGACTTGTTTGACTTCTCTTATTTTAGAGATTCTGTTTTCTATATCCCAGATTTCTCTCCCTCATTCTTCATTTCCCTCTCTCTCTCTCTTATCTCTCTCTCTCTCTTTTTTTTTAAGTTTAATCACATTTTTTTGGTAGAGCACATTTTCCAGAAGGTTCCCTGGGAAACAGAACGTGGGAGGCATCACTGAGGTCTTGCTTCTCTGAAAGTGTTTTATTTTCTGTCTTCACATGTGAGTGATAGTTGTTGGTCTGGGTTTGGAATTCTTTGTTGTCAGTAATTCTTCAGAATTTTGAAGGTATTGCTCCTGTCACTGAGCAGCTCCTGGGAAATCCAAAGCCATTTTGATTGTGATCTTGTGCATGTCATGTGTTTTTACCTTCTGGAAGCGTGTAGGGTATACCCTTTTGGCTCCAGTGTTTTGAAATTTCACAACGATGTGCTTTGATGCGGGTCCCTTTCCATCCAGTGTGGTGGGTGGACACTGATAGCCTCTTTCATTCCGGAAACTTACGTATTTGAGTTTGGGGAATTTTTCTTGAATTATTCCATTAATCTTTTCTGTTTTCTCTTTCCTCCTGGAACTCTTGTCATTCATACATTAGATCTACTGATGTGGTCCTGTCACCTTTCTATTTTTTAATCGATCCCCTCCCCCCCTTTTTTCCCCCTTCTACTTTCTGGAAGGTTCAGCTCTATCTTCCAGCTCTGCTTCTGAGTTTTCCATTACAGTTACCTTTGAAATTTCTCATACTCTTCCTTTTGCATGGCATCCTGTTCTTTTTTCATGCAGAAATAGATATTCTTTCGTTCTGAGCATATTGAGGATATTTATATTTGAGGTTTTATTCTTACAGAGTCTCTCTTTCTTCCAAATGTTCTTTTTTTGCAGGGAAGGGGTCTGTACTCGCTTCTGTCTTTCATGTCAAAGGTTTTCCCCCAAATAATCCTGGGTTGCTTACTTGTGTTTAAGGATGGGGACAAAAATGCAAGCGATTCTGCACACAGGTAAGCTTGTCAGCTTTGAGTTTCATGGTGGGGCTGTTTGGTGGGGAACTTTTGATCTGGGTTGCTTGAGGATTTGTTTCTGAGGCTGATCCATTTCCCTTGAGGAGAATTTTACAATCTCCTGCCTAGTGAATAAAGGTGTTCCTGCCAGGGCTTATGAGGGACAGGGACCAGGGTCCCCGCATTCAGCAATCTGAGGGTTTAACCCCCTCTCTGCAGTATGGCATTCTTGCTCTTCACTAGGCCCTTCTAACCGGCCCTTTTAACCTCCACGTAACAATCCTCCAGGCTTCTGGGGGGGTGACGTCCAGGGTGATTGTCACATGGGGCTGGTAGGGGCAGGGCACGTAGGGACTCTTGCTGCTGCTCAAACATTCTTCGGTTTGTTCCCTTACTGTCTTCATTCCCCTTCTCTGTTCACAGATACCATTTTTCAGCTTTTTGAAGATTCTGTGATGTTGATCTTGTGGGTTCTTTGCTTTCTGCCGTGACAGCTTAGGATGGGGTACAGCCTCCTCCGGTCCCTTGAGTCACTTACCGCTGTCTGCATTCCAGCTTCCAAAATTAGATGGCTGTGTCCTGTTGATCTGCCTTCCCTATCCAGAACTTATATTTGTCTTCAGGCCCCCCTCGTCATTCCGAAAGCACCATAATTTCCCGAATTTCCTACCAGGTTGAGTTGGTTGCTCTTGCTGACCAGCTCCCTCAGTACTCAAAAAGTGAATTTTCAAAACTTTTTCTTCCAGCGAATGTCACGGCTGCCTCCGTTCCCACTCACCATGGGCGCTGTGACCGATTTGAATTCGAGTGTCACCAGCCAAAGAAGTGTATCCCCAACTGGAAGCGCTGTGACGGCCACCAAGATTGCCAAGACGGCCAGGATGAGGCCAACTGTCGTGAGTAGTCTTGGAGGAATTCACCGCTTGGGAGGATTTCGGGAGAGCAGGAGACCTCATCACTCCTGCTTCGTTTCTCACGATAACCTTGCGATTTGGGGATTATCTCCATTTTAGAGAGAGGAGCATCAGCTTCAGAGATCACCTTGTCAGTACCAGACTGGGACATTTATTTAGTTGTTGTTTTTTTGTTTGTTTGTTTGTTTTGTTTTTGTGTTTTTTTTGCACGGGGTTGTGACCTTTTCATCATGCCACATTCGAAGTTCTTATAGTGGAATACTCTGAAATAACAGAGGGAAACGAGGGAGTACGGTAAAATTCAGATGGATCTCTGGGACATCAAGATAACAGGGCAGATTGATCCCATACTTTCCAAAATCATAGTAGGAACATTTCAGCCAAATAAGTAACTGCACCGTAAGATGAACATTGAAAATAATTAACAGAGGAAATGAAATAGGACCTTCCTCCTGGGTGAGATTAATTCGTTAATTGGCATTCTTTAAATAAGTTTCTTTTACCTGTTCCAAATCGGCCTTATTCATCAGGATGTTGCCTGGTTAAGGGTCTTAAAATCAAGATGTGCTCTATTTCCAGTCTTCCTCAGTCCATTAATCTGAGAGCCCTATCAAAAAAGGAAATGAGATTAACATGACAAGATTCTTCTTGGAGAAGCTGGCCCCTGAAGGCCGCCCACATTCTCTTCCAAGTGCCAGTTAATCATCTGTTTAATTATCAGCTTAAGGATTTTCAGAGATTAATGACAACCATATTCTCTATTTCTTTTTTTTTTTTTTAAGATTTTATTTGTTTGCCAGAGAGACACGGCGAGAGCAGGAACATAAGCAGGGGGAGTGGGAGAGGGAGAAGCAGGCTTCCTGCCGAGCAGGGAGCCCGAGGTGGGACTCGATCCCAGGACCCTGGGATTACGACCTGAGCTGAAAGCAGATGCTTAACGACTGAGCCACCCAGGCGCCCCCTGTATTCTCTATTTCTAAAACCTATGTTTTCCCACTTTAAAAAACGCTGAGACATGTTTCATAAAGAAACCTCAAACACCCACCAGCTTTACGACTCACCTGTTGTTTGGATATATTTTACCACGTGGAGTAATTCTGGAAGGGGGATCTTGGTATTTTCTAAAACAATGCCCTTCACAGAGTTTCTCCTAGACTATTCTGCATGAAATGACCCCTGTCGATCATTCTGTTGCTGTTTCTCTTTTCATGTTTCTTTGTAGTTTTTAATCGCTATCTAAAACCACAGAGTGATTTGCTTACTTTTTTGCTGTTTCTCTCAATAGAAAGTAAGCTCTGTGAGGTTAGGTCCTTTGTTGTACACATCACCATGTTCTTAGCATCTTGAACAGTACCTGATTCATGGTAGACCTTCCATGAGTATTCACTGGTTGGGTAGATGGTTGGGAAGATGGGTGGATGGATAGATGGATGGATGGGTAGATGGATAAATGAAGGGGCAGATGGATGGATGGATGGGTGTCTAGATGGGTGGGTGGGTGGGTGGGTACTGGGTGGCTGGTTGAATTGGATGGGTAAGTGGGTGAATGGGTGGGTAGGTGGATGGATAGATGGAAAGATGAATTCCATTTTGGGTTTCTTATACTAGTGGGTCTCCAATGTTTTCTAAATCCTCTAGTGCAGTTTTATTTGTAACCAGGCCCCCCCCCCCAACCTCCCCAAGGCAAACCAATTTCAGCTCAGCATGTCACAGAGCTCTATAATACAATGATTTTCCAGGAGATGGGGGATTATAGTTTGTAAAAAGCCTCACATTTCCTTTCTTTCAATGACAATTACTATAATAGAGAGCTCTTTTTAAAAGTATATTTAATTGAAGTCTGTACCTCCACACTAGCGACATGCACAGTCTTAATTCGTCATTCACGTGAGCACTCGCCAGTTGAGGATAGTTGTTAAAACTTTTCAGTCCACCCCGACCCCCCCCTGTATCTTTTTGCCTCTAGGAACATAATTCTGGATCCATTATCCATTCCTGTTGACCATGCTGGTTCTCTCACAAGAACATTATCCAGTTTTTCTACCTGCATCTCAAAGTGTGGTTTTCAGAAGCAGATGCAGTGTCTCAGAGAGAAAACAAGATTCCTTGTTCTCATTCTAGTACAGAAATTTTGGACCCTGGCCAATTCCGGTGAATCACCGTGGAGCCTGTAAATTATTGCACCCACTCTAGATCATTTGACCCCGAAGCTCTTCCTCTTCCTGGAGGCAGATTCCCGTTGTTCATGTCAGATAAGGAGGCATCCCAAGTGCCACCGTGGGGAACTACTCCTTGTTCCAGAGACGTGTTTTGAATCAGAAGCTGATTAGTGCAGACCACTTTTCCTAAACACGATCTGCTGTTACCACAACGCGCCCTCCCCTGTATTGCAGCCACACACAGCACCTTGACCTGTATGAGCAGGGAGTTCAAGTGTGAGGACGGTGAGGCGTGCATCGTGCTCTCGGAGCGCTGTGATGGCTTCCTGGACTGCTCGGACGAGAGCGATGAGAGGGCCTGCAGCGGTGAGTGCCAGCCCTCGGGCCCTGGGCTCAGCCTCCACCCCCTGCGGGCACTCTGCCGGGAACCTTGTGAGCCTTTCCTCAGCCTGAAGGGGAAACCGCTTTTTGTCCGGTTTTGGAGCACCCGGTGAAGGGAGGCTTGTCCCGCCTCTGCCCAGGTGCACCACGCTCGCAGAGCCTCAGGCTTCGTGGCGGGGTGGACGCAGTCCTTCTGTCTGGAGCGCCTTTAGTAATTGCCCTAGTCTTTTGGGGCTGCCATTAACAGAACATCACAGACTGAAGGGCTTCTAAACAACAGAAACTTACTTCTCTCAGTTCTGGGAAAAGTTTTCAGTTAGCAATAATCGCGCCTCGGATAAACCTCATTGGCTACGATACTGCCACCGCGCAAAGCTCTTCTCTCAGTTCTGGAGGCTGGAAGCCTGGGTCAGAGCACCAGCAGGTTCCACGTCTGGTGAGGGCTCGCTTCCCGGTTCATAGACGGCCGTCTTCCCTGTGTCCTCCCATGGCGGAAGGGGTGAGGGAGCTCTCTGGGGTTGCTTTTATGAGGACACTCATGTCACTCCTGAGGACTCCATCCTTAGGACCTGATCACCTCCCAACGGCCTTGCTTCCTGATCCCATCACATTGGGGATTGGGTTTCAGCATATGAATTTGGAGGGACACACACATTCGGTCTATCGCAGTAATGGATCTTTTGCTATGACATTGTCCCTGGACCTGTAGAATTCTCTCTTGAGAAACAGGCTTACCTCCATGTAGACAAGGAGGCAAAATGCAAGGAAAATACCGTGACTGGAAATTTAGGAGACCCCGGGCAAGGTCGTACAGGAAGGCTTGAACTCTTTTTTTTCTGTGATGTCTTCTTAAGAGGCTGACCATGGCCTGACAATCTAGATCCTGGTAGGTCTCCCTAAACATCAGGGACCTCTTGAGTCCTTTGAAACGCAAGGATTTGTGAGATACCACTTTCTTTCCCTTTCCCCCTTCATCTCTCTAGATGAACTAACTGTATACAAAGTACAGAATCTTCAGTGGACGGCTGACTTCTCTGGGGACGTAACGTTGACCTGGACACGGCCCAAGAAAATGCCCTCTGCTGGTTGTGTCTATAACGTCTACTACAGGTGGGTCCCATCTTTGCCATGAGAAAAGAAAACAGTGTTCTTACCAGCACTGGATGTTCTGCAAACTCTTGTGGTGTGCACAGAGTGGCTCTTCATTAGCTGAGTCCAGCGTCCTTTGCAACCCCACACTGCTCTGATATGACCATATCTTTCTTCTTCCGGCCAGGGTGGTCGGAGAGGGCATCTGGAAGACCGTGGAGACCCACAGCAATAAAACCAACACCATATTAAAAGTTTTGAAGCCAGACACCACGTATCAGGTCAAAGTGCAGGTCCAGTGTCTCAGCAAAGTGCACAATACCAACGACTTTGTGACCCTGCGGACACCAGAAGGACGTAAGTATTCTAGTTTCTGTTTATGGTGTGTCCAAGACCTACTGTGGGATTTGCAGAGAGTTTCCCAAGGACTCTCAGGAGTGTGGGAACCTAATGACATGGGCCGCATGTATACAGAAGATTTGTGGCGAAGCTTGATGGTCCTGCCTGAGCTGTTGAGCACGTATTCTCCTTATTAGGTCATGTGGGGTTTTGCTACCTTCGGAGGTTAACTTCAGATCGTGCCCAACATGGCCTCTTTTGCGTTGCTTCTCTAGCTCCTGTCTCTACCTTCCATCTCCTAGTACTCAGGATTTGTGAGATCATCATTGTTAAAACATGAGGCATGTCAGGAGTACTAAGGCTCCGTTTCCAAGAGATTTACCAAAACTCACGTGTCCTAGAGAATTCCCTGCTTCCTCACCTCTCACGGTAGCTGACGTCGGGTGACTCCATGCTTATTCCAGTGACCTTCGCCCCCAGGGTCTTGTGAACTTGGCATTTGCGAGGGCCCATGCTTACGTTTGGGTTATGGTTGGAGACCTCTGTATGAACTCCGGTCGGTCTTGATGTACGTGCAGATGCTTACGTATAAAATAGTTACAGATCCGTGTCCACAGGCAGGCTGGTATCACATAGATAGTTCCTTGCTCTGGCAGCTGGGAAGGCCCAGACAGATGACACTTCCATAGCAGTGAGCACACCCATCACTAAGATCGAGGCTTCTGTGCCATTCTTCATAAAAAGGAACCAGGGCTCCTTGAAGCTCCTTGAAGCTCCTTGGTTGCTTCCAGCACAAGGGCAGGATACCTACAGGGGGATCCTGGAGAAAGCACGGAGGTGTGAAGCACGGCAAAACTCACTGACAACCTGTGTGTTATGATTTTGTTAACACTTGTTTAGTAGAGCCCGGGGGTGTCAGACGGTCCTCCAAAGCCCGCAAGGGAGAATTGAAATAGGTCCGGAGGAAGTACACAGCACATCCCATGTGACCCTGGGGCACAGGTGCAGGCAGGATGCAGACAGTCTGCAGGCATGGGTGTAGGCAGGCTGCAGGCAGGCTGCAGGCAGGGTGCAGGCATGGGTGTAGGCATGGGTGTAGGCAGGCTGCAGGCAGGGTGCAGGCATGGGTGTAGGCAGGGTGCAGGCAGGGTGCAGGCATGGGTGTAGGCATGGGTGTAGGCAGGCTGCAGGCAGGCTGCAGGCAGGGTGCAGGCATGGGTGTAGGCAGGCTGCAGGCAGGGTGCAGGCATGGGTGTAGGCATGGGTGCAGGCAGGGTGCAGGCAGGGTGCAGGCATGGGTGCAGGCATGGGTGCAGGCATGGGTGCAGGCAGGGTGCAGGCAGGGTACAGGCATGGGTGTGGCTTCTAACCCCATTCTGAAGGCAGTCACAAAAGAGAAGATCTAGAAATGTCTTGACACTAAAGTCATTAAGGACCTTGCTTTGAAGGTGGTCCCATTCATTTGGGTATAGAAGTTCTGTGCTGTTAGAAAGGAAGTCTCCTCATTCCTTCGTAG
The DNA here is from genome assembly GCF_009762305.2 of Zalophus californianus. Classification (NCBI taxonomy): domain Eukaryota; kingdom Metazoa; phylum Chordata; class Mammalia; order Carnivora; family Otariidae; genus Zalophus; species Zalophus californianus. The sequence continues at coordinate 17,675,305 of NC_045605.1, forward strand.
TCATGCCCATGATCCTGGGATTGGATGAGAAGTCGAGGCAGGAGGTGTTGTCCTTGGCAATTGAGATCGCAGCATTGAAGGTCTAGTGCCAGCAAGTGATTCCATCCTGCAGCCCTTGTGAGCCATAGACCTCCATCACACGGGACTAAGCCGCGATCTGATGTGTGCATTGCACACCTTGGGTTCTGGAAGAGAGAAAGGGTTTGTCGATGTGAAGACCAAGCTTACAGCCTTTATTGGTGAACAGGTCCCAGTGCTGGCTCTGGATTCTTTCTAGTCTTTGTTTCAATCTCAGGAAAGTTCCTCTCCTTTACCAATATGCAGATGGGTTTTAACCCTGAGCTGACTCTTTTCTAGTGCCGGATGCCCCTCAAAATCTCCAGCTGTCACTCCACAGGGAAGAGGAAGGTGTGATTGTGGCCCACTGGACCCCTCCCACCCACACCCATGGCCTCATTCGAGAGTACATTGTAAGTAACTTCTAGAAGTGGCGGGCCTTGTGTGTCTACGTGAACAGATTTCTGGGTCTGCCAGAGCAGAAACGTGTTCTGAGTGGCTAGGACTTGAATTGATGTAGCCGGGGAGATAGCGATCCACCCATTAGAACCCTTGGCATCTCACCTCCCTCTCTCTTCCTGCCTCCTTGTAAGGTATCAGGATGTCCCAGACCATTGGTTACCTTACTAGTAATTTCTTCTTTTCACTTTAGGTGGAATACAGCAGGAGTGGTTCCAAGATGTGGGCCTCCCAGAGGACTGCTAGTAACTTTACTGAAATAAAGAATTTACTGGTCAACGCTCCATATACTGTCAGAGTGAGTATCAGCCCCCATTTCAGCCACCTGGGCAGTCTCAGAACACAAGAACTCCGTACTTACCTTTATGAGATACTTGCTAGTAGTCTGCTAAAAGCCCTTGCTCTGGGAGGTCATCATCATTTCAGTCTCTTAAACCAGTGCCACAGAGAACTTGAAATCAAATTTCCCTCAGATAACTGAGAATTTATGGTACTGCAGCTTTACCTGCTTTTAACCTGGATTTTCTGCTAGCGTTCCAGCTCCTTTACTCTTGCACTTGCCACTTTTCTGCTTCTCCTTAGCTGCAGGGTGTTGCAGAGCTACGGTAAGTGGCATTTAGAAGCCGCTATCATAGGGATCTTAGGCAACATGCTATCAATACCTTTAGCAGAAAAGAGACCGATTTTGTGCAGAACATGTTTGTTGGGACCATTAACTGTGCACCCAGGCTCCATGACACTGATGATTTTCCCGGTCCCCTTTTTCATATACACGTATGTTTATGTCATAAACATCGTGTGCACATACCCCCCCATCCCCCACCCTATAGAAGAACCTGAGACCTGTCAATCAACAGAAATCCATCATGCCTGCACTGTCACAGCTCCCTTTGCCCAGATCCCTCCTGTTTTCTCCTCCCCCTCTGTTGTTGCATTTGCTGGGGCCTCTGCGTGTCTGGGATCGCCCTGCATAGACTGTTTGCCACCCTCACTGCCTGAGTCCTGGCCCCGTAGCTCCTTCAGAACCCTCAATGTATGGCGCATTGCCTTTATTTTATACTAATTCATGCTCTGATTTGACAAGGTGGCTGCAGTGACAAGTCGTGGAGTAGGAAACTGGAGCGATTCTAAATCCATTACCACCGTCAAAGGAAAAGGTAAATGATCCCGGTGTTTGCAGATTGAGAGAAGATAGAAACCCTTTGGAAATGACTTTCAGCGTGACTAGGAGACGGAGAAGCATAGATGAGAAAACTTCACACGACCTCCTTCCCCCTGCCAACATGCACGCATTTCCAGGGGTTTCCAGTAGTGCTTTAGATATGGAGTTTCTCTGGGGACTGTCTGAAGGCACTTCTCCCCGCAGAGCTGCACAGTTCTTATGGTGCAGACATACAAAGGGATTTCCAGAGGCTGTCATGCCCAGCTCTTGTGCTCACGCGCGATATCCAAAATAAAAGGACTCATTCCTTCTCACAGCAGATACAGATGATTTTGTATGTGTCCGTTGATGGTGTTCATTAGAGTGCCATGCTGACACTTGTAACTTCCCCAGTGGCACTGACAAACGATGCCAAGGTGGTAGTTTCTAGTGCTTTGCATACATCGGCCCATCTCATTGAACCCTTAGCACCCTCCGAACAATATCTATACGAACGGATACGGAACTAGAAAGCAGTTAAGTCATTTCCTGCACAGTCAGTAAACGGCAGAGAGCTGGGATAGGAGCCTGATCCTCCCGACTCCAAAGCCTGTACCTTTAACTGCCGGGCTGCCCTGCCTGCCCTGGGCTGAGATCCCTGCTCCCATGCACTGTCCTGCTTGCATGTGTGCCTCACGAGGGTCGGGGTCCTGTCTGGTTTCCTCCGCTCTCTCACTGGTGTCGAGGAGGAAGCTGGTGAAATCGTTGATGAAGGAGTGAATTAAAGCAATTAAAAGGAAGGCTTCTGGCACACTTGGGGAGACCAACTATGGCTCCTGTTCCCCGACGGTTTCCAGAACGTAGCCTTGGCACCTGTGGCTTTCGTTTCTGGACAGAAGTGTCAGATGGAGTGTGGTTGGGGGGTTTTACCTTAACCTGAGCCTGCGAGAGATGGGCTGTGGGTTATGGAGACTCACTGTAAAATTTGGGCTCATGGAGATCAGGGCAGGAGGCCAGCCAGTCTTTGTGATAGGGTGCTTGGCGGTAATTAGAAAAAGCGTACCGAGTGCACACTCCCCTAGAGTTTTGATGGGGTTGTCATTTTCTCTCTACAAAACCGATCAAAACATACATACTGAAAAGAAGGGACACTGGAAGGTCAGCAATAAGACATGTACACGTACCTTGAATTCCCTGAGCATAAATCACACCTGCCTTGGAAGGTCTCTTACAGTTCTTTCGTCTGATTTTGGTGGGATGGCACTTTTTAGAAGCAGGCTGCAGCTGGGCTGTTTGGGGACATTTACATCATGGAACTTTCCTGCTCGACCCAGTTGCCAGGATAGCTGACGGAGCCAAGGTAGTTGTGTGATCCACCCTCAGCTCTAGGACAACGGCGGTAAAAGAGACGAGTGAGAACAGCCAAAGACCTGCCCTTTCCTCCCGCACTAAAAAAAATCGCTTTGTCTGTTGAGTTGAGAGCTGTGAAGTCCTGCCTTCCTCACTTTTCATCACGTGGTTTCTCTTTTTGAATTCCTTTCTTTTTGTTTTTAGTGATCCCACCACCAGATATCCACATCGACAGCTACAGTGAGAATTCTCTGAGCTTCACCCTGACCATGGAGAGCGACATCAAGGTAACATTGGGATTTCAGACTGGCAGTCGGGTGGGGCTCTCCTTGTGATGGAACCGCTGTGGCCCCGGCACAGTACGAGGAAGAAGAGTGAGTGACTCGATCCAGTAAAACCCAAATACCAGGACTAGGTTGGTTCCTTCCCCCATGAAGAACAACTTGAGTCCTTCTCGTGTAATTATTCTGCCTCAGCCTGATGCCTTTTTTTTTTTTTTTTTTTTTTTTAAGCCATATAATTAAATGGTTCACAGCTACAGTGCAAATAAAGAGTTGGTGTTAACAGAATATGTATGCCCTGTAATTTTCAGCTTTATTGGATTTCCTGGTGCGAAGCACTAAGGCAGAAGTTCCCACAGTGAGAGAGGGAGAGAGGCAGATACCTTAGAAACATATCCACTTATAGCCACTGCGCATCCTGCCCTTCTGGCGCCACCATCCCTTCCGCGCGGCCCGTCTGCAGGGCCCGCTCCACCATAAGCCTCTGTGTGCCTTTGGTTTTCCAAGTTGAGATTCACCTTCCATAACGTTCTTTCTTTCTTACATGTTTTTCCTCACCTCCCTCCCTGTCTGAAGCTGTGGTGGGACAAACAGCCTTCGGAGCCCTTGTGCCACTTGCTGAACCACAATTTGGTGGCCTGCCCTTGGCTTCAGAGACTGTTGCTGCAAGGGATGACCTTTCCCTAAACCCTGTCTATACAGTCTTCGCTCTTGAGAGCATTTTGATTTTTTTGTTGTCGCCCCATATTTAAAGATCTTCAGATCAAATCCTTTTATGAGCTCAGGACTTAGAAAAGGTAATGTTTCCTGAGGCCTAGGTATATTTGCTCCTGTTAAGACAGTGGGAGCTGAACAAGCCCCTTTCGTATTGACCCCTTGGCCTTGACTGCAAGGATCACCTGAGCTAAGATGTAGCCTTCATTACCATAATGTAATTCTCTTTAAAGTTGGGTTCCTTATGAATTGGCCCTCGTCCTTTTATTCTGCACCCAGTTTTTTTTGTTTGTTTCATCACACCTATAGTGTATATTACAGTCTCATATTTGTTTTTAGAAGTAGGTGCCATATAACTAAATATTCAATGATAGCACACAGGGAACCTGTCTAAAGATCAAAAGAAACAACCCGTCCATTAAGAAAGGCGATGCCTAAAGGAACAAGAGCAAAGGGCTGCCTTCTGTGTTTGCTATGCTTCCTGGCTGTGTGCTGTTCCCCTAACACGTTTCTTGGTTCTTGGCAGGTGAATGGCTATGTGGTGAACCTTTTCTGGGCATTTGACACCCACAAGCAAGAGAAGAGAACTTTGAACTTCCGGGGGAGCATCTTGTCACACAAAGGTAACACCTTGGAGCTAGTTGGTGTGTGAGCAGGGAGGGGTAGGGAGAGCGAGACCTCCTGGTAGCAGAGCTTGTGTGGGGCCTGCCTGGAAGAGGGGCTCCTCTCTGGCTGTCATTCTGGGTGAGCAGATTAAAGAGACTGTGAATGACTCCTGCCTCTGGGGGCGGGTCCACTTGGTGGCTCCTCAGCCCCCTTCTCTAGCTCGTTGGCCCTTTAGTGGAAGTCGGCGGCTTAAAAGAGGAGAAACTAGAAAGAAGCCAAATTAACCCTATACCAATTATTTTTGGCGTCCAAAACAAGTTCTGAGAGTGAGATGCCTGCCTCTCCTTTCTGGCGTGGTTTGCTCTTCCTTTGCTAATACAAGGTACACAGGACACGGGGCATAGTTGCTATTCAGTGCACGTTTGTTGAGCGAATGGACGAACAAGCTGAGCTAAGAGAAGAGGGAAGGTAATGCCCTAGTCCCTCTTGTATCTGTGCACCTGCTGTGCATAGGCATTTACCTGGGTGTTCTATGTGTACCATTTTATAGAACCCCAGTCATAATTCTGTCGGATATGCTCATTTCCCTGATGAGAACCCAACGTTGAGAGATAAAGTAATTCCCACAGAAGGCGACAGCGTCAGGATTGGAACCCGCATCTTTCTAATTCCTAAGACTGTGATCTCATTGTCTCAAGGTCACACCAACAGAAATTGGCCGAATCAGGAGCCATGTAGTCTTCCTAGCTGTTGCCTCGAATATATTAAGGGCTAGCTTGATGCGAGGCTCCGTGCCAGATACTTTACAAGCTTTTTCTTTTTTAATCCCTGCAATAGCAGCTGCTCTTAAGTGCTATTGTTTTTTTTAGTCTTACAAACAAGGAGATGGACTCACTTTAAATACAGTTGACCCTGAACAATTGGGGGTTAGAGGGCACTGATCCAGTAGAAAATCTGCATATAACTTTTGACTCCCCCAAAAACTTAACTAATCACAGGCTACTATTGACCAGAAGTCTGACTGATAACAGTCCATTAACACATATTTTGTATGCTGTATGTATTCTGTACTGTGTTCTTACAATAAAGTCATCCAGAGAAAAGAAAATATTCATCTGTCTGTCTATCTATCTATCTATCTATCTATCTATCTATCTATCTATCTATCTATTTACCTTTGAGAGGAGGGGAGGTAAGGGGCAGAGGGAGAGGGAGAGGGAGAGATGTTCTTAAGCAAACTCTGCTGAGTGCAGAGTCTAATGTGGGGCTTGATCCCACGACCTGGAGATCATGACCTGAGCTGAAACCCAAGAGTCAGAGGCTTAACCGACTGTGCCACCCAGGCGCTCCAAAAAGAAAATATTCTTAAGAAAATCATAAGAAAGAGAAAATACATTTACAGCACTGGACTGTTAAAAAAAAAAACAAAAAAAAAAACAACTTGAGTATAAGTAAACCACATAAGTTCAAACCTGTGTTGTTCAAGGCTAAACTGTAGTTTTGTATCCTGCCTTTTTCACTTAACATAAAATTGTAAGAATTTTCTAGTCTCATTAAATATTCTTGGAGACAACTCTTAGTGGCTGCACAATAGTTCATGGAATGCACATTATTTAACCATTGCCCTGTCTCTGGACAGTGGGATTATGTATGTGATGTGTAACATCATGTCCCACAGATGTTTGCGTGCTCTGATTCCATGGGATATGGATCGAAGGGCATGAAGAATTTCAAGATGTTTACCCAAGGCCAAATGGCTCTCTAGGAGTGTTGTCCCAGTTTCTATCACCAGACGGTCAGCTTTTTAAGAAACAACCCAATGCCCATGTACGTGTGTTATTTGCAGTAGTCATCAATAAGTAATGCTGGGATGAATTTGTAAAATAATGAAAATCCTACAACATGTGGGACTCACTTAAATTGAGAGATTGCATTAAAAAATAGGGTGTCAGTGCACCTGGCTGGCTCAGTTGGAAGAGCAAGCAACTCTTTTTTTCTTTTTTTATTTGTGCTTTTTTTTTTTTGTCTTTTTTTTATTGTTAATCACCATACATTACATCATTAGTTTTTGATGTGTTCCCTTATTCATTGTTTGTGCATAACACCCAGTGCTCCACGCAGAATGTGCCCTCCCTAATACCCATCACCAGGCTAACCCATCCCCCCACCCCCCTCCCCTCCAGAACCCTCAGTTTGTTTTTCAGAGTCATCGTCTCAAATGGTTCGTCTCCCCCTCCAACTTACTCCCCTTCATTCTTCCCCTCCTGCTATCTTCTTTTTTTTTTCTTAACATATATTGCATTATTTGTTTCAGAAGTACAGATCCGTGATTCATCAGTCTTGTACAATTCACAGCGCTCACCATAGCACATACCCTCCCCAATGTCTATCACCCAGCCACCCCAATCCCTCCCACCCCCCACCACTCCAGCAACCCTCAGTTTGTTTCCTGAGATTAAGAATTCCTCATATCAGTGAGGTCATGTGATACATGTCTTTCTCTGATTGACTTATTTCACTCAGCATAACACCCTCCAGTTCCATCCACGTCGTTGCAAATGGCAACATCTCATTCCTTTTGATGGCTGCATAATATTCCATTGTGTATATATACCACGTCTTCTTTATCCATTCGTCTGTCGATGGACATCTTGGCTCTTTCCACAGTTTGGCTATTGTGGACATCGCTGCTATAAACATTGGGGTGCACGTACCCCTTCGGATCCCTACATTTCTATCTTTGAGGTAAATACCCAGTAGTGCAATTGCTGGATCGTAGGGTAGCTCTGTTTTCAGCTGTTTGAGGAACCTCCATACTGTTTTCCAGAGTGGCTGCACCAGCTTGCATTCCCACCAACAGTGTAGGAGGGTTCCCCTTTCTCCATATCCCCACCAACATCTGTTGTTTCCTGACTTGTTCATTTTAGCCATTCTGACTGGTGTGAGGTGGTATCTCATTGAGGTTTTGATTTGGATTTCCCTGATGCCGAGCGATGTGGAGCACTTTTTCATGTGTCTGTTGGCCATTTAGATGTCTTCTTTGGAACAATGTCTGTTCACGTCTTCTGCCCATTTCTTGATTGGATTATTTGTTCTTTGGGTGTTGAGTTTGATAAGTTCTTTATAGATTTTGGAGACTAGCCCTTTATCTGATATGTCATTTGCAAATATTTTCTCCCATTCTGTCGGTTGTCTTTTGGTTTTGTGGACTGTTTCTTTTGCTGTGCAAAAGCTTTTTATCTTGATGAAATCCCAATAGTTCATTTTTGCTTGTGCTTCCCTCGCCTTTGGCGATGTTTCTAGGAAGAAGTTGCTGCGGCTGAGGTCGAAGAGGTTGCTGCCTGTGTTCTCCTTTAGGATTTTGATGGACTCCTGTCTCATGTTTAGGTCTTTAACCATTTGGAGTCTATTTTTGTGTGTGGTGTAAGGAAATGGTCCGGTTTCATTCTTCTGCATGTGGCTGTCCAATTTTCCCAACACCATTTGTTGAAGAGACTGTCTTTTTTCCATTGGACATTCTTTCCTGCTTTGTCAAAGATGAGTTGACCATAGAGTTGAGGGTCCATTTCTGGGCTCTCTATTCTGTTCCATTGATCTATGTGTCTGTTTTTGTGCCAGTACCATACTGTCTTAATGATGACAGCTTTGTAATAGAGCTAGAAGTCCGGAATTGTGATGCCGCCAGCTTTGCTTTTCTTTTTCAACATTCCTCTGGCTATTCAGGGTCTCTTCTGGTTCCATACAAATTTTAGGATTATTTGTTCCATTTCTTTGAAAAAAGTGGGTGGTATTTTGATGGGGATGGCATTGAATGTGTAGCTTGCTCTAGGTAGCATTGACATCTTCACAATGTTTGTTCTTCCAATCCATGAGCATGGAACGTTTTTCCATTTCTTTGTGTCTTCTTCAATTTCTTTCATAAGTATTTTATGGTTTTCTGAGTACAGATCCCTTGCCTCTTTGGTTAAATTTATTCCTAGGTATCTTATGGTTTTGGGTGCAATTGTAAATGGGATCGACTCCTTGATTTGTCTCTCTCTTCTGTCTTGTTGTTGGTATATAGGAATGCCACTGATTTCTGTGCATTGATTTTATATCCTGCTACTTTACTGAATTCCTGTATGAGTTCCAGCAGTTTTGGGGTGGAGTCTTTTGGGTTTTCCACATACAGTATCATATCATCTGCAAAGAGTGAGAGTTTGACTTCCTCTTTGCCGATTTGGATGCCTTTGATTTCTTTTTGTTGTCTGATTGCTGTAGCTAGGACTTCTAATACTATGTTGAATAGCAGTGGTGATAGTGGACATCCCTGCCGCATTCCTGACCTTAGGGGAAAAGCTCTCAGCTTTTCCCCATTGAGAATGATATTCGCTGTAGGTTTTTCATAGATGGCTTTTATGATATTGAGCTATGTACCCTCTATCCCTATACTCTGAAGAATTTTGATCAAGAAAGGATGCTGTACTTTGTCAAATGCTTTTTCTGCATCTATTGAGAGGATCATATGATTCTTGTTCTTTCTTTTGTTAATGTATTGTATCACGTTGATTGATTTGCGGATGTTGAACCAACCTTGCAGCCCAGGGATAAATCCCACTTGGTCGTGGTGAATAATCCTTTTAATGTACTGTTGGATTCTATTGGCTAGTATTTTGGTGAGAATTTTTGCATCCATGTTCATCAAGGATATTGGTCTGTAATTCTCCTCTTTGATGGGGTCTTTGTCTGGTTTGGGGATCAAGGTAATGGTGGCCTCAGAAAATGAGTTTGGAAGTTTTCCTTCCATTTCTATTTTTTGGAACAGTTTCAGGAGAATAGGTATTAATTCTTCTTGAAATGTCTGATAGAATTGCCCTGGGAAGCCATCTGGCCCTGGGCTTTTGTTTGTTGGGAGATTTTTGATGACTGCTTCAATTTCCTTAGTGGTTATAGGTCTGTTCAGGTTTTCTATTTCTTCCTGGTTCAGTTTTGGTAGTTGATACGTCTCTAGGAATGCACCCATTTCTTCCAGGTTATCTAATTTGCTGGCATAGAGTTGCTCATGATATGTTCTTATAATTGTTTGTATTTCTGTGGTGTTGGTTGTGATCTCTCCTCTTTCATTCATGATTTTGTTGATTTGGGTCATTTCTCTTTTCTTTTTGATGAGTCTGGCTAGGGGTTTATCAATCTTGTTAATTCTTTCAAAGAACCAGCTCCTAGTTTCGTTGATCTGTTCTACTGTTCTTTTGGTTTCTATTTCATTGATTTCTGCTCTGATGCAAGCAACTCTTGATCTCGGGTCATGAGTTCAAGCCCCACGCTGGGTGTAGAGATTTTTTTTTTAAAAAAGGGCTTAAAAAGTAGGGCATTGTATATCAAAACATAATTCCTTTTTTTATTAAATTTTTACTTTTAATTCCAGTATAGTTAACAGTGTTATATTAGTTCCGGATGTACCCTCTAGTGATTCAACAGTTCTATACGTTAGTCAGTGCTCGTCAAAATAAGTGTGCTCTTGGGTGCCTGGGTGGCTCATTTGGTTAAGCAACTGCCTTCGGCTCAGGTCATGATCCTGGAGTCCTGGGATCGAGTCCCGCATCGGGCTCCCTGCTCAGCAGGGAGTCTGCTTCTCCCTCTGACCCTCCCCCCTCTCATGTGCTCTCTCTCTCTCATTCTTTCTCTCAAATAAATAAAAATCTTTAAAAAAAAATAAGTGTGCTCTTAATGCCCTTCATCCATTTCACCCCTCCCCCCACCCACCTCCCCTCTGGTAACGTCAGTTTGTTCTCTGTAGTTAAGAGTCTGTTTCCTGGTTTGTCAAGACACAAATTCTTGACTGACGCCTCCAGCTCCCTCCTGGCATCTTCTTGTCCCTGTTTTCACAGTTGCCAATCTGACTGCTCATACGTCCTATGAGATTTCTGCCTGGGCCAAGACTGATTTAGGAGATAGTCCTCTGGCATTTGAGCATGTCACGACCAAAGGAGTCCGTCCACCTGCTCCTAGCCTCAAAGCCAAGGCCATCAATCAAACTGCAGTGGAATGTACCTGGACTGGCCCCAGGAATGTGGTAAGTCAGCCAGAATGACCATTACAGAGACAGCCTGGACTCTCCCCTGATTCTAGGCCATGGGGCTTTCTCCTCTGTTACTGCGAACACAAACTATCCTCTTGGTCAGTTCTGTATTACCTTCTAGAGGCACCTGCTGTCCCTGTCCACACCGTGGCCTGGCATCGGAGAGAAAATGCCCGTGGTCTTTGCTGTGGAACAGACCATGAATGTGACGAGGGGGGCGTGTTCCTATGCTTGGGATTCACCTGGTCTCATAGGCATGGTGACCCATTAGCAGCAGTGACAAGTCACTCTGTCTCTCCCCACCGATGTGGTCCCCCACCCACAGGTTGCCTTCTTGGGTTGCTCCTCCCAGACGTGCCCACCCCCCCCCCCACGCTATATAAGTCCTTTTTTTTGGTCATTATGTATGCATTTTGGTGCACTATGATCTGCTAATGTGCTTTTCTGAATCTGGCTTTTATTTCCCACATTTCCCAAAGTAGAGAAAGTCTTCCCAAGGTTCTTGGCACATTTTCACCTCCCCTCTGGTAACGTCACCTCTAGGAAGCTCCCAGCTTCTCCCCGACTTCAGTCCACTGTGGACTCGGGTTGCTTACCCCCAGTCCTCCCTCCTCACCATTAGAACAGCCGCAGCCGCTGTTCATCTCTGTGGACCTGCCTGCACCCTGGCCTCCTTGGCGCGTGGAGCCCTCTCCTGGCCCCTGGCCAGAGCCGTCCGGCCCACTCCCCAGCATCTGCAGGCCTGTCCTCCGGAAGCCAGGCCTGCTTCTGAGCCCGGAGCCCCCGCTCCCGTCTTGTGCTTTCCGTGCCCTCGGTCCCCTACTCCTGCTCCATTTGCTTTGCTTTCTGACTCCCGCGAGTCCCCTAATTCTTTCTTTCCACACTTCCTCCCTTCTCATCACCCCCTTGGGACTTCCGTTCCCCTTCCCTGTATGCTTCCCTCTCCGGCCCTGGCTGCCGAGCAGCTTCGAGACAATGCACAGCTGTCTGGGACTCGGAAGTCCCTGTGCACATCCCTGATCCGTGCCCTCCGTTCCCATGACTTCTCCAGACTTTCTTCACAGCTTTCAAGTCCCCGTCTTTACCTGCCTGTGGGCTCCTCCATGCTGCCTGACAAAGAAAGCTTCCTTAGTCCTTATCACCCCGCTTATGAACCCCGCAGCCGTGAGCCCCCACTCCAAGCCCATCAAAACCCCCCGCCCTGCTTTAAACTCCCGGTTTTCCACATGTATCAGTGGGGGTTAAGAATGGCTGCATAGAACAGAGCTGAAGGTGACAGTGGTTTTAACAGTTTATTTCCCTCCTCATTAAAAGAAGGCGGAGTCCTTCAGCAGGCCTGGGTTTCTACAGCACCAGGTTTGATTGGGAACCCAGGCTGCCTGTGGCCTCCATCTTCAAGGTCAGCTCATGGTCCAGGAGGTCTGAAGCCACACCATCATCTGTGTTCCAGGCAGCAGGAGGGCGGGAGGAAGGGCTTCTCCCTCCATTTGCCCCAGCGCCCACTGAGCTCCCACGTGACACCTCTTCCTGCAGCTCATTGGCCAGAACTCTGTCACGTGGCCTCCCAGTTTACAGCTTATTGGCCAGAGCTCTGTCACGTGGTCTCTCCTAGCTTGCAGCTCATTGGCCAGAACTTTGTCACGTGGCCTCTCCTAGCTTTCAGGGAGGTGGCAAGTGTAGATTTTCTTCCAGGAGGCAATCCTTAGTAGGAAGCAGGATTCTAGTAAGGAGGGGAGGAAGAGTGGGTGTCTTCCGGACAGCTCCCCATGCCTGCCCTGCTGCCGTCCCTCTTCAACCTCCCTCCACAAACGCACTGGCTTCCTCCCCATCTGTACCTCCAGCCGTGTTTCTCAGCGTGCCATCTGCTCTCTGAGAACCCCGCTCTTCTCCCTGGCTCATCGTGCAGTCTTTTCCTACAGTGTCTCATGCTCTGTATTTGCAACTCGTCATTTATAATTGTGTCTGTTTTTCTTTTCTGTGCCTCCTTCCTCAAAAATGAGCGCTTTGAGGGGCACCTGGATGGCTCAATAGGTTGAGTGTCTGACTTCAGCTCAGGCCATGATCTCAGGGTCCTGGGATCGAGCCCTGCATTGGCTCCCTGCTCAGCAGAGAATCTGCTTCTCCCTTTCCGTCTGCCCCTCCCCCACGCACCCACGCACGCTCGCTTTCTCTCTTTCTGAAATAAGTAAAATCTTTTTTTAAAAAAAAGTGCTTTGAGGACAGAGAGCACGCCACGTTTATCTTGGTGGTGGTGGGTTCAGTGCCTGCCCCAGTGTACCTTCTCTGTAAAATGCTGAAGGAAGACTTCTTTCTTTTGAACTCTCCCGAAGCTGTTCACAGGGGTGTCAGTTAGGGGCTTCAAGAGAACGAGGTCACTGGCCGCGGAGCTGATGTCCTTTTCCATCCTCTCTGTTTGCCAGGTTTATGGTATTTTCTATGCTACATCCTTCCTTGACCTGTATCGCAATCCGAAGAGCTTGACTACTTCCCTCCACAACAAAACAGTCATTGTCAGTAGGGATGAGCAGTATTTGTTTCTGGTAAGTTTCCCACACTGGGGAGTCCAGAAGAGTTTCTATTTTTTAAGGATGGCTTAAATCCTGGGCTCCTAGCTCAGACCCTGGACCTGGGGAGCTGGACGCATGACTCTAGGATCCATGTGTGTACAAGAGGGTGCTTCCTCCTCTGTAAAAGCATCAGATTCCTGCTTGAAGAACAGACTGAATGCGCCGGTAACCAACTGCAGCTCTGTGGGGGATTGGGAACTTGGCAAATGGATAAACATTCGCAGGAATGGATAAATGGTTTTTGTAGGATTCCACTTCCAAGACTAGGAACGTAGCCCACATGTTTACACGTGTGCAAAGATAGATGGAAAAAGGTGTGTGGTATACTATTGCTTGTGATAGCAGAAGATTTGAAACCAGTGGCTATCAAGAGAGGACCGATTAAGAATGCAGGGCAGCCCTTCAAAAGAAATAGAACTGAGGTGGAAAAAAAAATCCATGCTATCTTATTAAGTGAAAGAAGTGAAGAGCCTAAAAATGTGTAAAATTTTCTCATTTGTATAAAAATATTAAAAACAGGCTACATGTACGCACACGTATGTATAAGTATGTATCTGTATGCATACACACGCTTATCTGCTTACATAAGCACAGGACATTTCTGGAAAGAAGCACAGAAAACCGTTAGTGTTCCTGGGAAGATGGATTAGAGAGCTGGGGTAGATGGGGAAATATTTCACATTTTGTATCTTTTTTTGTACTGATTGAATTTTAATTGTGTACACCTGTCACTATTTTGTTGAAAAAAAATGGCTTCGTGCCAACTCCATGTGTCCCCGTGGTATTGGTTTCAGGTCCGGGTGGTGGTGCCTTACCAAGGGCCATCCTCCGACTACGTCGTGGTGAGGATGATCCCAGATAGCAGGCTCCCACCTCGTCACCTGCATGCGGTTCATACGGGCAAAACCTCAGCTGTCATCAAGTGGGAATCTCCGTATGATTCTCCCGACCAGGACCTGGTGAGAGGGCCGGGTATCCAGCCAGCCGTTCCTGTTCTTGGCATGGTTGGGGACAGGGCAGGGGGTGCTGTCATGGGAAAGCTAGGCCTGGCGGTGGGAGCTCAGCGGGAGGTCTTGTTTCCGTATCTGTGTGCCCAAAGATGGGGTCCTTATAGGTGCCTCTTCGGAGTTGTCCCTTCCCCATTATTTCTGCTGTTCTATTCGTTCTTTTCTGCCTTCTCACCTTCCCTTCCCTGAGCCTAGTAAAGTGGGTTGGCAGACAAAGGCCTGCTGGCCAAGTGCAGCTCATGGCCTGTTTCTATAAATACAGTTGATTAGAACCAAGCTCTACCCAGTCATTTACATCTTATCTGTGATGGCTTTCACACTACAAATGGCAGAATTGAATAGTTGTGGGAGAGACCATTTGGCCTTCAAAACCCAAAGTATTTTCTATCTGAACCTTTACAAAAACATTTACTGGCTCTTGCTCTAAAAAAAGAGGCGAGGGGCACCTGGGTGCCTCAGTGGATTAAGTGTCCGCCTCTTGATTTCGGCTCAGGTCATGATCTCAGGGTCATGAGATTGAGTTCTGTGCTGGGTGTGGAGCCTGCTTGAGCTTCTCCTGCCCTCTCCTCCCCCCTCTAAAAAAATAAAAAATAAATAAATAAAAAAGAAGCAGTAACTCTGGAGAACTGCTCCCATTTTCCTTTGGCCCACGCTGCTTTTCTCTCCATCCCCTGTGCCCTCTCCCTCATCCCAGGGGTGGGTGGTTTTACTCGGTAGCTCAGGCTCTCCTTGACTCTCCCAGTTGTTTCTGGTGATTGAGTTTCCTGTACTTACCACATGTCCCTGTGTTTGCCCTGGCCTCCACATATGTAAAAAGCAACCCGGGAGACAATAAGTAGAATTTGTTGTCCTTTCATTGTGTCCTCTGACACTACCTGGAACTATTACAGCTGGGGAGATAACACTAAACACTGAACTCGAATTGCTCTTGCCTGTTCCAACCTCTCTGTGGATGCCACAATAAATGGGACTTTCTCTAGGCTCATTTTTTTTGGGTCGAATCAATAATTTTGTGCACAGTTCTGGGAGTGAGTGCTTGTTCCAAGTCTGGACCTGGCCACCCCAACGGCTTTCCAGAGAACAGAGTCAGGCTGCGGGGCTCAGAGGTGGTTGCTATGGGTCACAGCCCCTGATACACTTAGGTTACGTCGTTTGCCACTGAATTGCGAAGAGTGAAAAAGCACCAAGTTTCTGATACCATTAAGGTCTCTTTTTCTTGTCCCAGTTATATGCAATAGCTGTCAAAGATCTAATAAGAAAGAGTGACAGAAGCTACAAAATAAAATCCCGCAACAGCACTGTGGAATACACCCTTACCAAGTTGGAACCTGGAGGGAAATACCACATCGTTGTCCAACTGGGGAACATGAGCAAAGATTCCAGTATAAAAATCACCACAGGTAAACGGGAGAGAGATTAGAGTCCTTCCCACACAGCAAGGGGCCTGCAGGGCTGCTAGGATGCCTAGACATTAACAGCAGGAAATACAAACACCCCTTTCAGTATCCACAGTGGGCCTGGTGGGGTGGACTTCCAGTGCCTGGGCAGGGTGGTGGACTGGGGGGTATGCTATGTCTCTTTTCACTCTGCTGCCTAGCTGGTTTTGACACTTTTGGGGGAGAAGAGCAGGAATGCCCAAAAGAGTTAGGAAATAAAACTGAGCATTTGCCACGAAAGCCATGGATGGGACCCTGGGCTGAAATCACGTGGTTCCTCGAGGCAGGGTGGTGTGTAGCCAAGGAGGGAGACCAGTAACTGTGCAGTAGATTGAAGGGGCCTTGCTCCCAGCCCGCGGTTGGCTTGGCTCGGAAACAGGTAATGAGCTTGGGTAGTTGGGCAGCAGCAGACAGGGTCAGAGTGTCCGTGATGGAGGCACAGCCCCACCAGGCCAGCCATGTGAGCGCCCCTAGGGAGAGCAGGACAGCAGACCGGAACCAGAGCAGAAGTCCAGCAAGGCTAGGAAACCGTGGTCCATCCCATCCCTTCCCTTCCCTTTCTCCCCCACCCATTTTGGTTTTGGCCATCTGTGTGGCTCTGAGGACCACTAAATGAGGTACTGCCCAAATTTCTTGGCTAAAGGTATTATAACAACAACAAAAGAGATGCCAATTCGAGAGTGTCTACCATGTGCTAGGCTCTATGCTAAGCAACACGTGTGTTTTGTTTCTTCCTTAACCTAGCCTTTCAAGTTAACACATTTTTTTTCTTTTTTTTAATATTTTATTTATTTTTAGAGACCAAGAGTGCGAGCGGGGTGGGGGGAGGGGCAGAGGGTTATCAGGAGGGAGAGAGAGAATCCCAAGCAGGCTCCACGCTCAGCACAGAGCCCGACATGGGGCTCGATCTCACAACCCTGAGATCATGACCTGAGCCTAAACCAAGAGTTGGGTATTCAACCTACTGAGCCACCCAGGCACCCCTCAAGTTAGCATTTATTTAATCTCTCTATGACAGACAAGAAAACTGATTTCAGTATATAGCCACTAACTATATTCTGTTTCATCTTTCATTTTCAGTTTCATTATCTGCACCTGATGCCTTAAAAATCATAACAGAAAATGACCACGTTCTTCTGTTTTGGAAAAGTCTAGCTTTGAAGGAAAAGCATTTTAATGAAAGCAGGGTGAGTTCCTCCCTCCTTCTCAGTGACTTTGGGAATCTAATTGAAATGCAGTTTTAGAGATGAGCTCGTTAACAGCATGCTGGCACAGATAGGGGAAAAAGAATCGGGCAAGGGAGTGAACTTGAGAATTAAAGGACCATTTTCTGTGGGCTTGCTGATTAGTGAAATGTTTGTACTGCCCATTAAAGATGAGAATCTCTGCACTAAGCACTTTTCATTCCTGAACTTGTCTTTCACTAAAGAGAGGGGAATGGGCTGGAGCCTGTTGCTGTGCCTTCTGAAGCTGGATGGGGCTCAGCATCGGAACCAGGGTCCCATCCTTTCATAGCCCCATTCTGAGAGCGGGGCTGTGGCCCCTGTGCCGGGGACAGTCTCAACCTGGCCTCGCAGTTTCTTTCCAGTGATGTTTGAGGAGCAGGAAGTGCTTGAAGATAGTCTCTTGACATACGGAAAACACTGTTTTGTCATCAGCAGACCAATTACTGTGTATTCACAGCAGAAGGCGGGAGGAGAAGAAGAGCGTCACCAGGGAACAGATCTGCCACACAAAGGTGGACAGATTCTTGAGTGGACCTGGCTTGTCCCCATGGTCAACAAAGCAGGAGCTAAATAGAGACCCAGTGAATCAGCTGTGGCTATTTCGGGGTTCGGCGGCGGCAAAGAGTGCTAGGTTTGTAAACAGTCACAGTGTAAGGCCAGAAACGGCTAGATTAAAACTTGAAAATTCTCGCAACTCTTCCAACTGTGCCTTGTAAATGGTTAATATATACACATATGAAGAAAGCTTTCAAAGCAGTTCAAAACAGAAATATTCTGATTTTGAAAAAGGTACAGGTAACAAAGCAAAAACTACAGTAGCCGTAATCAAAAGGAGGATCTACCTCACTAATAATCTGAACCACAAAGATAGGACACTTTCACATTAAACAGGCTAAGTTTTAGGGGGAGAGTATTACCAGTATGAGGAGTAGTTGGGGAGATTAGCTCTCTGGAAATACGAACTGGAAATGCCTCCCATAAGGCACTCTGGTCATGTGTATCAGAAACAGGAAAAGCGTTCACACCCTTTGACCCAGCAATTCTTTCAGGATCTTATTCTAAGGAAACGATGTACATCACGAATTTATGTGCAAGGCTGTTCAGAGCAGTTTTATTTCTGATAGTAAGAAAGAAAAAACAAACTTTAATGTCCAACAGAAGAAGACTAGTTAAATAAATGGTTGATGTTTGTGTCATTTAAATGTTTTTCTTTATACCTTTATGTATTTGGCAAATGTTCTACAGCAAATATTTATTAGATAGAAAATAATTAATGCCAGTTTATAATGGAGAATGCAGGGATGGGATTCCGGGCAGGTGGTGTTGGGAGGCCCAGTTTGGCAGCTGGCTGTCATCGGGGATCACTCCGAGGTGGTGGAAGCCTGGCTTTCAGGTTGAGATGGCAGGTCAATCCTTCACTCCCAGGGGTTTGCGCATAAGCAGATGGCATGTTCTTCTCCACCCCCCCACCCCCCCACCCCCCCGCCACCCCAGCTTAGAGTTCAGAGCCTAGACAGGTCAGTGGAATGGGGACCAAGAGACTGTGAGTATGCAGTGGGGCCCAGTATGTGGATAGAGATAAGAGAGGAGGTCTTTTTTTTTTTTTTTTTTTTTTTTTGATGCTGATGGGGTGGAAGTTGGTAGCTTTGACACTGGAATACTTAAGAGATTAGCAGAGAAGTCCAGTAGTCAGTTCTGATCCCAGCCTGATCTTGAAGGGCTTTCTATTCAAGCCAGGTTGGTCTGGGGCCACCATCAGCCTCAAGGAGCTGGTGAGCGAACTGTGGGCTGCAGATGGAGTTCCCACACGCTGTTCTACCGAGAAATGTCCTGACTTTTCTTAACACCACTGCTGGAGTCCACTGCAACTTGGATTTATTAGTCAAATCCCATTACGGTGAACTGTTGCTGACTTGTCCGGATTCTTTGTGGCCTTTAATATTAATCTGGACTGTTGACCAGAACTTTGAATGTGTACTGGAATATTTGTTAAAATAGCTTTTATTAGGGCTATGCTTTTCACTTCTACTTTGCAGCTCATTAGTGGGCGTGGTAGTTATTTGAGACATTTGGGATGGGAAAATTACCATTTTCTGAATCCAGTATCTCAGTGGTAATGTAAAAAGATCTAGTAAGAAACCCAAAGTGCTTTAGCATCTATAAAAGCCTGCAATAAGGAGCTCATATAAAGTTGGAACCAGTAATAGAAGCTGTCACATTCCTTATTTAACATCCTGAACAATCTCTCGTGTCTTTGTTTTCAGGGCTATGAGATACACATGTTTGATAGTGCCATGAATATCTCAGCTTACCTTGGGAATACTACTGACAATTTCTTTAAAATTTCCAACCTGAAATTGGGTCATAATTACACTTTCACTGTGCAAGCAAGATGCCTTTTTGGCAGCCAGATTTGTGGGGAGCCTGCTGTCCTGCTGTATGATGAGCTGGGGTCTGGTAAGTCACTCATGGGTCCAGTTTCCGTCTTCAGCTCTGGAGAAATTGATGAAGGATGTAGCATGGTGTAATGAATTTGTGTCTTTTTTTTTTTTAAGATTTTATTTATTCATTTGAGAGAGAGAAAGAGCACACATGTGTGCAAGAGCAGGGGGAGGGGCAGAGGGAGAGGCAGAGAATCCCAAGCAGACTCTGCTGAGTGAGGAGCCTCATGCAGGGTTTTAGATCATGACCGGAGCCGAAACTAGGAGTCAGATGCTTAACTGACTGAACCACCCGGGCACCCCAAGATGTGTCTTTCTAAAGTGTATTTAAAATATTCTCTCAAAAAAATAAAATAAAAAAATAAAATATTCTTTCAGTTTAAAAGAAAATCACTTATATATCAATTTAATCAGGCACTGATTTAACAAATACTTCCTGAGCCAGGCGTGCTGTGAGGAGCTGGGGTTTCAAAGTGACCACATTCTGAATGTAAAGCCCACGAAAGGGAATGGGTTAGAAATAGGTTTTGTTCCAAAAGGAGATTCTGCTCGGGATACACTAGGTTGAGTATGAGTTTTAGTGTTTGTCTTTTGCAGGACTTTTCAGAGCCTCCAATATGCTAATGTTCCCTGTGGTTCTTCCAAGTCAGTAAATAATCTCCTTCCCATAGAGTAACTGATTTTATAGCCACCCCCATTCTTAGCCGTCGGTCCAGAGCAGAACCTGAATTTGGCCTGGCATCTTGTCTTCTGAACACTCACAGATATCGGTGCTGGGTCATGCTGATGGCAGAGGAGAGGAACCTTTCCTTTACACAGAAATTCTGCTTGTATTGTAGTAGCTTGGCCAGGATATCAACAGATGTTTCGTCACTGGTCTTTTTTCGTTCCATTTACTCCCAGCCAGGAACTCACCAACGCTCAAGCCAAAATCTTGCGTTAGGGTTGTTGTATGTTCTGACATGTCATGCTTCCCAGGCACCTCCCTAAAAGGAAAACCTTGCAAACCGCTTCCCTTTGGAGAATCATAGCATACTAGAGGTTCTGAGAAGGTCTTACAGAAAACAGACAACAAAAGTCTTGTTAACCTAGCGTTTCCTAAATAGAGCCTCCTTTTTAAGTAAAAC
Source organism: Zalophus californianus (assembly GCF_009762305.2). Lineage (NCBI taxonomy): Eukaryota > Metazoa > Chordata > Mammalia > Carnivora > Otariidae > Zalophus > Zalophus californianus. The sequence continues at coordinate 17,695,775 of NC_045605.1, forward strand.
CAATTAGTGACTGTGAAATAGACTTTGGGAAAAAGTGTTGCTTTTATGAAACCGAGATTGTCAAGCAGAAAGACTCTCTCTGTGAGGCCTCAGTTAGTCTCGTCTTGTCCCTTGATGTTTGCGGTCCCCTCGGAAGTGGGGTGTGGGGGGGAGAGGGGGTCCAATCATTCCTGTTTCCTGCACCACACTGGTTCCTCCTGACTGCTCCAGCTAAGCGCATCCCCCTAATTTACCACTTCACAGCTGGGGTTAAGGTTGGGACATATGACATAAGATCTTGCCCCAGCGTTTCCTGGTAGGTCAATAATGAGAGAAATTAAAGGCATGGATATTGAGTTGTTAGATTGGGCTTGCAAGAAATGGCTGTTCTCTGGCCCATCTCGATGAACATCTGGTTGGGATGAGTCCCTGGGTAGCTACTGAGCCTTTCCCGTGAGGCACAGGCCTGGCCCGTACCACTTAGCCCTATCCTAGGGAATGACCTCGAGCCTGATGAGGCTCCTTATGGGACCTGAAAAGTCCACTGTGCTTCTGTAGCTCAAACTGACTCCCAAGTTCCACTTCCTGCCCTCAGGCTTAGACTTTCCCCAGGATTTTTTAAGACTGGCCCAAACCTAACAGGGGGATGGCTTTGCCCTAGAGCCCTATTGGGGTAGATCTACCAGCACATCATCATAGAGCTGGAATTTGTTTAAGACATGGGCAAGTGAGCATCATTGTTAGGTCATAGACACCTAACTGGCTTTGCAAAGAGCATTTTAAAAATGTGAAATGTGTATGGAAATGTTCTTTCTCTCTTTTATCTAAGTAAAAAAAAACAAACCTCGTAAAACTTCATGAGCTGTTAAGTCAGCGTTGCAGTAAAGGAATCTCGTTTGTATCACTTAATGGAGCTTCAGGTAATTGCAGTTCAGAGTGACTTTGGTGCCAAGTAGGGGGAAATAATTGCAATCTCGTTAATTAGTGGTCTGATTTCACATCCTCTTATGTAAGACAAGCAAGTGGTCTTAAGTAATAATGCTAATGAAATCAATGTTGATACCCCAACAAAGGTCTCCCTTCTAAGAGATTATCTAAATAAACAACAAGGCCGTGATTAGGAGGCTAATGTAATTACCGTATTTGCATGCACAAGGCCCGTGGGCTGTCAGCTCGTGGCAAGGCATCGGGAAACAGGCGCCCCATGCAGGAACATGCCACACCAGGCAGGTGGCTTGGGTAACTGCCGACGAGTAGCGTTTTTGGTTGGGGGGTGGTGGTGGTGTCGAGTTGCCTGGTCCATTTTCCCACCCTGACGTCGGAGGCTTACGTGTGTTGGCCTCTTGCCTTGGCAGGTGGGGACGCATCAGCGTTCCGGGCTGCCAGGTCTACTGATGTTGCTGCCGTGGTGGTGCCCATCCTGTTCCTGATACTGCTGAGCCTGGGGGTCGGGTTTGCGGTCCTGTACACCAAGCATCGGAGGCTGCAGAACAGCTTCACTGCTTTTGCCAATAGCCACTATAGCTCCCGGCTGGGCTCGGCCATCTTCTCCTCGGGGGACGACCTGGGTGAGTGGGGCAGGCTGCCCTGGTGCTTCCTCCCAGCGCGGACCCCTGCAAAGCCGGTTCCTTGCTTAGGAAATACCTATGTTAAGCTCATCTTTTGACACTCGAGGAGTGACTCGTTAACCAGTGATCTCACTGCTTTAGGTTAAACCAGTTGGAGCCCTTTGCTTTGAACTTGCTTCTATATGAAAATGCTCGTAGTCTCTTCTGTGGTGTGGTCCTGGCCTGAGAACCGGGAGTGGTCTTGTGGAAGAACTGGTAGGAGCTTGCCTTATACAGGAAGGATAGGAAGGCCCTGGGCTTTGGATACTCTCAAAGTATCAGCAGAGTTTCAAGAATTTCCAAGCCCTCTCATCCTTCATGGACCTGGAGGTCTGACATCTTGGAAGAGCCAGGTCAAGAGAAAAAGTCACACTTTCCCAGATGACTTCTGTCCAAAGACGGCCTTTCCATCTGGCTGTCTGTCTTTCTGATAGCTAGTGAAACCTCCTCGGCCATTCTTTTATGTATCCATAACTTGGTATGGACAAAAGAAGGAAAGATCCCTTTTAAAATATTGACATGCTCAAATTACTAAATGCTAATAGAGCTAGTAGACCACTTAATATAATAAATTAGGTGTGTTTGGGGGTCTTCCCCAAATGCAGACTGCTGAATGTCATTTTACCTACCTATTTTTTCTGTAAACCAGTTATAATTTTTTTTTGTTTGTAAAGTACTTGTGAATTCCCCGTTCACTGATCATTTGATATTAGCTTTGCTCCTTCTTCTGCTCAGTGTCCTGTCTTGCTTCGTACAAGTATTTGGTCTGCCTTGCATGAATGGGGTGCATTCTTTGCTTCTGTTACTGGGGGCAAAAGGAGTTTGACCCGTGGTGATACCACACAGTGATCACTGAATGTGGATCACAACTTATTTGCGCAGGATTGTACCACGGGCCACAAGGGGACATCCATTAGTCTGGGAAGCTGTCCTCAAAAAGCTTAAACCCCTCTAAGATCCCTACCCTCAGAGCATTGTGGGTTCAGAGGAGAAAACAGACTATGAGGTTTCACTGTGTTAACAATGGGTGTAGATAATTCAAATCAGGGAAGCTAAATCACCCTTTGGACTTTTGGGTAGGTCATAAGATTCTCATTCCTACGAGATTTACTTTCTTTACTTGGTTAAGTTCAAGCTACCGTTAAAATAAGCTTGCCCACCCATTGATGGGGGAGAAGTGGACTCAAGAGTGTCAGCAGGGGAGGGAGCTGAGCTGGGTTTCAGCTTTGGCTACTGCGCCTGGTGGGCTTGGGTCCCAGTTTTCCAGGCTGGGGCTCATGATGGTGTTGGGGGTGGCTGGGGTGGAGCGGTGGGAGTTGGGGTTGGGTGCAGATGCGCTGGAACTCACCAAGGACCGACTGTTTTGCCTTTAGGGGAGGATGATGAAGATGCTCCCATGATAACTGGATTTTCAGATGACGTCCCCATGGTGATAGCCTGAAAGCTGTCCTCAGTAGAAACCAAATGGTGTAAATATTTTATTTGATAAAGATAGTTGATGGTTTATTTTAAAAGATGCACTTTGAGTTGCAACATGTTATTTTTATATGGGCCAAAAACAAAAACAAAAACAACAAAAAAAAAAAGGAAAGCAAGGAATGAATAAACTTTGTAGTAATCAACTGTGAACTTCAAACCAGGTTGATTTCAGTAACCAAATTGCTTTGATTTCATATTAATGTAGTCTTACAGGGCTGTGCTTGCTGGGCATGCTTTTTAAGTCTGTGAGATAATTTTGGTTCAACAAATTGGCCATTCTTTTTATTTTTCTAAGACACAGAAATGTATTTAATAAAAACTTCAAGAGAGGGTGATGGGTGGAATCCCTCCCACCCCCCTCATTGAAAGTGTGCTCAAATTTTAAATTTTGTTTGGATTTAGTTTATATGAAAGTGTTTGTGTGTATTATGGGGGAAGGTTCTTTTCTGTAATTTTGTTAATTTATTGGGACTCTGTATAAGGCAGGGCTTTCGTGGTCATCTGACTCTGCACGTTATGAGGGGTCGCAGGGTTGAGGTGGGGAACAGAAGCAGTTTTGTTGCCATTCCGGAAACAGTCCATTTTTATTCACTCGTTGTCACATAATGGTATTTGGCAGGAGAGCACACTGAATCATTGCTCAGTTTCAGTTAAACAGCTGCAGCTCAGGAAGGCCCTGCAAGCCACAGCTTCTTCTCTTATATTAATGGATGGAATCTTACTGTCTACGCCTCTGCACAAGACGCAGCTCTCCTTGCTACAAGATGAGAATACTGCTGCATTATACCGTGGTGTCGTCGTCACCGCAACAAATGACTCTGCTTGTGGGAGAGTTCTAGGTCTGTGCCACAGGAGATACACTGGCAGATAGAGTACCTAATTTGTCCTTTGCTTATACTTGGTTTTCCTTACCACTGAAGAATCTCGAATGTAAAGGATTGTTTTTTCTTTTTTGTTTTTTAAATTTGAGAGAGAGAGCAAGTGAGAGAGCACAAGCAGGGGGAGCGGCAGGCAGAGGGAGAAGCAGACTCCCTGCTGAGCAGGGAGCCCGAAGCGGGACTCGATCCCAGGACCCCGGGATCATGACCTGAGCCGAAGGCAGACGCTTAACGACTGAGCCACCCAGGCGCCCCTCGAATGTAGAGTTTTGTATTTGTGTTGAGGTGGCCACTTACTGTCTTTAAAACTCTATACGTGATATATGCAGTCATTTTGAATTGGGTCAGTGCCTTCTCTCTTTTTTTTTTTTTCCTTTCCTTCCACCTCCTTCCCCCGCACCCCTGCCCAGTTTAAAGAGTGCTGTTCACTCCGACAGAGATACAGGAGATGGACGAATTTGAGACCATTCTATCCAATTTACAGTCGCAGCAACACTAGAGCTTATTCTCTCTATAAAACAAGCTGAGCTCTTATCCCTTATGCCTTTAAATGCCACCCTGGTATTCACATAATGGCCACTCGATAGGTACGCGGAATCCATCGTGGACCAATGCCCGCCTTTTAGACTTAGCGCCATAGACGCTGACGTCCAGCACTGTTGTGACTCCTGCTGTAGGAGCTCCCCCGCAGAACCTCTCAGCTGAGAAGCAGGGAGCCCGGGGGATATTCCAAAGTCATGTTTCTGAATATGTGTCCTTTATATGCAAGCTTTGTAAAGACCCCATGTCCTCTGAGGTGTGCCGTATCACCTTCTCACAAGTATTTGCTTTCTTTTAACCAAAAGTATCATTCTTGGGTGAGAATATAGATTTGTTCTATCTCGTGATTGTCTGGAAAACAAAGAGCCAATTAAATTTTTTAGTTTTAAAAATGTTAATTTATATATATATATATATACACACATATATATATTTTGAACGAGGAGTATTTTCAGCTGTAGACATGTAGTATGCTGTGTGGGTAAGGCTCTGTTTTATTTTAACAAGCGGTGGTCATGACGAGCCTCCTTCCAGCCTTTTTTTCCCCTTCTTCCCCTCTCTTTCCTTTGTGACTTTTGTCAAGAATGGAATTTCTTTGGCTTTATCTTGTCCTGGGGTTTTGTTCAAAGCTCCAAGCGCTACCCCCCACCCCCACCCCTTTAGTAAAGCTCTTCAAGTAGCTGAAAGATTAACAGTCTGGTAGGAGGCAGAGTCATTTAATTGAACCACTAGAAAGTATATTTTCCCCTTTTCTTTTTCTGCCAACTTTTTGTTGGCATTTGTAAAAGCTGATCTGAAAGGCTCTGAGACGTTATTTTCCATTATTCCATAGACAAGCCTTTCTACAGAGCTTGTGTCTCCAGTCGGCAACTGGAGACACTTCTGAGCATCCAGTTCTTGTTACCAGTGCCTCCCAAAGCTTAGTGCACTGTACTGTATAGACTGGCCATCACCCCTCTCCTCGGAAAACGCCACTGTGCTGTTTGAGAAAAAGCAGCCTTTTAGGGCTAGAGTATTTTATATACACAGAAGAGCTAAGTTTCTGAAGACTAAGCTAGGTAGATGCAGCTACATGTAAATTGTATATTTTTATGAACTTTTCAAGCACGCACTCTTCCTTCCCTCTGCATAGCTTTGTGGGGTTTTGGTGTACATGTGCCATCTGCGAGAGTCCAGAGGTTGGAGTGACCTTAGGAGATGAAAACAAAAAGTATGTGCAGCCTTTGAAAGTGACCAGATAATTGTCTTCACTGTGACCAATCGGAGCCCCTGTTTGTGAAGAAGGGGCTTTTTTGTACCTCGCTGGAGATGCCACCTCAGAAGTTCACACTGTACAGGGAGAAGGTTTTATTCTCTCCCAGCGCACATTAGAATGTCAGAAGCCCACATCCACGTGGACCACGGTGGACCACTAACAGACCACTAGAATTTGGTAGGCAGGAGGATTGTGTACAGATTTTCTCTGGAGGCTGATTTTGCCCCTTTATGTGTTGAACGCCCCTCAAGTCTTGTGAGACATGGGTCCAGGCGGATGAAATGACAGAGAGTAGAATTCTGCAGAGCAGTCCAGAGAAGAGCCCCATCTATGCAGACCTTTCCAGACACGTGAGAAGCTCCAGTAAGTACTGGCTGTCCTGGCGTACTGGGTACGAGGTTATGATGCTGGGCAACCGGTTGAAACTTTGGACTTTGGGAAGAGAGGTTCGTGGGGTTCCATCTCTGCTTGCATCCCTTGGGACCTTTGGGTGGGACAGGCGTGGGACACACAGCTCTGTGTTCTCTCCTGCCCGTCGTCCTGGCCTACTAGGTTAAGCTATGCTTCAGCCATTTAAGGAATGTACCCCTTCTCACACAGTGGGCTGTTTTGGGGGGAAACGGGGAGAGCGATGGTGTGGCGAGGCTCTTAAAGATAATCGCCCACTTCCCCTTGGAGAATCCTGTCTTCAAATATCCACCCAGCGGTCACTCCATCTTGTAAGATTATGGTCCCGCTACTTCCTTGGGGCAGAAACCTCATCTTGTTAGGTTTGGTTGGTCACTTTCCTACTGATGGGGGGGCATGGTGAATCCCCGAGAAGATTTTTCCTTTGACAGAGCTGGGAGACCCCTTAGAGAAGGGTTCTGGGAGATAAGTCAACTGAATACCATCTCCATATTGATTTTCAGAATCAACTCTTAAAACTTTGTGCAGAATCTTCACTTTGTTGGGATTGTGTCTTGACATTCCTAGTCTGTTATTTTTATTAACTGGAGTGTGTGCTGCCTTTCAGGTACAATTTTTGTGTCATAAGAGCCAGTGCATTAAGTTTATATAGACTACTTTCTATGCAAGACTGAGATATGGAGAAGATAGCGAGAGGGGTGGATAGTTGGGTACACGGACAATGAGCTCGTTCTCAGAACGGGAACCACCATCGAACGTGGGTTGAGGGAGGATAGGTTGTGTACATGTTTCTGCCCACTAATTTTGAGCAGCCATATTAGGAATTAAATCCTCAGAGCCAAGTAACCCAAGAATGGTATTCGTCTCATGTGTACTAATGCCAATGGAAGAAAGTATGAGTGCCGAAGTGGAACATTATTCTCAGATGTCCTCCCGTGTCATTTCTCATTTAAAGACTCTTGGTATGAATTATTAGAAACTTTAGGCAAAATCGAAGTATTGGCAGCAAAATAAAGGCCTATTCTGCTCTTATTTAAAGTGAAACACTGTATACTTGTTTCTCTCCAAAGTGAAATTAGGCATTTATGATTTCGATTGCCTTGATATGTTTCCAAATCACCGATTTCTGCTGAAGATTTTACTATATTGTTGCACAATTTTACGATAATTTTTGTCTCAATGTTAACTTTTTTCACTGAATAAAAATGTAACTGGGTCAAGGAAACACCTCTCTGAAAATCCACCCTCTACATGTGTCTCGAGTTGTTCTTTGGAGTTCAATAAAGGTGGTTAATACAGTCTCCGAACACCATTCGATTTGCCTGTTTTAGAAGGATGTTTCTTTCATAGACGAGACAACACTAAGATCTGGAACAATTCTGTTATTAACAAGGTGGTCTCAGATGGCGGATCCTCGAAGTGCATGATGCCTTTGTGTTGGCTGAGGAGTGGGGACATGTCCAGGCGGCTGTTGTGAAGTAAACAGAATTATTCCACAGGAGCAGTGAGTGACTCCCATAAAACTGTCACCACATTGGCTGAGACACCGCTTGCTACGAAGGCAGAAGAAAGTACCGCGGCGTGTGCGCCGGGTGCCGAAGAGCCCTTCGAGGAGGTTTCCCTGGGCAGTGGAGTCAAGAAGAGCCCTGCATGCTCCTCAGATGGGTGACTGAATGGCAGGGGGACCCATCCGTCAGGACCGGAGCATGGGGAACAGGAGAGGAGGGGAGGCCGGTGTTTGGAATTCAGCAGACCTGCTCGTTTGCTGCTTTTGTTTCAATACTGAGCCAAAATAGAACTCAGAAGGACTATCCTCCCATTCTGTAGGAGAGAAGAGGCTCGGAGAGGTTAAGTAACCGGCTTAGGGGAAACCAGAGTGTGAATGGCAAGACCAGCCCCCAGTCTAACCCCAGACACTGCTCCCCCATCACCGTCCAGAGTCAGAACACAGTCCCAACACATCACACCCAGGGGAACCCCACGGCGTGCATTTACCTGGTGGTGGCCTAGCCCTTACGTTTCCAGGCTTGGATAATTTGTCAGCACCTCAGTGAGTTCATTTCTTGTGGGTAAAGGCACTTTAACCAAGCTCGTGAGATGATCTGCAATGAAATAACGCCCACTTATTAGCTCATCCCGGGAGACAGTCCTGTCGCTTAGAATGTGAGCACGGCCAGTGCCTTCTCCTCCCATAGGGCTGTCTACCCAGGAAGCCAGACACAACTAGAAGGTTGCTTGGTGACATGGACTCAGAAGAAAGGAGATGGAAGGGGTCCAGGCGAGAATGGTGGTTGCCCAATAAATATCGAGTGAACGAACAAATGACGCTCCACTACAAGGATAGAATAATTCCCATACGCACTTAGTATGAAACCTTCAGGTTGCGACTCCCCGTATCCCTTTCTATTTAAGGAAGTCTTGCCAATAGGGTCTTTTTTTTTTTTTTTAAGATTTTATTTATTTGTTTGACAGACACAGCGAGAGAGGGAGCACAAGCAGGGGGAGTGGGAGAGGGAGAAGCAGGCTTCCCGCCGAGCAGGGAGCCCGAGGTGGGGCTCGATGCCAGGACCCTGGGATCATGACCTGAGCCGAAGGCAGACGCTTCACGACTGAGCCACCCAGGCGCCCCACCAATGGGGTCTTGATCCTTGAAGTCACCTTGCTAAAGTTTCCCCTCAACAGGGCTTGGACACGGTCCGTATCTGTCATTGACTCCCCTTTCTTGGGGTTTTGTGGTTGAGCACACTCCTCCCCTCCCACTAAAACATCACATAGCTACTGTTTAATAAAGTCAGGCTGGGTTACGATAGAAGCTTTCTGGCTTGAGAGCCGCTGTGTAAGATTAATTCGCCTATGATGTGTTGGTTCTAAAGTTTAACTCTGGGAGGACATTGTTTCTGAGTCCTAGGGGACACCTCAGTGCAGCCCCCAATTCTGACTTCATTTATCAGCTGTATCTTGTTCCCCAGTTCATAGCAAATTAAAAATGGGAAGACTGCTAAAGGCAGGACAGCCTCATGATAAAGGAAAAACTAAGAATAGTTAGGCTATCACAAACCCTCTATAAAGGAACTCGCAACTTGAGGCCATTTACCCTAAGTCCTATAGACCCCATAGGGACAGTCCTACACATTTAGTAGCTCACTCGATTCGAATAATAGTAGCTCCCTTCTATGGAGCCCCTGTGCTTTGCCAGTCACTGTGCTAACCTAGAAACATCTTTTGTTAATTTTAAAAGTGATCCTGTGATTTCGATTATTAATCTTTGTTTTAGAAGAGGAGTTAAATTAGTCTTGAGAGGGGGGAGAGGGAGAGTAACTTTGAGCTCTCACATGTAGTCAATGGCAGCAGAATCAAGATTAGAACCTAGATTTATTCCATTCTTAAGTTTGTGTTCTTATTCACCATGCTGCTTTGCCCTTTTGGTTTCAATATTAGAGGTCTAGAATAGTAATACTATCTGGTTAGGGAATTTAAGGGCACAGGTAACACGATTTTAAAGGATTTCCCCCAGAAAGATGACAAAGGACATTTGGAGACATAAAGAGATCTACTTAAATTTCTTTGCAGAATCATTTACGTGGAACGCAATATTCCCCAAGATGCTAGATCACTGAAACCTTTAAAAAAAAAAAAAAAAAGGAAAATGTTTTTGTAAAGAATTCAGTACTTAGGAACACAGAGAATTCTTTTCCCTTGTGACAACCCAGTTAGATTTTATCAAAATCCCTTGCATCTTGGGAAAAGAATGTTTAACGCACTTTTTGTTCGCTGTTATTTATGTACACGGTGGGACACACCATTGCCACGTGTTGTTCCTGTAGGGCGATAACTGGGCTAGCACGAGACCATTATGGTCCTTTTGCTGGGACCATAAAGGAGGTAGCTGCTATTCCTTTCATCCAGCCCTAACTGGCTTTGGTGCCAGTGCCCCATTAATTTTTTTTTTTTTTTTAAGATTCTGTGTAGGGTAATTTGAGCCTGCAATAATTTACAGAAGAACAACGATGTTAACGCTTTTAAAAATGCTAATGTTATCATTATTAATGCTGCAACCTTATTTAATGCCAAAATGACAACTGGTAATGTTTGGGAATATTTGTATGAAAACAATGACATTTCATACCTAAAACTTGGCATCAGCAACTTTGAAGGAGGAAAAAGGCTTGGATTTAAATGTAAATCAGCCATTTATGAAATTTGCCCATTGGTTGTAGGCTAGTCGGTAAATCCCTCGGGATCGATTGAATGAAGAGGTCTCGTAATTAAAATTTATTTTTCAATCTCTTGCTAGCAGAAACCCAACCTATTAGTTAGCCAGGGGTTGACCAAGTCCTAGATGGTGCTGAACTGTCTGGGTGTGTGTCTGGCGTATGTTTTTTGGAATTCTTCATAGGCAGTAGATGAACAATGCAGGAGCATTAAGTTCTTGACTTCATATGTATACCTTATTTTGAACCCCAAATAAGCTTGATTGCTCCCAAGAATTAGCACTTCCTCAAAGGAGGAAGTGGGATCCCACTGTATCCACACAAAGCACAAAGTGATTCAGTGGAATGTGCTTCAGACCCTGAATACAATGCCTCCAAAAGGCAGTTCCGAAAACATTTTGAGCAGTGGTGGGACCATGGCAATGAATGGCAATAGCAAATACGGAAGTGCTCCGTGTTGGGCATTATTCTGAGGGTTTCTTATATATTAACTCATTTAAACCTCACACCTGTTCTTTAAGGAGGGTACTACTATTTTTATGTTATAGATAAGGAAACTGAAGCAGAGAAAGGTAAAAAATTTGCCCAAGTTCACAACAGCTAGGAAGGGGCAGAACTGGGATTTGAGCCCAAGTAGCCGGGTTCCAGAGTCTGTCCTTTTAATGAGTTCACATAGCCACTCCCAGGTGACCCTTCTGATAGCCCAATTTAGGTGTATACACTTGGAATTAATTTTAACGAGCTAGTTTACCTTTTTATCTTTTTAAAGATTTTATTTATTTAAGAGAGAGAGAGAGCAAGAGCGAGCGTGAACAGGGAGGAGAGGGAGAAGCAGGCTCCCTGCTGAGCTAGGAGCCTGATGTGGGGCTTGATCCCAAGACCCCGAGACCATGACCCAAGCCAAAAGCAGACACTCAATGACTGAGCCACCCAGGTGCCCCCCTAGTGTACCTTTTTAAATAACACTTTGTTTGGGGGATTATAAAAGGAATCTGTATCCACTATAGAAATTTTGGGGAAAGAAAAGCCCTGAGAAGAAAATGAGATTTTCCAGTAATCCCAGTGAAAACCACTGTTAACATTTGGTGTGTGGACCAATAAATGCACAAGCCGAAGATGGTCGCCACACTGAGCACGTTGGGTAGGGAATAATCTGGCTAGCCGAAAGGGGTGTGTCTGGATTCTAAGGAAGAGACGGGAATGGTCTAGAGATGGCTAGAGGCTGGCTAGGTGGTGTGCTTGTGTCTGTGTGCCCAGTGGAGAGAATGGAAAGAAGGAACTGGGAAGAGCGCTGGAGGTATTTAGTGTTGGATAGTGAACTTTTTCTCCACTTCAACTCGAAGAGAATGTGTTAAATGGTAAAAACAGTTTCTCTAGGTGTTAAATTGCAGCAGACAGATATGCCAGAGCTAGAGGGTAAACGATGTGAATTGTATGTGAATAGATGCGGAGCCCCCTATTGGAGTCTCTTCTAAACATCTGCAATCTCTAGGACAGAGAGGGCTTGAGTAGGACGAAGAGAGAGTTCTGAGGATTGGGCCAGCTCCTGAAGAAATTAATGTCAGGTCTCAAGCTCTAGTCTGGCAAGATTCGAACCCTCCTGGTCAGGAAGGCACCTACTTGATTCATGAATCCTAGAGCAACGTTCATTCAAGAAGTACTTACTGAGCGCTCCCTCTGTTCCAGGTCCTGTATCAGGCATTGGAAGAACAGCGTAGAATTCGACAGATAGGATTCTTGCCCTCCAGCACAACATAGGATAGAGCCTCTGTGTGGCGAGGCCATTGTGAGTCTTGTGTAGATGATATCAATGATTTTATAAAAGAGGAAGCTGAGGCTGAGAATGTTATGTGACTTGCCTAGGAGTTGGGCTCATCAGTTAGCTCATCAGTCGTACGTACCTCTAAAAGCCTGTGCAATCTCATGATTCCACAGAGGGAGGGAGGAGGCTCCAATCTGATATTGAGTCTAAGCCAGAGGCTCCAATTCAGCTTCTACTGGGGTTCTGTAGAAGAGTGTGTCATTGGATGCTTACTTAGATTGTATTAATAATGTGATACATTGTTTCCTTTTGACAATTGCTTTCTACACAGAGACTTCCTCAACTGGAAGAGAGGATGAGTGGAGAATGCCAGTACCCAAATACTATTCTGTAACCTCACACTGTCCTTTTATACTCAAGAAATGAAGGCTGACTGTGATAACTTCAGCGAAACACATGAAAAGTAGGCCATCTTTTTAATTTACAAAACACACAATAAAATTTTGAAGAGCCCCCCTTTTAAAATTTTCCCAGGGCTTCTCGGCTCCCCTCCTTTAGCACAGGATGATGGATCACAGGGGATACATCCATCTTAACCACTTCATCCTGAGCTCTACAATCCATACTCATTGATACTGAAAATTAGCCTCCACAACACACATGAGAAAGTTGCCCTCTCCTCCTTGCTCTGAACCCCACGGTGGGATTTCTTCCCCTTGCCTCATCTTTCAGACAGCCCTTGAAACATTGCTGGAAACCGCTTCATCCTTGCCCCCAGGTGGCCTGTTGGGAACGCAGCATCATCCCGCACAGGACCATGGAAGAGTCACAATGGCGTCCTTCCCTGAATATTGGTGTTTGTCAACTTCAGTAACAGGGGACCCAGCAGGAGAGAGAGCGAGAATTATATCCCTGGGTCCAGGCTAGCCCCTTGCCGTGTGCCATTCTTTATTTACAGGGCAGATCATTTCTGTTAATCTCCAGGTGGGGCTCTGTGAGGAACTGCCCCAGGCTCATGGGGCCTAAGGCATGATATGGCTTATTGCGGAGAGAAATCACATGGGAGAATTCGTTAGAGAATTAATTTTCTGTTTTCAGAGATCCATGGCAATGGGAACGCTTTGACAGGAAATCCATCTTACCTTCTTATTTGGTAAAAATAAAAAATAAAAAAAACTTCTATCTTGGATGGCAAAATTAGGAGCTCTTAAATTAAAGGCCATACCGTCTACTTCTTTCCTGTTACCCACACTTACTACACTGCTCTGAACTCCAGGTTATTTTGGAAAAGCATGTTCGGTGGACAGATGGGTGAGTGGACATCTCCCACTGAGGACCAATGATGTGCCAGGCAGGCACGACCATTTCATTTAAGATGAAAACTTGAAGTAAATATAATCTCCTCTCATTTTACATACAAGAAAATGAGGCCCCCTTTTTTTTTTAATTTTATTTTTTTATTGTTATGTTAATCACCATATATTACATCATTAGTTTTTGGTGCAGTGTTCCATGATTCATTGTTTGTTCATAACACCCAGTGCTCCATGCAGAACGTGCCCTCCTCAATACCCATCACCAGGCTAACCCATCCCCCCACCCCCCTCCCCTCTAGAACCCAATGAGGCCCCTTTTTGAGCCCAGGTCTGTTTGACCCCAAGATTATTAACCCTCACCACACTGGCTGATAGTCTGATTATGTGGATTTTGAGTGCTTCCTGTGTTCAGAGCCCCAGAGGTTCTAGGGGGAGGTGGACGGGAAGGAAAACACAGACCAACTGTGTCTTAGAGGAAACCGCAAGACATGGATGGAAGAGCGGGCCCAGAGATTTATGTGACTTCTCTATATCCTCCCTGAGAACGAGAGAGAGATTGATTTGTTATATGTTGCTATATGACCTTTAATATTCCTTACAGCTACAAAAGTTGACGATACATTGAACAGATGAGAGTGTAGGGACATATTTCCAAGATGTAGCAAACTTTCTGAATAAGGGCCAGACCGAGGCAGTCCTTTGGGGGGCTCACTCTTCCTTAATAGGCATTCCGAGTTCAAGTGGGTTTGTGCTTCACACAAAGGTATCTAGGCTGGAAGTGGCCGTGAGAGTCCCCTGGTGGGAGAGCCTGCCCAGAGCGTGAGCTCTCCTTTCCAGGAGCATAAGTCAGCCTTCTCCTGGAGGCTGTAGGCCTGGAGCGGGGAGCTCAGAAGTGAAGCCTGGTGATCTCACCAAAATCCAGGTGAACTACCATGGAGTAAAACCCCGTCATTCATCATCCTGGATCTCGGGTGACCCTTGGGGTAGGGTGGGGGTGAAGAAGCAGAACATACAGAGTCTTTGAGATTGGAGCTCCCCATTTGTTCTATTTCCACAGAGCCTTGAACATTCCTTGACACTTAGTAAATCTATTGGACGAGAGAAGGAATGAGTTAACCCGTTGTTGAAGAATGAATCAGCAAGTCTGAGGTTCAGTGAGTCTGAGGTTCAGGAATAGCCTAAAACCCACACGGCCATCGTTGGGAAAATTTGTTTGCTTTTGTGTAAAAGAAATCCTGTGGTTGCTGTAGAAGCTTCAGCCTTTCAAGATGCAGGATTTTCCCGTCTTTCTGCACTGCCAGCCCTTGCATGGTTTTCTTCCTTTGGGTCCTCTCAGGGTCCACAGTCTGGCCCGGGCTCCCATTCCAGCCATCCCACCCAAGGTCCAGGCATCAAGGAAGAGGCAGAGGGAAGGGCAGAGAAGAACCTCACCACTGCATCAGCTCCTTTAAAAGAGTTTTCTTAGAATCGCCACGCAACGAGTCATGTTCCCTTTCTGCAAGGAGTCTGGCAGAGGCGTTCATTTGGCCTGGCTCATTGCCGCTTCCAATGACCGAAAGAGGGCTTTCGTTGGAAGGAAGTAGGCGGGGAAACATACTGGCCAGGCAACTAGTGATCTTTGCCACCCAGAGTCCTTGATAGGTAAAAGTGCAACCAATGCATAGTTGGAGAACAGCACAGTCAGCTCAGGTAGAGGGGCAGGGCGGATAAGTCCACCGCTGAGGGAGGCACAGGGGAGAGCCCGTGGCCAAGGCAGAAGCCTGCTTCCGCAATTCTGGCTCTGAAACCGTGGAGACAAAAATCCCTCGGGTGCCTTAATTTTCTTGTCCATAAAATGGGTTAATGCAAATGGTGACACCACACAGTGTGGGGAGGCCTGAAAGAAAGAGATATACACCTTTCCTTTCCTTTTTTTTTTTTTTACTATTTTATTTATTTATTGAGAGAGGATATGAGTCAGGGGAGAAGCAGAGGGAGAGAGACAAGCAGACTCCGTACTGAGTGCAGAGCCTGACACGGGGCTCGATCTCACGACCCTGAGATCATGACCAGAGGTTAAACCAAGAGTTGACACTTAACCGGCTGAGCCACCCAGGCACCCCATACCAGTGCCTTTCAGTTGGAAGGTATATATGAGCACAGCTTCCACAGGCATTCACAGAAAGGAGACCGTGTTCAGAGAGTGGTAATTGTAGCCCAGACTTGTTTCCCTGTGACCGATTTCACTGCCTTCAATGCTGTTTGTACCCCACATTTAATTATTCAGTCTTTCCTCGTTCTTCCAGTGTCTCATCGAGGAAAGCTGTTCTCAATCAGGTTGTAAGGGATCTCCTTGAGCACAGAGATGATTGGGACCCATCATTCACGGAGAACTCTGCGCGGCCAACACTGCCCCTAGAAGAGTAGGGGCCTGGGGAGAGCGAGATTCTGGATGATGTCACCATTCCCCACCTGTGAAACCGTGTGGCTGCGTGGTGCTCTTGACCAGGAGAGGAAAGGCAGGGCACACAGCGGGGGCGGGGAGGGAAGGTGCGTTCTCTTCTGGACATGTTGAGTTTGAAGGATTAGCAGCACACGCAAGCAGAGGGGGAAAAAATAAACAATGAATACAAGAGATGACTAAATGACACAGTATGTCTGAAGGTGATGGTGCTATGGGGGGCAATGGAGCTTGGAAAGAAGCCCTGAACATTTGGGAGAGTGGTTTGGGCAATTCCTGGAGCTCAGGGACGGCTGGGCTGGGGATGTTTGCTGGAGGGTTACATCTAGGCCGGTGGTAGTTAAAGGGGTGCGTGGAGGCAAAAGCCTGCAGCCTACAACAGGAGTGAGAAGATTTTCAGGAATTTCCGAGTCGAGGAGCCCGGGACAAGCCAGAGGGCTGGTGGAGACGGGAGCACTCAGGTTCCAAGGAACACAGCCGTCTGAAGAGGAAGAATTCAGTCCAGTCAAATACAACAAGGGAGAACCCATGACCCACGTCAGCTGAGCACTACCTGGGCACCAGGAAGCCTTTCGTGCAGAATCTCAGCACTTTCTTTGTGCAGAATTGCATGCAGTCAAGGGTCTGGGCTCTGGGATCACAGCCTGAGTTCAAATCCCGGCTGGGGAGCTGATGATTAGGGTGTCTTCACCTTTTTTTTTTTAAGATTTTATTTATTTATTTGACACACAGAGAGAGACAGTGAGAGCAGGGAACACAAGCAGGAGGAGTGGGAGTGGGAGAGGGAGAGGGAGAAGCAGGCTCCCTGCCGAGCAGGGAGCCCGATGCGGGGCTCGATCCCAGGACCCCAGGATCATGACCTGAGCCAAAGGCAGACGCTTAACGACTGAGCCACCCAGGCACCCCGTGTGTTCTTCACCTTTTTGCACTGAAAGTTCCTCTCCTGTAAATAAGGGTCTTTTTGCACCTACCTCATAGGGATGCTGTGAGGATTAAATTGGGTAATTAGGTGCATTAGGTACTGCATGACCAATGCCATGACTAAGAACATTACCTGGGAGAGCGCCCCCTTCCGTCCTTCCCACAGCTGCTGTGGGAGCGAGCCCCATTCTGCTCCTCCCGGCCCCTGGCTGTGGCATGCCATGGTCCTGGGTCAGGGCAGGCCTGGGGAAGGCATTGCTGGCCCCATCGCCAGGGAATGGAGGGAGAGGAGCTCCGCTCTCAGGAGCAGCCCCTTGCATTCCACATTTACTCAGCAGTCCCCACACTCAGTGCTGGGGACGTGAGCCAAAGGAGGCACCAGGCCACCCACAATCTGCAGGCTAGACCCTTGGCAATCTGCATTGCCAAGACCCACGACAGAGGCGGATGCACAAAGGACCTAAAGGGGATGAAGCAAGCCCTAGGTTTGGGGAAGCTGGGTAAGGCGCCAGGGTGGAATTGGTGTTAGATAGACCTGGGGCATGGGGCATGAGTAGGAGTTTGCCTAGTGGGGAAAGGGGTGAAGGTGGGTGTGTGGACCTTGGTCTGTGTCAGGACGTACGTTTGCTGTGGCTGCTGTAGGTCATATGCTGGGGGGTGCTGGGGTGAGGGTCCGAAGGATGCCAGGGACTTTGTGGGAGAAAAATCTCCCTTCCCTCTTCCTTCTGCTCCTACCCCAGTGCTTCTGGGGCACAAAGATCATTACAATGGCTGGGAACCCAAGGTCTTAGAACGGTGTGTCTGGTTTATGTAATCACCCCTTCACCTTACACCGGAAGAAACCGAGGCATGCCTCCCAGACATGACATGCCAATATGTGGCAGAGCTTCTTCTGGAAAACCTTCTTGTGGAATCTTCTAGAACACCAGCAGCATCCTCCAAGTCCAGAGGGAAGCATATTAGAGCAACCTCCTGTTATTTTCATACTATGAAAATAGGCTCCAGAGAGGCAACGCGGGGCTCAGAGGATCTTGACCTTGCACGGAGCCTTCAGATCTCACCACCACGTGTTCTGGCCTCCATCCACTTTCCCTGTGTCTCATGGTCAAAGTGCTTCTGAGCCTTTCAGAGATGGAAACGTGGGAGGGGTGGGCTGAGGAGTGCAGATCGAGTACAAATATACCATGTTTTATGCACAGATGCATTCTGGAAATTTGTGTGTCAATCTGTTTTTTTTTTTTTTTTTTTTGCAAATTCAATAGAATCTTAAAGAGATGAGAGGGAGTTGTCATTTAATGGAGTTCAAACCTGCCTCTTTTTATCAAGTGAAGGGTCCTTTTGTCATGCAAATAACATCTCCCTTCCGTGAGCAGTGATTCTGTCTTGGCTTTCTTTAAATGAGACACACCCCTGTGGGGCAAAATGTGGGGACTTACGTGCAGCATTTTGGATGTAGGCTAGCGCCCACCCCTGCCTTTGTTGTAACCACTTGCGTTGGTGGTCTTTGTTTATATCAGGAATTATTCTGGCCACTGGAGGGCCCTCCAGATAGAGAATGACTGGAGAATCCCAAATGTGCTCTGGAGCCCAGACTTCAGCTCACACCCAGATTTTTGAGCACGCAGCATTTCTTGCAAATCGGATTTAACTGGGGAGAGTAGCAATAGCATTGATGTCCCTTTTATTTAGGAATTTAAGCATAAAAGAAACCTCTATTTAAAAGAGCAGCTTTTGGATTATAGTCTCTTTGGAGCTGGAAAGGAGGTGCTAATCTTGTGTGTGGAGAGTGATCTTGCAGAATTCAGCACAGCTTAGGAGAGCAGAGCTTTGAAGAAAGGTTACTTCTCTGTGTGAAGAGAATCACACCAAGATACACAGAGTGAAGTGGGGCAATAGAATTTATTTTTATAATGAGGAAAAGAGAGTTTAGCTAGGACTCAAGAACAGCTTGGAAGGTTGGCATCTTGCACCTAGTGGAGCACAGTCACTGCTGTTTATCTTCATACCACCTCTTTTGTTCTGGAGTTTTTCTACCCTATTGTTGGAGTCTAGTTCAGAGATTCTATTTTGCCGAACGTTGACAACACACCTTAACTTCTGAGTGCACAGATGTCCATGCAGCATGAAAAATGCCACATCCAGCCCCCACTGGATCAAAACACCGACCTCTTGCAAGACCAGGTAGAAAGAGAAACAGGGTCAAAGAAAGAGTCCTGGAAAGACATGTGGGTCAGTGACCTGTCCTCAGTTTATAAAACAAAGAAAATTCATCAAAACTCTCCAGGGCTGATCAATATCAAAGCAGAGTCAAAGGAAGTCTCCTGTTCTAATCTTTTAAGGCCTGAAACAAACACCGAAGCTGACTATATTGATGTGCATGGTTCCCCTGAACTAGTAAGTTTCCAGCACCAGGGCCGGGGCAGCGGCAGGTGACTGGCGGACTTGGAGGCAGCTGTAAGGATTACATCCTAACAATGGAAGAACCTGAGTCTTACCAAAACAGGTGTGGGCACCGGGGATAGAGCTAGTGTATGGCAAAATCCGTACGGACTGAGCTGACTCTCATTTGTCCAGCTGTAGAATGGGAATAAATCTTTTTTTTTTTTTTTCCTGACTCATCCTTTAGATGAGAGTCAGGTTTTTGTACCCACCCAGAGGACAGCTCTTGCTATACTTATTTGCAGGTAAAACAGAAGAACAGAGAGGACTGGGGTCCAATAGAGAACCTCAGCTTCCCTTTGAACTTGGGAGTTTGTAGGTAAGGTGGGCAAAAAGGAGCAGACAGATTGACTTCAGTTTGAATCAGTAGACTTCTCCGAGAACCTCAGAAGTGGGCAGCAGAGAGCTGAGGTTGTGTTCAACAGATGATCGCAGAGGGAGGTAAATGAGATCTGCCATCCTGGACCTCTACATGTGACCAAAGTTCTTTCTCCTTTAGATGAATCCTCATGGCCCCGTGAGTTTTTGGGAAACACCATCCCTGAGGGTCTATCTCAAAATTTTGCTTCTGGCCCAGGGACGGCGCCCTGGAGTCCAGTATAGGGCCCACCCAATTCTGATCGTGGGTAATGGGATGCAGTTGGGATGGTCCCACCTGCGGGCCCTGGTCCCCTAGTGGTGATTTCCTCTGGCAACGTGCTCCCCAGGAACTGGCAGAGGAGTGAACTTTAAGGCCGGGAGGATGGAGGCTAAGGCTGAAAGTTTGACTGCAAGCAGTTATTTAGGGGATTAGATATGCAAGGGGGTGACTAGGAGAACAGACCTCTCAGAAATGCGCCCAAACACAGAGAAAGGGCTGGATCAGGGTCTAGAATTCTCTGTCTGCCTCTGAACTCACAGCTGTCATTGTCTCCAACACTCATCATGACATTCAACATACATTTTCCTCTGACATATTTGTATTGTTTTCTAAACTGTATGACAAATAGTTGTGCTGAGTGAGTGCCGGGCATCTAGCAGGCAGGCAGTAAATATTTGCTGAACACTGAAAGAATGCGGTGGCTTGGCTGTCAGTATGGCTCCTATTCAGAATCCATCCCCAGCGCTCCATTCATATGAGGCTGGGTGGATCTCCTGTTAAAGGGTTGGCCAAGCCCTGCCTGACCAGAATGGGCTCTGTGAATACTGGAACATTCTCAGCCATGCTGAGTAAAAGCCATCAGAGCAAGAAAGAGGGACGGCTGGGGGGAAGTGCAGCTGGGAGTTTTCCTAGAGACGTGGTGCGGCTTCTTTGTTCTGGTAGATTTCAGGCAGAAGGAACAGCAAATTTTACTGTCTGCAAACTGCCAACGAGCTACTCCCTCCGCTTTTACCTCCGTCCTTCCCAACCTGGGAATTCATTTGCTGCTTCTCTCTCCTCCTCCTCTGCCCCAGAGCAGTCCCCAGGAACAAAGCTCTTTGTTGTGAACACCCAGCACGGAATTGCACAGTCCCTGGGGCAAAAATCGGGGCTGTCCTCCAAGGACAGAGTGATCGCCGGGGCAGAGACCCCCACCTGTTGATCTCCCCCTTCCCGGGGTGAGCGGCAACCCGCATTGTGCTTCAGCCGCACGCGCTTCTACACCAGGCTCGGCAGATGGCGCTGGCGAGCAAAGCCGGTCCCCTCCCTCCCCCGCCCCTCCCCGCGGCCAGAGCCTCGCTGGTCTAAAGCGAAAACAGATGTTTTCATCATTTCTGTATCTGGCATGTGACTTGCAGTTCAGCAGTGTGCCGACATAACCCAGAGTTGTGCGTTCTCTTCATCGCCCGCAAAATAAAAATTCTGACTTAAACGAGCCTTCCTCCTAAGTGAGCCACGGACACATGATCTGTTTAACCCAAGGGGCACATGTTTTAATAGAGCTCCAACTGCAACCGCCTTTGTAGCCAGCCCTGGCTCTGTAATTGGGAGGTTGTCTTATTTATTTATTTTTTTTCCCAGAGAAAAGCCAGGGCAGCCAGACTAGCTATCTTTACACCAAGGGCTGGGGAGAGGCGCTAGCTTTTTTAAAATAGCCCTGGTCTGGCCGGCTGGCTGGTGAACGCGTCTGCGTGGGAGCCAGTGCGCCCTGAACAAAACAGGAAGGCCGGGCGGGCGCGCCCTGTTCCCCGCGCCCCCGGCAGGTGGCAGCATTGGCCCGGGCCAGCCCCAGAGCAGGGCCCTTTTACTTTCGGTGGCCTCAAAATTATTAGTTCCAGATGAGTTCTTGCAATTGTAATATTTGGTTTAACCCAATCTGCCCGATTGCGTCAGCACACGTTCAAATACAGCCGTCTGAAGCAGACATCAGAGGCATGTTTCAGGGGGTGTCAACATTCCTTACCCTTTGAAAGAATTAAAAAAAAAAGGGAGTTTGATTTATCCTAAAAAAAAAAAAAACACGAAAGAAGGGTGAACCTGCATGTGGCTGGGGTGCCCAAGAGGGAGCGGAACAGGGGAAATTCAGGGAAGGCGTAACAATAGAACTTTGTGGGCTGAGGCCTGCTAGAGTGGAACTGGATTTATTTGTTGAACTGGGAAGGGACCTCTGCGCTCTTTGAACGGTTAGAGCAAATAAGCAAAACTGGTGGGCATTTGATTTTTTAAGAGAAGAGCCCCGCAAGTCACGTAGTTCCTATTGTCAGACACAAAACACACACTGTCTGTCTGTGCCTGGGCCTCTGCTTACACTTGGCATGGCTGCTCAGGAAGGGGCCGCCCTATTTTAACACACAGCTTTGAGGGGTACCCCGAGTTTCCATGCTAAGGGTGCAGACCAGGTTTCCTAAGGACACCAACTCAAGGCCCCGGGGGACCCAGTCAGAAGACAGAGGCCCTCCTTAAGTCTCCTGGCGAGGGGATCTGCTGGAACCCTCCCTCAAGTGTCTTATAAACAGCCCTGCTGCAGTCAGTCACCAACGCACCCTGCTACTTGACTCTGGGGAAGCCGGGGGACCCACTCTGGTGGTATCAGGGTTACAGATGTGTCAGCTGAGGCTAAAAGACTCTGAGCCCTGGGGCAGAGTAGCAAAGCATGCCGAGAGTCCAGGAATCTGCTCCAATGACCAGCTAAGAGTCTTGCTTCCCCTAGCT
Organism: Zalophus californianus; assembly: GCF_009762305.2. Lineage (NCBI taxonomy): Eukaryota > Metazoa > Chordata > Mammalia > Carnivora > Otariidae > Zalophus > Zalophus californianus. The sequence goes on from NC_045605.1 coordinate 17,718,122, forward strand.
GAGATGCAAGAATCCGGTGCGAGGAGCTGCTCGCCGTCACGCCGTCCTCCCTCCCCCTGCCTGCACCCCACTTTTAAACCTGTGCTCAAATTCCTCTAGCACCTCTCTTGAGGTTGCGGAAAGATGCCTGCTAGCATGACAGGGAGCCTGGCCGTTTCCTTGCAGGTCTCTGACTTGACATGGTACTGATCAAAAGCCGGCACCCGTCTGGCAGATGCTTCCAGTCCTGCCTGTCGGAAGCCGGGGGCTGGCGCTGGCGTCAGGCAGGCAGGCAGACTGATCGGCCATCTTGTGGGATGTGGTTGGGACCTCTCTCCCCTCCTCCCTCCTCCAGGGGCCACCCCACTGCCTGCGTTACACACAGGAAGGGTGGTGGGACCACCATACAGCTGGCCAAACACCTCCAGAATGTTTAAGGATGCAAGCCTCCTGCTGTTTCCCCTTTCAGCTAGAAAAATACGTGTGTCCCCACAGGTTGCTGGGGAAAGGCTGACTGTCAGTGGTAGGATGCACCTTGATCATAGGGGATGCTCTGTTTGGAGAAATAATCAAGCAGACAAGCGAGCGCAATACTTACCACAGTCTCCTTACCCGAGGAATAGTTAAGCAATTCCAATATACCTTCTCACCGCCACACTGACGGTATTCCCTTTTGAGAATCAGTGTTTCAGATCCTATAATCCAGAGGATCTTAACCCTGGCTAGTTAAGAATCACCTGGCCCCCACTCCAGAGCTGTTGAAATCGGAATGGAAATGAGGGGAGGGATAGACATCATAATTTCAAACCACTGTTCCCCCAACCAGATGATTATAATGTACATCCAGAAGGAAAGAAAGAAAGAAAGAGAAAAGAAAAGAAAAAAAATCACCGCAATTTTCTTCCAACTTTCCTCGTTTTACAGATGAGATTCCTAAGAGTTAAGGGGTTAAAGGGTTCGGCCAAGGTTGCACAAGTTCAAGTCCAAGCCTGGAATTTCTGTATAATACCTCTGGCTCCTCTGTGATGATTGAGCTTTTCCTCAGTCTTCAAACCATTGGTGATGGAGCCAGCCATCTCTTCTATGCAGTTGCTTTTCCTTGTTCAGTGAGACTCTCCAACAACCACACACCTGTGTTGCTGTTGCTATAAGAAATTTGGAAAGAACAAATGCTTTTTGAAGAATTTTCAGTTTTTCTGGTTTAAATAAAAGCATATATTCAGACAGTTAGAAATGAGGGCCACCCTTCACCAATTTCCCTTATTTATCCCTTCTGTTTCCAAAAGGGATTTGCACCTGCAAATGACCCCTCATGGTGAAAACTGGTCCAAAATGATCTGTTTTTATGGGTGAGGCAAGTGGATCCTATTAAAGCTCACTGACACGTTTAGGATAAAATAGATGGCAGAGGCAAGGTGAGCCCGGGGCATCCTGCCCCTCAGCCTTAAGCTCTGCTCAAGGTGCTGTTTGCTTCTTGGTCTTTTCTTACTGGAGGCAATAAGGACCCTCCAGAATAACTCCATCCTGCATGGGCCAGGAATAGGCACTGGCTCATCTCTACGAGACAGGGTTTCTGAGAAGAGGTTTGCCTTCATCAAAGGCATCCAAATCGGCAAAGAAGAAGTCAAACTCTCACTCTTTGCAGATGATATGATACTGTATGTGGAAAACCCAAAAGACTCCACCCCAAAACTGCTAGAACTCATACAGGAATTCAGTAAAGTAGCAGGATATAAAATCAATGCACAGAAATCAGTGGCATTCCTATACACCAACAACAAGACAAAAGAGAGACAAATCAAGGAGTCGATCCCATTTACAATTGCACCCAAAACCATAAGATACCTAGGAATAAATTTAACCAAAGAGGCAAAGGATCTGTACTCAGAAAACTATAAAATACTCATGAAAGAAATTGAAGAAGACACAAAGAAATGGAAAAACGTTCCATGCTCATGGATCGGAAGAACAAACATTGTGAAGATGTCAATGCTACCTAGAGCAATCTACACATTCAGTGCAATCCCCATCAAAATGCCATCCATTTTTTTCAAAGAAATGGAACAAATAATCCTAAAATTTGTATGGAACCAGAAGAGACCCCAAATAGCCAGAGGAATCTTGAAAAAGAAAAGCAAAGCTGGCGGCATCACAATTCGGGACTTCCAGCTCTATTACAAAGCTGTCATCATCAAGACAGTATGGTACTGGCACAAAAACAGACACATAGATCAATGGAACCGAATAGAGAACCCAGAAATGGACCCTCAACTCTATGGTCAACTCATCTTCGACAAAGCAGGAAAGAATGTCCAATGGAATAAAGACAGTCTCTTCAACAAATGGTGTTGGGAAAATTGGACAGCCACATGCAGAAGAATGAAACTGGACCATTTCCTTACACCACACACAAAAATAGACTGGTTGAAAGACCAGTCTATTTTTGGTTGAAATAGACTGGTTTGTCTATTGGTTGACAATAGACAACCGATATGGTTGTCTATTGGTTGAAAGACCTAAACGTGAGACAGGAGTCCATCAACATCCTAAAGGAGAACACAGGCAGTAACCTCTTCGACCTCAGCCGCAGCAACTTCTTCCTAGAAACATCACCAAAGGCAAGGGAAGCAAGGGCAAAAGTGAACTATTGGGATTTCATCAAGTTAAAAAGCTTTTGCATAGCAAAAGAAACAGTCCACAAAACCAAAAGACAACCGACAGAATGGGAGAAAATATTTGCAAATGACATATCAGATAAAGGGCTAGTATCCAAAATCTATAAAGAACTTATCAAACTCAACACCCAAAGAACGAATAATCCAATCAAGAAATGGGCAGAAGACACGAACAGACATTTTTCCAAAGAAGACATCCAAATGGCCACAGACACGTGAAAAACTGCTCCACATCGCTCGGCATCAGGGAAATCCAAATCAAAACCTCAGTGAGATACCACCTCACACCAGTCAGAATGGCTAGAATTAACAAGTCAGGAAATGACAGATGTTGGCGGGGATGCGGAGAAAGGGGAACCCTCCTACACTGTTGGTGGGAACGCAAGCTGGTGCAACCACTCTGGAAAACAGTATGGAGGTTCCTCAAACAGTTGAAAATAGAGCTACCCTACGATCCAGCAATTGCACTACTGGGTATTTACCCCAAAGATACAAATGTAGGGATCCGAAGGGGTACGTGCACCCCAATGTTTATAGCAGCAATGTCCACAATAGCCAAACTGTGGAAAGAGCCAAGATGTCCATCGACAGATGAATGGATAAAGAAGACGTGGTATATATACACAATGGAATATTATGCAGCCATCGAAAGGAATGAGATCTTGCCATTTGCAACGACATGGATGGCACTGGAGGGTGTTATGCTGAGTGAAATAAGTCAATCAGAGAAAGACATGTATCATATGACCTCGCTGATATGAGGAATTTTTCACCTCAGGAAACAAACTGAGGGTTGCTGGAGTGGTGGGGGGTGGGAGGGATTGGGTGGCTGGGTGATAGACATTGGGGAGGGTATGTGCTATGGTGAGCGCTGTGAATTGTGCAAGACCGTTGAATCACAGACCTGTACTTCTGAAACAAATAATGGAATATATGTTAAGGAAAAAAAAGAAGAAGATAGCAGGAGGGGAAGAATGAAGGGGAGTATGTCAGAGGGGGAGACGAACCATGAGAGATGATGGACTCTGAAAAACAAACTGAGGTTTCTAGAGGGGAGGAGTGTGGGGGGATGGGTTAGCCTGGTGATGGGTATTAAAGAGGGTACATTCTGCGTGGAGCACTGGGTGTTATGCACAAACGATGAATCATGGAACACTACATCAAAAACTAATGATGTAATGTATGGTGATTAACATAACAATAAAAAAAGAGGTTTGCCTTCAATACTTTGAGATCTTTGATGCTTGGAGGTTGAGCGAATTACCATTCATCACTGGGAACAAGAAAGACAAAGAGCCCAGATACTGTCATGGTGACCAGGTAAACTTGAAAGGAAGTTGAATAGGGAGTGAGGGGCAGAGGTTCCCCGTGGGAACTTGAAGGAGCTACTGGACCTTTCTGGGCTGGACTCCCCTCCCCTGGAAAGCCAGGGGGATAAACTTGATCTCTGAGGTCTCTTCCAGCTCTGACTTTTCCATGAAGCAATGAGTCCCCTGCTCTCTGGGATCTTCCCATCTTCAGTCAGATGTGAGAGACCAGATTCTCTTCTCTTCCTAAGTCAATTACCCTTGAACCATTTCCCCAGTGGTCTAAGGACAAGTTCATGGCTATTAAAGAGGAAGTCTGGAGATGGGCAGTTACAGAAAGACGGTGACTCAGTCCCTTATCCATGGCCTGGTGATTTCACAAAGGACACTCACTGTAAATTCTTCTGGTAGAATTCTGTCCCTTCTTGGAGGAACTTCGCTGGGGTTCATTTGTCCATTCACCCATTTCCTCCATCACTCAACTCTTATTAAGTACCTAGTACTATTTTTTAAACATGAGTAAAAAATGAGTAAGAAATGCTCATACTCAGGAGTAACTCTTCCAGACAACGAGAGACTAAAGAAGCATTGTAATTAAATATAATCTGTGAACCTTGACTGGATCCTAGATCCAAGGAGAAAAAAGCTATAAAAGACACTTTGGAGACAATGTGGGAAATCTGCATGTAGACTGCATATGGGATTACTCATAATTTCTTAGATGTGATCATGATATTGCAGTTTTATCAGAGAAAGTCCTTTCATTAGAGGCATGCCCAAGTATTTAAGGATGAGTGTCATGTTTGCAACTTACCTTCCAATGATTCAGGAAAAAACAAACAAACAAACAAACAAACATAAATGTGCCAGAATGTTAGTGATGTATGAATCAAGGATGGAGTATATTGGTGTTCCTTGGCTAGTTATTCAACTTTTCTATAGATAAAACATTTTCAGAATAAGAAAGCAAGAGAAAAAAGAAGTATCTCTCTCCTCAGGGAGCTTACCATTTACTTACCACTTCCTCTTTACCAAAAAGGGCAAAAGGACATGTGCATCACTGTGGTTAATCAAAGGCAGAGCGGAAAGGATGGCCGGTGGAGGTATAAGTAATAAATCTTGGGGGCTCAGAATAAAGAATGGCTCATTTTCCCTAGGGTACTGGTGGTGGTGAGGGATGTCTAACTCGGTGGGGCAGCGTTTGAGTTAGGTATAGAAAGATGTGTACTATTTCAATAGGAAAGGGCATGGTGGGGGGTTTCAAAGCTGAGAGGACGATAGAAGCAAAGTATAAGCCTGAGGCTGTTTGGGGACCAAGGATCAGTCCAGGGTAACTGGAAGATAGTAAGCAGGTGAAGGGATGCACTAGGATTTAAATATTGGTTGTTGTCTGATGATTGGTGGCCTTGAATGCCATAGGAAACAAATTCAAACTCTAGCCATCTCAAAATGAGATCAACCAGATGTATACTTTATTCTCTATCCACAACTGTCTGCTGTATAACCCCTGTCACTCATTTATCTAATTCCTGAATTTTCTGTCACAAACTCCTGCGGATTCTTCAAAACCAGCATACATGACCCATCTCTCAAGTTTTCCCCAACCTCAGCAGAGAGATTTAGGTGCTCTGGCCTTTTCCATTCCTGTTCCTGAAACTCACTCACACTCATTGCCCCTGTTGTGGGGAGCATGTACGGCGAGTCTTGACAGCAACCATTTCCGACTACTTTCTCTAAAATGAATCTAGTGCTCCATATTCCCATCCTTGGGCTCCACAGCTCAGTTCATTGGACTGGCCTCGGGCCCTGCTAGTTAGGGTACATACCAAGTTCTCAGCGTTCTTTGGCTTCTTCATGTTGGTTTGGTTCGCTGGCTCCAGGGGTCAGGACCATAAGAGAGTAGCCTGGCTTCTGGCCTGGTCATGCCAGGGTCTTACCTCAGCTGGATTGGTGTCAGTGGGGCTTCACCAGGGCAGAAGATAAGAGCATTCCTCCTCCATGTTGTCAGAGCAAATCTGCATACCTTTGCTGTGTATAGTACCTTCTATATGGTGGTGTGAGTATTTTCTTTGTCCAGCTCCCCTACTAGATCATGAGTTCTTAAAGGGCAAGCACCTTGTCTGAGTCAGCTTTGAGTCTCCAGGACTTAGCACACTCCCTGGTACTTAGTAGGTGCTCAGTAAATGCTTATTTACTGAGTGGATAAATGAATGGACAGAAGGAGAAATATCTTTCATTAGCATCCATTTAGATTTCTGCACCATTAGTTCCTTATTTGAGTGCATAATTGAGAATTGACTACTTGTGTAGAAACCAACAGCCATAAATAGGTCACAGAGAGTCTACCTTATTGAAACTTCATCTCTGTGTTTATTTGTATTAGTGTGAGTTTTAAATATGGCTACCTAAGACAGTGAGAGTCTCTAGTGGGAAGCTGTTTATCCGATGCATGTAAAAGAGATCAACTCTGCCTTTGAAATCGCAGTGGGATTTCAAAATGTATCAACAGAGAGCTTGGGAAAGGAGTTGAGTCATAAACCATAATTATCAGACTTCGCTCCTCCGTGTGGCCCTTTTCACTAGCAGATCCGGCAAATACGCACGAAAAACACTAATTAAATCAAAAGATTGCTAAGTAGTCTTCCTGTCCAGTCTGTATGGCAAACCCATGCTCATCACATCTGCCGGGGCATGGCCATGTCACCTCTGTTTCGCACACCCATAAACTGTGTGCAGAGAGTGAGTCAAAGACACCAACTTCGGACAACAAAGCAGTTTCCACCAAGAGCCCAGGCCAGGAACCACAGGGTCTGTTCTGATCACTAAATAACTCTCCTTAGTCCATATAACAGATGGCGGGTAATTGTGTTGGCTTGTGTGTTTTGTCCTGGCAATGTTTCCTTGATTCCTGTTTTCAAAATATCCTCTCTGTCCCTGCCCCCCCCCAAACCCCCATCCCCTCTTGCTGAAGGATAGGAGATGAGTCTTTAGTTACTTTCATAATTCAGGACCAAGCCGACCATGTTTGAGAGATTCTTCTAGGGAATAAAAGTTTCATGCGGAATCAAATAGCAGCCTAAATCCCACATAGGGAAGCTTGAAGTGGCTTTGGTGAAGGGATTCCACTGATGAAGAATGAGCGCCTGGTGACCTGACTGGGCACAGGGACCCAGCCCTATGATAGAAAGGGCTTCTTATCTCTTTAGTCCACCTCCTGAAACCAGAAGCACAAGAATCCTCTCCCTACAAATGACTAAGTCTGTGACCAAAGAATCATGTGCCACACCCTCTTCTGAGCACTATTCATAGAACGATTTTGGCTCATTTCAATTCAGTGAGATTCCGTGATTATTTATTGAGCAACTCTATGAATAAGACACTGCACCAGGTGCTAAAGGGGTGGGGTATTATATGTTAGACATGGATCCTTCTCCTCAAGGCTTTCTAGATCTATATCCTATCTCTACCCCAATTCTTGTAGTACCACAGAACTGATTTCATCCATAGATTCTATTAGATGAATTGCCATAGAGGAGGGGGATCCCAGGAGGCAGGTGCATGGGTAGGGTGAGAGAGGTTATATTCAATTGAGTGTCTTCAACGAAAGTCGGTATGCAAAAGAAGAATAGTCCAGAGACTCCTGAGTGGCTCAGTCGGTTAAGCCCCTGACTCTTGATTTTGGCTCAAATCATGATCTCAGGGTTGTAAGACTGAGCCCTACATTGGGCTCCACGCTGGGTGTGAAGCCTGCTTAAGATTTTTTCTCTCCCTATCCCTCTGCCCCTCCCCCTGCCCCCACTCACATGCACTCACTCTCCGCCCCCCCTCTCTCTCAAGAAGAAAAAAAAAAGGAAAAAAGAAAAAAATAGAAGAACAGTCTGGTTGTAAATTCAATTTCCCAAGACCATTCCCTTAGAAATATTATCTCTAAATTCTCCAGCTTCAGAAACAGCCATCCTTCTGCTTACCATTCAGAGGACTGATAATAAGAAGGCTATAAATGGTCCACTTTCATTATTCTGGGACATTTCTCTTCCCACGACTCTGGTGCCAACCATCCACAGCCATCAGAATGCGGAGCTGGAACTGTGAGCACTGGGTAAAGACCCACTCACTATGAAAGAGATGGACAAGTAGGATTTTCAAAGTGGCTAAAAGAAAATGCTAGTAAGCTTTTCTATGAGAGCTCAGGTACCTTCGATGAAAAGGGAGTGATAAATTTGAAGTTAATTTTGCTCAACATTTCCAGAGGTCTTCCTGCAGGGGCTTTTTCTTGAGTTATGGTGACACTAGAAGTTTCTGTGTTTTGCGTTATAATGAAGAGGCTTCCCAAAAGTCACTTCTTCCCACTATTAATTCTGCCACCCATTAACCCACCGATTAGGGTTGGATTTATTAAATATCTGCTAGGTGTCTAAGCATGACACTCATTTCTAATCATAAGGGGGCCAGCTCCATCCTCAAAATACTGATTGCATCACTTATTTGTTTGTAGAAAGAATAACAGCTCTTGCAGTAGGAGGTTTTAAGGATTAAGTAAGATAATGCATGTTCAAGTGTTTTCTAAGCTCTTAACTACTGCAGCAATGATAGTCATTATGGTTATTGTCACCCTCAAAGAGCTTACAGTCATGCTAGAAGGTCATGGCACACACGTGTAAAACACACACAGTACATGACTAAAAAACTCAATGTTCCAGTGCCTTCTGTCAGGACCCCGAGGCCCCAGTGCCCTCTGTACTGTACCCTTCTGCCCACTGTACACTGGGGTGTCCAGTGACCTCTAGAAATACCCCAGTGCCTAGTGTCCCCAACAAGTACCCTAATGTCCAGTGCCTTCTGTGAGTACCCCACTGCTCCAATGCCCCACATAAGTTCCCCAATGCCCAGTGCTCTCTAAGTGGTTTGACCTAACCCATATTCCTTCTTCCAACATAAAAATGGGGCAATGAATGAAGCTGCCTGGCATCTTTCAATGATTTAATGGTTTTTTGAAGATTGCCAAATTGTCCTTCCTGCCAACTCAGCCATATAAAGCTATTGCTCGAGCATTGTTTCAACCACTCTTCACCTCCCAACCGTGGCTCCACTCTGCCCCTGGACAATCCCTTTGCTCTAGCCAGGTTGGGTTGCCTTACTTTTCAGCAAACCTATCTTGCCCCATTTCACTCCTGCATCTTTGCTGATGCTGGACCCTAAAGCTCCAACTGGCTTCTCCTTTCTGTCTGTACCCCTCACTGTGTTATTGACTCACTTTCTCTGTATGTTTTGTCTAAATCTTTGTATTCCCATGACAACCAGCACAGGGCACTGCACATGGTATGTGTTCGATAAATATTTATTGGATGAATGGTTAATTTTGTCCTCTATATTATATTCAAAAAGATTTAATAAAGGGATTAGTGGTATAAGGCACTGTGCCAGGTGTCCTACTGAGATAATCACATGAAGGATTCCTGTCCCTAAGTAGCTTAACATCTAAAACTGTTAAACAGATATAAACACTCATTTATAGCAGCCAATGACCTGGGTTCTTAACCTGAAATCTATTGACAACTGCCTCTCCCCGTGAAGCTTCTGGAATTATGTGGGAAAAGGTTGTGCATATGCATAACCTGAGGATGGGGTCCACAACCACTGCAAGAGTTAGAGTGGAAGAGGTGGTAAGAAGCAGCAAATTTTGGATTTGATTCTGGATTTATTGAAGGACTGGATGAAGAACATTAGAGTACGGACAGAAGCAAAAATGCTTGTGGGTTTTCTATTTGAGCAGTTGGGTGGATGTCTTGCCATGTACCGAGGGAGTGATGGTTTGGTGAGGGAGATGGGGGCAGTCTTGGGGAGAGGGAAATTAATAAGTGAATAGGGAGTAGGCTTGGGGTATCTATTAGGCATCCATGCACAGATGCCAGTGACCTGTTGAATGTCTGAAATGGAGCTGTGGGGAGAAGTCTGGGCTGGAGATGGAAATCCGGTAACTGTCAGTGCGTAGATGGTGTTAAAGTCATGGGGTTTGGTATCATCTGAAAGAGGGGAGGACCACAGAAGGATCCTGGGACTTTTTGAAATGTAGAGATATGGAGGAGAAGGATCCAGCAGAGGAACTCAGATGGAGAAGCCACTGATTGTGGAGGACATCCAGGTGAGCGTGGTATCCTCAAAGCTTAGAGAAGATGGTGTTCAGAGAAAATCAGTGGTTAGTCAAGTGAAGTTCCTCCCTCAGAAACTCTATCAGCTTAATGTACTTATTTACTTGTCTGTCCCTCTGACTAGACAACTTCTTGAGTGCCACGATCACGTCTTGATTATTTTAGAATCAGCAGGGTAGAGCACAGAGCTGGGCATATCACTGGTACTTGCTCATTATGTAATGAATGGAAAAAAAATCCGAAAGGCCACGCAGGAGAATAAACTCTCTGGCTGAGATGGCGTCGTGTCTCTCATGCTTGGAGGACGGGAGGAGTGGGTGCGGTATGCCCACGGCTCTGTACCGCAGGAGGGGGGACGCTGGCGTCGCCGTGTCAGAGAGCTGGAGCCTTGGTAAGACACTTAACCAACAATGTCATTTGTGCACAAGGGCACTTGGCTGGGAAAGCAACTGCACTCCCACCTCCACCATCTGCTTAGCTAATTCCCAGCCCACTGACTCCAGTGTCACTTACCTCTTAATTACCAGCCTTGGCTCCCACCTGGCTTGAAAGACGAGCTTTGCTTCCCCATTACATTTTAAGCAGTGACCCGACGAACCCATCTCTCCTGGCTGAGATGTCCTTTGGTCGCCTTTATCCAGCCCTTCCACTCTGAGATGTCCTGAACCGGCCCGTTTAGGGCTTCAGAGCAGCCTGACATCCTGGTGGCTCTGACAGCTCTCAGCTAGTTTTGTCCACTCAGGGGCAAGGCCCCTCAGGACACAGGGCATTTAGAGGTTCTGAGAGTACCTGGCGTAAGATAAAACCAATGAAGAGGGCAGATGAGAGGTGCTTGGGACCGGTGGCATAATCTACTGTACATGGACTCGCCAAGTCGGGATGAGGGTAATGACCTGAATCCTGGATACTCTGTACAACGTTCTCACAACCTGGAGAGGATCCCAGTTTAGTTAGCTTATCTCATCCCAAGGATGTCTATTCTTGAGCTATCCTCCCTCTAAAGAAGTTCAGCTCCACCCCACCTTTTTTTCCAAGTGGGAGAGGTGGCTAATGGTTTTATGACGTCTTGGTTTTACGGCATGACCCCCCCAGCTGAGTTGACCCAATTTACTTCCTCTTAACTAAGGTTTTTTTCTTAAACCCCAGCCAGTAGAGAAACCCCAAGTTTACCGTTATCCTTCTGAACTGAGCTGCTTCTATTTTATAGGTATGCTAGTCTTTCCCTATGTGGAAAACTTTCCATGACCCTGACAGTGAAGAGGGGAGCATGATGCCTAGAGTGTTGCAGTCTCCTTGGGAGCAAGAACGTATACTCTAGATATGTGTGACAGCTCGGAAAGGTAAATCTTTCCAGCACATTTTTGTGAATGTGCTGGGGAATAGGAGCCTTTATTAAGAAGCCAGCAAGAAAATGCATTTTCCCATTGCGTCCCTTACTATCCCAAGGGAGAAGGAAAGAAGAGGAGTCTTTTTTCCTCCCCTTTTTTGCAGATGGCAACTGAGACATAGAAATGATGAGTTACCCACTAGGTGGATCTGGGACTTGGAACTGGCTCCTTAGATTCCCTCCACAGGTCCTTGGAGAATGGGAGGAGTCACGTGTGATTCCTGGTTTGTCCTTCGGGGATGAAGGTGGCAGACAACGGCACTATGACTGGGGGGAGGTGTCTAGCTAGATCTCTACCCATCTGGCATACATCAGAATCTTTAGAGTGGGCAAAGGAGGGAAAAGGGGGAACTTTCCAGAAACATGGTCATTATACGTTCATGTTTAGAAACTGAATGCTTATATTATAAACCATTTAGCAAAAGCCCTAACAAAAGCTTGACTAATGAGGTATGGGTTAAAAAGCATTGAAAACCAGCTTGAGCTCATCTCTTTTGTCCTCTGTCTCCAGAGCTGGGACAGTGGCCACACAGCTCAGCCACCATCTCCCTGGGCCCTGGCCAGTCACAGGGTCAGAAGGACCTGCTGAGGAACCAGCTACCCTTGGAGCTCCTACTGCCAAACTGTGGTCTCAGATGGAGTGCATTCTGGTGACCTGGTAAACTGAGGCTGACCCTTCATTAACCACCAGGTCTTCCTAAGCACACACCAAGTGCTCTACTAGGTCCTTTGGCTGACAGAGAAAGCCCACAAAGAGTGTGCATTTGAGGTATGGAGTCAAAATATGAGGCTTGACATTGGATTGAGGAACATCCAACTATGAGGCACGTTTATAAAAAAGAAGAATTCTGTGCATTGTTCATGCAGCATTTGAATATTAAATATCTTCTAGGTGCAAAATCTCCTGAATCAGGGGTTGAAAAGGAGGGGGTGGTGTAACAGTCAGGATAAGCTAGGCGGTCCTCAAGTAACAGCAGTCCCCCAGTTCCAGAGCTTTAACCCAACACAACAGGTTTATTTCTTGCTCAAGTAACACATTCAACAAGGGTGGCCCGGAGTTGTCCATCCCATATAGTGATTCAGGGGCCCACACTGATGGAAGCCTCCTATTGTGTAGTCATACCTTCTGGGGACATGTGACCAGCGAGGGTTCCAAAGGAGGGAAGAGAAGGATGGATGGTTACACTGGCCAGCCCAGAAGCGACATCTGCCACTCCTGCTTACAATTGGTTGGCCTGAACTAGTCATATGACCCTACGGTCGTGCAAGGGAAGCTGGAAAATAGAGGACCCATGGAATATTTGATGAACACTAGCAGCTTCTGCCATAAGTGGGGAGTGGATGTAGAGCGTAGATAGAGCCCATACCCCCAATCCCTGAGCAGAACCGTGATACAAAGCAGATGGTGTTCCGCAGCATCAAGAAGGGGCCAGGGAAGGGCTGACAAAGTTTAGGGACTGGATAGCTTTCCGGGGCTGAATCCAGGACAGGGTTTTGGAGAACATGGCATTAGCCTGGGGGCCCTGGGGACTGGTAGGTTTATTAGACTTCATGAAAAATGGATGTTCATACAAAAGTGAAGTAGAGTAGTGAGGAGTTTGCTGGAGGGCAGGATCTGTGATGAGGAAAAATAATATTAATGACAAGGTTATAAGAAACACTTACTAGAGCGCCAAGTATAAGGCAGGCGCAGGCCTAAGCGCTTCGCATACATCCATTCTTGCAATCGTCTGGACAATCCTGGGCTGCAATTGAGGCTCAAAGAAGTGAAGTAATTGGCCAAAGCCGCAGAGTATATGGCAGAGCTGGGGTGCTCAGCTGGGCTGTCCAGCTCCAGAGTGGGGACCGTGGATCCCTGGTTGGAGAAACAAACCAGGGCCAGATTTCAGAGGGCAATGAACACCAGGCGAATGTGCCTGGATGTCAATTTTGGAGGTGGAAGTTGCAGTTGAAGGGTTTCAAGCCGGGGAGTGAGGTAATCACGTTTGCCATGAAATCATAAACATCCTGGGGCCCCAGTGTGGGGCTTGGTGGAAGGCTTGGTAGAGAAAGGACCCGAAGATGAGTGCTGAGAGGTGAGGGGGCTGGGGGCCCATCGGAGAGGCATAAAGGCCATTCGGGGCCAGGGACAGCTGACTGGGGATGCAGAAGAGGGATGGGGTGGATTTGCCTGACTGGCTCCGAGTAGGTTTCCTGGGGCGGGGACGGAAGGGGAGAGATTTTAAAGTCAGGCCAAGGAGTTCCATTTAGTAGGAAGGAAAGAGACACCGACTGCTTTGAAGATGCAGCCGCAGAATGTGTTAAGAGGAGCCTCTTTGCCCTTCGCTGTCCCCAGTCTGACTCTAGTCACAGGCCCCAACACACCTGGCATTTCAAAGCCTGGGGGGCATTTTCAAAATAAACCTGAAAGGCTCGTTGTCATTCTTCCGAAAGATCTCTGCATGACAAGCAATAAAATAATTGAAGTAGGTTGTTGTTTTTTTCTTTTTCTTCTTTCTTTCTTTCTTTTTTTTTTTATTTTTACAAGAGCCATTACAAAGGTGTGAAATATTAGACACTTACGCATCTGTGAATAAGATTGGAGGCTAAAACGTGTGAGTTCCCGTCTCAGCTAATGAACTGGAATATGGTTTTAATTTTTGAACTGCAAAAATGTTCTGCCTTTTTTGATCGTCCCTGCAGAAGACTCGGTATTTTAATAATTCAGTGCAGCCTAATTACTTTAATTAATCACCTTCTTTTCAGAGATGTCAGTGGACTTCCTTATTTTCCTGTTACTGTAGGTACTGTTGGGAGTTTGAAGAAATTTAAAAAATCATATGTGGAAGAAGAACACAGGTTAACCCTCTCGTGAGGTCTGAGATGCGTGTCCTTTCCCCTCAGAGCGCCCTGTCGTTCTCAAACGGTGGGTGAGGCTCTACCCCAAACTCCTGTACCTTTCGTACCATTCCCTGCCTGTGATCGGTTAACCAAACTGTCTCTGGTCATTCTGTGCCTTAAAAACTGCTGTCTTGGAGACGAGTAAAATGTTATTTAGAGCAAGTCAATATTTTTGCATCTTTCTGAGTCGTGATGAATATACCGGGCATGACAATAGCTTTTATTGTACAATCAATATAATTTGCTTCCCTTGCAGGAAAACATAATTAGCTATAGTTCACGCGGTGGCAATGAAAACGTGCTCATTTCTGAAGTTTGCTTGTGGGTGGAGAGAGTCCTTTCTGGGTCAGAGTGGGGGCTGTCCCGTCCTGGCTCCTGAACCAGGTTGCCTGGGTGTCACTAAGCAGGTCACTTAACTTTGGGGGCCTTTGTTAGATCTTTGCACCAAGGAGTGACCATGCTTTTATACAGAGTTAATAATACATACGTTGCATATTTAGAGGTTTCAATTTAGAGCCTGGCCTTGAATACAATCCATATTGCTTCAGTGACAGAACTCTAACATTGACTGTTCAACTGGACCTATCATCCCCCCTCTCTCTTTTTTCCCCATGAAAAGCACAGCTTATGATTTTTATCCATTTCCACAATAAATGTAAAAGGGCCCTTAATTGGTGCATAGATTAAGATAGAGGGAGGGAAGGCATCAGGTAGCCTCCCTTTGGCTTTGCTGGGAACAGTTTGTCCCTGTTGGTGGCTGCTCGGCCCCCCAGTCCCCAGTGTGGGCTGACTGCCTGCAGCATCATGACCATGCGTTCTACACTCCCTGCACTAGTCTCTCGAGCCTCGGCTTAGTTCAGGCGGGGCAGCTTTGTAAGCAGTCTGAGGTTTTATGAGAACTCAGAACAAAGTGAGGTTTGAGTGGAGACCTTGTCTGAAGTACATCTCTCAGGATTCCTGGGAAAAGGCTGCAAGGAGGCCTCTCGTTTGGGGCTCAAGGTTGAATGCTTTTATTTTGAAATGCTGACTGTCTGAAATCAGATTTTACTCAACCCCGACTTTGGCTTTGAACTGAAGCATACACACACTACCTGTCACCTGAAGGGTGCAATTAGGGTCTGCACTTGGAGTTGTGTTTTCTATCAGTGCTGAGGGGTGGACGTGAGCATGAGCCTGGCATTTGTTTGGCTGAAAGGAAAAGAAAGAGAGATTAAAAAAAAAAATCTCCCTTTTTATCTCCTCCCATTTTCTGTGCATGCCCCACCCTCCATCCCCCCAAATCTTCAACAACCTCAGAAGTCACAGAAATCTGTAAGAAAGAAGTTGATAATCAGATCAATTCTTGCCATGGATCCAATAAAGGCTTGTGGTCGAAAACCCTGTTGGTCCTTCTGAGTCTCCTAAGATCTTCTACTGCAATCAGAGATGTTAATTGGTTGAAACTGCCTGTGGTCTTAAGAAGTGCTCCGATTACAAGGAGAAATCCTTTTATGTTGCTGGATTCCAGCCACAGAATCTCTGAAGTAGGAATCTGGCAGAGGTTGAGCCCCCTCCAGGGTGTAAATAAACTGGCCAGGTCTATAACCCAATAAGAAGTCAATTTATTGCATGTGTGTTTCAAGTCACCCAGCCCAAACCCTGCACATTTATTAAAGAAAAGGTGTGGGTTACAGCCGGAGCCCAGACAATGGAACATGGCAAGGGAGGTGGATGATTGTCAAGTCTACACAGTCAGTGGAGGGAAAGAGGGGGCCCTGCAGGGATCAAAGCTTCTCTTCCAGCCTAAGTTTGCCTTGAAGGAACTTTCTAGAATCAAGCTGCTGAGCATGACTGGCACACAAAACTGCTTACTTTCCTAGCCTGGAGGCTGAAGCTCAAACGGCTTAAGTGGGTGAACGTTTTATAGCCCCGGTCTAGAAACCTGGGGGCGACATTCTTTGCCGCCCTGCGCGCACACGTGGTTGTTATCAGAACTGGAGGTTTTGCTGGGCCAGATCTTGCCGTGACCCACTGAGATGCCAGGGCAGCGTGTTGGGAGGCGGCTCTGAAGCCTTGGGCTGGGAACATGCTGAGCCCCTGGCTTACGCACACAGAGCTGTTTCACTTACATTGCAAAAGGTTGTTTGGGGTTCACCTAATTGTGATCGGGGCTGGAGAAAGCATCAAAGCCTCCCCCCACCCCGCAGCTCGAGCATAATTATATTCCCAGAACGGTGTGTGGCAGCAGGGTGAGGGTGTGAAATGTGCCCAGCCTCGTTTGCATACTGCTCCAGACTGCCGGTGACAGTGAGCTATTAGTGAAACCCAGGACAGTGTGAACAAAGCTGCCTCTTAATTGCTCATTCTTCAGCATTAGTCCATCGGACGACACTACCCACCTACAACTTAAAAAAAATAAAAAGACCAAAAAAACCTCCCATAAATTTACGGTACCCCACTTTACTTAACATAGCAAACACAATAATAGTCCAGCCAGTCTTTTTTTTTTTTTTTTTTTTTTTTTGGGTGGCTTCCCCCCCTTCCATTCCCTACATTCCCATTGGCTTCTGTGAAATCCCAGAGAACCAATGGGATTCCTCTTCTCCATTCATGTCCTAGCAACAAGCCCTGTTCCAATCTTTCTCTGCCAAACTAACACCTGAAAAATTACATCATGAATAATGGCAAAAGCAGCAAGGGCTGGAGAAGGGCCTTTTTTTTTTCTTTTTCTTTTCTTTCTTTCCTTTTTTTCTTTTTTTTTTTTTTTTCATCTGTCTGCTACGGAGGTCATTTAAGGTGTTTTAGTCTAGTTTCTTAAAGTGACAATGTCCTAGATTTTTACCTGTCCCCCCCCCCCAGCACATAGGCTCATATGTGAAATATAAAATGAACAGTAATTAAATATAGTGAAAGGCCTTCAGGTGAAGTGAGGGGAAAACATTTCATTAGTTGTGTTCCCTGAACATTCCTTGTAACAGTCCTCTTGCAGGGAAGCCCTGGGAGTGGAGGAATAGATTGTTCATATAGTATATTCTTTGGGAAATGACTAAAATATCCCAAACCGCAGAAGCTGCCCACCCACTCTCCCATACAAAAATACAGCCCTTCCTGGTGGCTTCTCTTGCCACAGTTAACTATACCCAAGGCTCTTTCTATTTCGACTTTGAAATAAAGGGCTCATTCTGTGAAGGGGGTCTTGGAGCCAGGGAAGGAACTGCCTTATGAATCTGCGAAAGGTGTGGGGTTGTCGCGGTAAGGGGCTCCGGGGTGGGAGGACCGTGAGCACGTGTGTGTCTGTGCACGTGCAGGGCTGCAAATGCAGACAGGCAGCTGGGAAAATGCAAGAACAACGAGATCCAGATGACCAGGGAGGAAGGAGGTTGGTAGAGAAATCAAGAGGGGGAGGTGAGGCGATAGGGAGTGGGGCGTGGGGGGGGGGAGCGGAGGAGGGGGGCCGGGGAGGGGAAGGCCTCTGCGCATGCTGGCTTGTTCTCTCCAAATGTGCAAGGGCTTCTAATGAAAATGTCCACCCTTCTAGGCATTTTTCAAGACCCAGACATTGATTTGCCGCTTCCGGCTTCCCCCACCCCACCCAGTCTGGCGCAGACAGCGAGCGGAGAGACGCAGACACAAAGAGAGGCAGACTTGCGCGCGCCCCGGAGAGGGAGTGGGAGAGGGCGGTGGTTAGCACCTGCTCGCGTCCACGTGCACCGGCACAGCCAGCCGGGCTCCCCCCGCCCCCTACCCACCCAGTCCTAGGCACTGAGGCCCGCGCAGTCTGGCATCCTGGGCTCCTTGTATGCCTCTGTGGCATCCTGGGCTCCTTGTACGGGTGGGAAGGGACCCAGGGCTCTGGAGGCGGGCTCGGGTGCCCTGCTGGAGAAGCAGAAAATAGATCTATTTGGTGTCTGGCTCGGACGCGGAGTTTGCAGCTCGCCTCAGCCATCGCCTTGGAAGCGGAGTGGTTAGAGGTGCTGGCAGACAGTCTGCCTTGGTTGGTACTTGTGAAACCGCGTGACTATATAAGGCCCGGGAAGGAAAGAGCACGGTGCCAGCCTGAGGGATGGGCTGGCAAGGGAGCGGAGAGAATCGCAGGGGGCTGGGCTAGACACGTTCGCCTTATCCATCCCCCCACTCCTGCAAAAGTCGTGTGACCAACTGTGGAATCATCAAGAAATAATAAAGGGTGAGGGCGGGAGGGGCAGGTGCGGGAATAGATGCTCTTTCCCGGGAGGCCGGCTTGACAGCCGCTTCCTCGTCTGGCCTGAGAGTCAGCTGGCTTCAGGGTGGCCCAGGAAAGAGACCCACAAGTCCCAAGTCTGAAATGTGTTGGAGTATACCACATTCCACGGTGGAGAGAATTTGGGTCCCCCAGCCCGACGGGGCAGTTTTGGAGAAACAGATGGCCAGGCAGCCTAGGCCAGTAAAAAGGCAGTAGGGGGAAGGAGCACTGGAATGGGAGTTGGGTGTCTTGAGTTAGTTCTGGCTTTGGCAGGGCGATGCAGAGCAGAGCTTTCCCTCTCCTACCCATTGTTGCTGTCAGAGCATTGGATCAGATGATTCATGGGTACAGTGCTTAGAACAGCGTCTAGAACGGACAGTAAGTACTCAACCATATTAGACATTATTATCACCACCCTCTCCCACTGGCCTTATGCATGGTTCTGGAACCTTGAGTTAGAATGGATGCAGTCCCCAACTGCATCCTCCTTCACGCGCTCTCTACCCCTTCTTGGCTTCCGAGGTATAACATTTTTCTGCTTTTCTTCCTACCTGTCAGGCCCTCCTTGTCATTGTCTTTGTGGCACCTGTGTCCTCTGGCTGGGCCTCGATTGTTGGTTCTCCTCTGGGCTCTGTCCTGGGCCCCTACTCTTCTGCCCTCACACCTCTGCTCGTGATCCTGTCCTCCCAAAGTTTTGGATGATTTGTCCTTCCCTGATGGCTGCCATGCCAAAGCTCCAGCCCAGATCTTCCAAATGACAGGACTTTGCCGATTAGTGTCCTTCCGATTCTTGAGATTGGGTATGCCTCTCATCTCCTCCTCCCACCCCCAATTTGCTTCTTCACCTACGTATTGTTACCTCAGTGAAGAATGTTTCCACCCATAGAGGTATCCAAGGCAGAAGCCTGGTTGTCATCCTGGACCCCTTCTCCCTCACCCCACTCTCCAGTCCTTCACCAAGAACTGTCAGTTTACCTCCTGTTACGGTGACTCCGCCTTCCTACTGCCATCACCCAAGTATAAGCAGCCAATCCTGTTTCGTGGATTTCCTGCTGCCTCAAAGCTGGCCCCTCATGGCACAGGTCTGACCTCATCACCCCTGCTCAGGGTCCCTTGCGTTGCTCCCAGGACATGGCTTTGACCTGGCTCCCTGCCTTTCATGCTTCAGCTCATGCTTCCTTCTGTCCCTTGTTCTCAGGGCTTCTGCCACACTGACCTCCCCTTAGTTCCTTCAAAATGCTTTCCTCTCCCACCCTGGGACTTTGTAATGCAAAAGGCACCTCTCAACTAGATAAGTCCTACCCATGTGTCCTTAAGCTCTCAACTGGATGGGAGCCTCGAGGAGTCTGACCCTGCCCCCTTTAGACTAGGCCACCTTCCTTTCTCTGTGGTTTCATAGAGCTGTTGGCTTAAAATTGCACATTCCACTTATTTGATTAGTGCCTGCTTCACCCGAGGACTGTAATGCTGTAAGAATAGAGATTTGATTTTTTTCTTCACCATTATAGCCCTAACTCTCTAGCATATAGTGGGTGCTTAAAGAATATTTGTTGGGTGAATAAATAAAAGAAACTCTCCCAACTATGTGCCACTTGTAAACTTGATAAATATAATTTCTTGCTATAAAAGAATGTAGACTTCAGTGAGGTTGAGAACAAAGCCCTGTACTTTTAGTTCAATTTATGTAACCAATTTTGATGATTTAAGATCAACATTATTGAGGCATACAGGCATACCTTGTTTTATTTCGCTTTGCTTTATTTCACTTTAGAGATATTGCATTTTTTTTACAAATTGAAGGTTTGTAGCAACCCTGCATCAAACAAATCGATTGGCACCCTTTTTCCAACAGCATTTGCTCACTTCATGTCTCTGGGTCACATTTTGGTAATTCTTGCAATATTTCAAACTTTTTTATTATTATTATATTTGTTATGGTTGACCTGTGATCCATGATGAGGATTCGCTAAAAGCTCAGATGATAGTTTGTGTTTTTTAGCGATAAAATATTTTTAAATTAAGGAGTGTACATTGTTTTAGACATAATGTTATTGCACACTTCATAAACTACAGTATAGGGTAAACATAACTTTTATATGCACTGGGAAACCAAAATACTCACTTGACTCACTTTATTGCTATATCCACTTTATTGCAGTGGTCTGAAACCCAACGGCAGTATCTTTAAGGCATGCCTGTAATTTACATGTAAATTACATACATTAAAACGAACCCATTTTAAGTGTACACTTTGATGAGTTTTGACAAATGTATGCACCCATGTAAGTGCCACCACATCAATATAGAACATTTCTACCACTTATGATGCTTCTTTGCAGGCAATCTTCAACCCTCCTTGGACCCAGGCAACCATAAATCTGTTTTATGTCACTAATGATTAGTTCAGTACTGCCTATTCTGGAATTTCATATAAAGAAATCATACAGAATGTATTATTTGTATCTGGCTATGTTTCCTGAGTATATTTTTGAGATTCACTCATGGTAGCACATATTAGTTTGATCTTTTTATTGCTAAGGAGTATTCCATTGTAAGGAATTATCACGATTTCTTTACTCATTCATCTGTTGGTGGACATTTGGGTTATCTCCAGTTTGGGCTATTATGGTTAATCCAGTCTCAAACGTTTCTCTACAAGTCTTTGTGTGGGCATATCTTTCACTTCTCTTGGGTAAATGCGTAACAGTAGAATTACTAAGACATAAGGTAAATATATGCTTAACTTTATTAGAAACTGTCAATTTTCTAAAGAGTGGTCCCATTTTGTTCTCCCTCCAGCAATGTATGAGGGTTCCGGTTGTTCTACATACTTGCTAACCGCCTGTGACTGTGTGTAGTAGTATCTCATTGTGGAATTAATTCTAATTTCCATGATGACTAATGATGTTGAGCTTCTTTTTGTGCTTGGCTATTCATATATCTTTATTTGTGAAGGGGCTATTCAAATCTTTTATGTTCATTTTTTTAAAGTTTATTTATTCAAGTAATCGCTACACCAAATGTGGGGCATGAACTTAACCACCTCGAGATCAAGAGTTGCATGCTCTTCAAATGAGCTAGCCAGAAGCCCCCTTTTGTGTCCATTTTTATTTATTTATTTATATTATTATTTTTTAATGATTAAATTGGTTATGTATTTATTTATTTATTTTTATTATTATGTTATGTTAATCACCATACATCACATCATGAGTTTTTGATGCAGGGTTCCATGATTCATTGTTTGTGTATAACACCCAGTGCTCCATGCAGAACGTACCCTCTTTAATACCCATCACCAGGGTAACCCATGCTCCCACCACCCTCCCCTTATGTCCATTTTTAAATTGGTTGTTTGTGTTCATCTTCTTTTCAAGTTGTGAAAGTTCTTATATATGTATATATATAATATTCATACATAAATTTATATATATTATATACATATATAAACATAAATATGTATAGTCTAAATTTAAATATATATTGTTATATATATTTATATATAATATATAATATAAATACAAATATATATGTGTATATGTGTGTGTATATATATGTGCATATATATATATATAGTCTGATTCGGGAAACATATATTTTCACCCCCCACAACTTCCCTAGTTTGTGGCTCTTCTTTTATTTTCTTAATGGTGTCTTCCAAAGAACAGAAGAGAGATATTAAATTTTCATGGAATTTGCCTTATCATTTTTTTCTTTTAGTGCTTTATTTGCCCTAAGAAATCATTGCTCTCCTAAAATCTTAAGATTTTCTCCTGTTTCCTTCTAAAAGTTTTGCAGTTGTAAATTTTAGGTTTAGTTCAATGATCCGTTTTGAGTTACTTTCTGTGTGTGAAGTAGAGGCAAGATTTATGGTTTTCCCCCAACATTCCAGTTATTCTAACACCATTTTTGGAAAAGACTGTTTTCTCCCCTATTCAATTACTTTGGTAATTCAACTATGTGAATTACCTGATCAAAATGTCAAAACTGACCAAAAATCAACTGACCATATTATATGTGGGTCTATTTCTGGAGCCTCTATGCTCTCCATTGACTTGTATGCCTGCCCTTATGCCAATAACAAATTGTTGTTTAGTGTAGCTTTTTTTTTTTTAAGATTTTATTTATTTATTTGACAGAAAGAGACACAGCGAGCAAGGGAACACAAGCAGGGGGAGTAGGAGAGGGAGAAGCAGGCTTCCTGTGGAACAGGGGAGCCCGATGCGGGGCTCGAGCCCAGGACCCTGGGATCGTGACCTGAGCCAAAGGCAGACGCTTAACAACTGAGTCACCCAGGTACCCCTTAGTGTAGCTTTATAGTAAAGCTGAAATCAGATAATATGAATCCTCCAACTGTGTTCTTTATCTAAAGTTATGTTACATATATTATAGATCCTTTGCATTTTCATATAAATTTTAGAATCAACTTGTCAAATTCTACAAAGTATGTAGACGATTACATGATTTTCTTCTTTATTTTGTTATAGTGAATGTCAGTGGTTGCGTTTCAAATGTTAAAATTAACACCGCATTCTTGGTATGAACTCCATTTAGTCATGATGCATTATCATTTTTATATGTGAATGAATTTAATTTGCTAATATTTTGTTAAGATTTTTGCATTAGGATATTTGTTTGAAATTTCCTTTTCTTGTAATTTCATTATTTGACTTTGATATCATAGTATTGCTGTCCTATAAAATGAGTTAGTGAATATTTCCCCTCTTTTTCTATATTCTGAAAATTTTTGTGAGATAGTTATTATTCTTCCTTAGCTTTGAAAGAACTCGTGGATGAAACCGTCTGAGGTTGGAATTTATTTGAGGGAAAGTTGTAATTTTTTAATTCAATGTATTGAACTATATTTTATAGTTATTCATACACCTACTATTTCAGTGCTTTTCATTCTTTTATGTAGATTTGAGTTTCCATCTGGTGTCATTTTCCTTCAGCTCAAACTTCATTAACTTTTTTTTTTTTGAGTGCAGATCTACTGGTGACAAGTTCTTTTAGCTTTGTTTTTAAAAAATATCTTTATTTTGCTTCTATTTTTGAGGAATAGTCTCAATAAGTATAGAATTTTGGGTTGACTGTTTCCCTTTCAGGACTTTAAAGGTGTCATTCTGGCTTGTGTTGCTTCTGAGGGAAGAATGTGGGCATCATTACTTTGTTTCTTTGTATATAATATGTCTTTTTTCCTCTGGATGCTTTTACAATGATCTCTTTACCTTTGATTTACAGCAGTTTTATTATAATGTGTCTAGTTTTTTTTTTTTTTCTTGCTCTTTGTTGAGTATTTGGAGCTGTGAGTTTATAATTTTCATTGAATTTGGTAATTTTTAAACTCTTGTTTAATATTCTTTGAAGCATCCTCTCTGGGACTCCAATTACATGTATGTTAGACTGCTTTATATTGTCTTAAAAGTTACTGGTGTTACGAGCACTTTTTCTTGATCCTTTCTTTCTCTGCTTCAATTTGGATCATTTCTATAGCTTGTCCAACATTTCACTGGTCTCTTTTTCTACACTGTTTAATATGCTATCAAGGAAGTCCATTTAGTGAATTTTTCATTTCAGATATAAATTTTCAGCTCTGGAAGTTTCATTTTGCTTCTTTTCCCCACCTTTAATTTATCTAAGTATTTTTATGTTTTCCTTTAAATCCTCAAACATTTGTATATTAGCCATTTAAAAACCTCTGTCCACTACCTCCATTCTTTCTATATGTTCTGTCATTGTTTTTACTGTTTGGTGTTTTGTTTGTTTTGTTTTGTTTTACTGGTTATGGGTTACGGTCCAGCGTGATGGTGTTGGGTGTCCCAGTGGTGTTGGAGATTATGATCGTAACATTGTTTAGTGTCTAGATTTTGTTGTCTTCCTTTAAAGAGTGGTGAATTTTGTTTTGGCGGCCACTAAGTTACTTATGCATCAGTCTGATCCTCTTGAGCCTTTAAATAATTTTTAAAAAGTGGGTCTAGAATAGCCTTTACCCTTGGGGTAGTTTCACCATATTTCTAATATGGTGACTCATAGAGACTCTAGACCCTTCTGGGGTCTCTATGAAATGCCCCAAGTTTCAAAAAACCCTCTCCATGGTGGCTGGTTGGAATCTGGCTCTCTCCCAGCTCCATGTGAGCTCTAGAAATGTTTAGTTTACAGATTCTCAGTATTTGTTATTTGCCTGGCCTCACAGAATTTCTTCCTGAGCATGTGAAGCTTAGTACTTAATGAAAGACTCAAGGGGATGACTATGCAAATTTCTGGATCTCTTTTCCAGTGAAGATATTCCAGCTGCCTCTACCTACTCAAATTTTGGTCTCTGCCTCCCCCGTTCAGCAAGACTACTATGGTTTGCTTGGGCTGCTTCTCCCTGTACTGTATCTTTGGAAATACTTTCAGATGAAATGCCTAGTCTATCATAAGGCTCATCTAGTTTGCATCTCTTTCTTCAGGGATCACACTCAAGCCTGTTTTCTAATGTCTAAAGATGATAGTTTCATTGCTTGTGCCTTGTTTTCTAGATATTTACCACAGGAAGGCAGGCCTGGTATCAGTTACTCTGTCATGGGCGTTGATGTATTTTTGACTAGCTTACCTAACAGAATTCTCATTTTGCCTATATTTCTCCTAAAGAAATCACCAAAGAGAGTATAAAACATTACAAAAAATGAAGATATACTACCTCTGTATAATCACATTAATTCACCTAACAATCCTTTCCAAATAGGAAATGAAACTAGTGGATTTTACTTGGTCATCTGAACCTATGCTAACCTAAAGATATCCCCTCTTTCTCTTCGTAAGTCATCTGTTCAATAATATTTTCTAGGATTCTGCCAGAGTAGATTATGTTCACTATTAAGCTGTTTCCAGAATTTAAGTATGAAAGCATGTTTCTATTTCTGGTCTTTTGACACAATAATGTTTATAAATAATATCTATTTACTTATAGAGTGCTTACTCCATGCCTGGCAGCATGTTAAGTATTTTATATACATCATTTTTTTGAGTCATCACAATACTTTCTGTTAGTTTCTTCTATCATCTTCCCTTAGTATATAAAGAAACTGAGAATAAGGGATATAAAATAACATGCCAAGGTGGTTTCCTTAGAAAATGCCAGTTTATCTACTGGATGATCTTTACTATCATCTTTTTCTTCATGATTTTTCAGAATTTGTATTATTATAGGACTCCTTAATTCTTCTTTGTTTCTTAATATCATTTGCGAGAGCCAAGGAATGGCAAATATGAGCAATAAAATGCGGACCTTCAGTGTGTATTGAATAGCTTTATTGATTAATTCACTTAATCTCTTTCTACTCTTAGGGCATTGCGGGCAAATGGAACAATATGTAGAACAACAGAAGCATGAAACTGCAGAACTCATTAATTCAGATGCAATATGGGGATGCTCCATAGCAACTTCACATGGATGTTGTGAGGGTAAAAAAGGAGGAAACACATTCTAGATACATAAGGTACTAATAATGAGAATATGCATTTAAAGTTCATGGATCTATTTGCCACAACAAGAACTATAGTACCTGCATAAATTTAATTAGTGCTTTTCCTGTGAAGAATGTAAAATACTTCAATATATCATAAACTATTATTGTCAGTGGTTTTAGGAGGGGAAATCAGTCACCAAAAAAAGCAGACAGGAAAAACATGAGAGCCTGACAAGTGCAATGTGTTGGAGGTAGAGGATATCCAAACAAGGGCGAGGTCAGCCTCACTTGTCTTTTTAAAGAAGGGTGCGAATTTGCCCAGCAGATGGGAATCATAACTGCTGGAGGAGATAGGGCATTCTAGGCAAATGGAACAATATGTATAACAATACAGAGGCATGAAACAGGCCATGTTCTCTTTGATCAATAATTATACATATACTATAAATTTACAGAGACCATTCACATAAGTTTGAGATCTTGGTTTTCTCTCTCAAAGAGTTTATAACATAACTGAATAGGTCAGGTGCAAGTATGGAAAGAAAATATTGATAATATATGATGGAAGCCTGATAAGATAAATATTTGTTGAATGAATGAAAGATGTATACCAGGATGTGCTAAATGCCAATGACTGATGTCAACCATGAGACTTTCAAGGGGACAGGGCAGAGCATGTACATTTTTGGGTGAGTGCTATGATCTGACTTATTTTACGGCTGTCATTCTGCTGCTGGGTGGAAAATGAAATACACAAGAGAGGCAGGGATCTGGTTGGAAGTTGTAACACTGATGTGCAGAGAGGATAGTGGCTTGGATTAGGGTGATAATGGCAGAAGTGGTGAAAAGCAGATTCTGGATGTTTTTTGATGGTAGAACCGATGACCTGGTTTTGAAGTATGAGAGATGGAGAGGGTGTCAAGGTTCTTTCTAAGATTTCTAGCCTGAGAAACCAGAAGAATAAGTTGGCATTTACTGAGATGGAGCTATGTCAGGGGAAAGCAGGGTGTGTGTGTGTGTGTGTGTGTGTGTGTGTGTGTGTGTGTGTGTGTGTCTGTGTCTGTGTCTGTGTCTGTGTTGGGGGTTGGGACATATTACATTTCAGACCTTTAAGAAGAAAAATCAAGTAGACAGCTGTATACCTGACTCTGAAGTTTAGAGAAGCACTCTGGCCTGGAGATATAATTTTTGGAGTTGTCAGTGTATAGATATTCTTTGAATCCATGAGACTGGATGAGACCACCATGGGAGTGAGAAGAGACAAAGCAAGAGGAATAGATGTTCCAAGATTTGGAGGTTGGGAAGCTGGTAAAGAACTGGCAAAAGAGATTGACTAAAAATAAACAGTGAGCTAGGAAGAGATCCAAAGGAGAGTGACATTGTGGAGGCCAGGTGAAAAAAGTGTTTCAAGAGAGAGTCATTAGCTTTGTCAAATGCTGATCATCAGTTGAGTCATATGATGACTAGAAGTAGCTATTGGATTTGTCAACACAGTGAGTGGTCTCTGGTGACAAGGACAACGGGATGATAAGAGCTTGGATGACAATGACCAGAGAGCCCAGCAAAAGTTGGTTCTGGAGAAAAGAGAAGAGTAGAGACACCAAGTATCAGTACTTATTTCGAGGGCTCCTGTTGTAAAAGGAAGCAGAAGAAAGGGGTGATGTAGGGTCAAGAGAGTTTTTTTAACGGGGGGGATGTTACAGTTTGTTTTTAAGTTTGTAGGTTGGTGGGAATGGCCCATTGAGAAGGGACTTTTAAGGAGAGAAAGGGAGCGTTGGTTGAAGATGAGAAGGGAAGGGGTCAGCCTTGGAGGCAGGAGCAGGGACAGCTCATTCTGGGGATAGGAATAGAGGCATGATGTGATTACTGACACAGCGAGGTTAGTAGGTTTGGTGGTGGGCCTTGTAGAAGCTCTCTTGATTGCTGCCGCCACAGTGAAATCAGTGAGGTCACCGGTGGCCAGAGGAGGGAGCAGGGGATGGTAGAGATTTTGGAAGGAGTATAGTCATTTGGGTTTTGCTCATGTTGAACTGAATGAGCTAATTGATCTTCCAAGTGCAGATATCTAGCACGCAGTCAGAGCAATGTGGCTACAACTTGGATGAGAGGGGGGTCCCTGTCGAAAGAAAGCTGGGTGCCACGTGCTAAGAATGTGGAACCTGTAGGCCGATAGTGGCTGAATTCTCCAGTAGACAAATGCGAAGTGGTGAACCTCTCATCTGTCTGTAGTTGGGGGTAGAATAGGAATTGAGACTTCAGGAAAGGAGGTCAGGGACATCTGTGGGATGCTCAGGCCCCTCTCCTTTTGCTATTCTCCTCCCTCTCTCTCCGCAAGTGGGAAGAAGGCTCAGAATCACTGCAGGCCTACCCCATGCCCGCTACTGGGCCACATGGCCCTTCGTTAATTCTCACAAGAGTCCCCTTACTGTCATTTCTGTCTACAAATGAGAAACTGAGGCAACAGACACAATGAAAGGGGTGAAGCACGTCTGTCATCTCCTTTCTATTACCTCAGAGAGGGAGAGAAAGTTCCATGAAGAGAGAAAATACTTCCTTAGCTCCTGAATTGCAGCATCCTGAAAGAGTCACTTCTGACCAAGTGTGCTATGCATTATCTCTCACAACGAGTCTTCGCAACAAGAACAAGACTCCCCATGTGGGTGGCCTTGCAGGCACTGGCTTAGTGGGCAGATAGTATCTCTGAGTGGTTTCGAGAATGGTGACCCTCTTTTCTGCCTGACCCTGCCCTGAAGAGTAGGTGGCCTGGGGATAAGGGTCCAAGCTACATTTTAGCCCCACCTTACCTCCTCGGCCCTAGGGTCAACTCTGACCGTTATCATCATCCTCATTTTAAAAATGGGGCAACAATGCTTGGAAAGGTTATGCAGCTTGCCCCAGGTCACACATGTCTTTTGTGCAAGGGGTTCTCAAGAGGGTGCCATGAGAGGCCAAGAGTTGAGCAAGCAATTTTGAGCTTCTAGATAGAGTCAGGAAGATGGTGCCCATCTGAGTGGGTCTGGGATAAGTAGGCAATTTATGCAGAGAAGACACACGTTTTGCCAGCGGCTTCCTGCTGTCTGGAGGTACTTGCTTTAACAGCCTGTTGGAGCCAAGCAGCCAGCTCCCAAATGCCTGCTGGAGTGTGGAAAGGGGATGAGCATGCAGCTGGATCAGCACCCACACATGCAAGCATCCAGAAGGCCTCTGTTGGAGGTACAGAGGCTGTAACAATATTCTTGCATACCAAGGGCTGATGTATTGCTGTGTTTGTGCATCCATAGGAAACATTCTAGAAATCCATCTGGACTCCTTTTTTGAGCACTTTTGCTGCATGCAGAGGCCTCTGGATTTGCAAGTGAGAAGTGATGGGCACAAGTGTATGTTTGAGGCAGCCTCTGGCCAAGGAAGGATGGGCAACTGAAGCTGAAAAAGTGACTGAAGCCTTCTCTGCTCCTCACTAGCAATGGGATTAACTAGCCTTGGTGTTCTGCTCTGTAAAATAGGGTAATTATCCCCATTCTATCTCACTATAGAGACATAGGGGCTTACTTATTATGTGTGAAAATGCTTTGCAAAGTGTAAGGTACAAATAACACCATTATGGATGCTCCTAAACAACAGCCAAATAACATCATTTGGAATGTTTTAATTTTTAGTTTAAGGAAATATTAGCTCAGGCTAACATACACAAAAAGAAAAAAGAAAGAAAGAAAGAGAAAGAAAGAAAGAAAGAAAGAAAGAAGAAAAGAAAGAAAGAAAGAAAGAAAGAAAGAAAAAAAGAAAGAAAGAAAGAAAAAGAAAGAAAGGAAGAAAGAAAAAAGAAAGAAAGAAAGAAAAAGGAAGAAAGAAAGAAAGAAAAAGAAAGAAAGAAAGGAAGGAAGGAAGGAAGGAAGAAAGAAAGAAAGAAAGAAAAAGAAAGAAAGAAAGAAAGAAAGAAAGAAAGAAAAAGAAAGAAAGAAAGAAAGAAAGAAAGAAAGAAAGAAAGAAAGAAAGAAAGAAAGAAAGAAAGAAAGAAAGAAAGAAAGAAAGAAAAAGAAAGAAAGAAAGAAAGAAAGAAAAAGAAGTCTGTGGGGCGCCTGGGTGGCTCAGTCAGTTGAGGGTCCAACTCTTGGTTTTGGCTCAGGTCATGATCTCAGGGTCCTGGGATCGTGTGGAGTTCCATGCTCAGTGGGGAGTCTGCTTGAGGATTCTCTCCCTCTGCCCCTCCCCCATCCTCTCTCATTCTCTCAGATAAATAAATCTTTCATAAAAAAAAAAGTCTTGTGGCATATATTTTACTGATGCCCAGGGTTCTAAACTGTCCACTGAAATACAATGAGAACCACATTTGTAATTTAAATTTTTCTAGTAGCCACATTAAAAATGTAAAAAGAAATAGCTGAAAAATTTTATTGCTATACCTTATTTTACCCGAATGTATCTAACATAGTATCATTTTAACATTTAATCAATACTAAAATTATTAATGAATTATTTTACACTCCTTTTTCACACTAAGGGTTTGAAACTCGGTGTGTATTTTATACTTATAACACATCTCAATTTGGGAGCTAAATTTTCGGTGGTTAAAGTAAAATGTAGTCTTACCAAGCAGTAAGGTTGTGTTTTTTTTTTTTTTTTAAGATTTTATTTATTTATTTGACAGAGAGAGACACAGAGAGAGAGGGAACACAAGCAGGGGGAGTGGGAGAGGGAGAAGCAGGCTTCCCGCTGAGCAGGGAGCCCGACTCAGGGCTTGATCCCAGGACCCTAGGATCATGACCTGAGCCGAAGGCAGACACTTAACGACTGAGCCACCCAGGCGCCCCAGCAAGGTTGTGTTTAACAGAGAAATATTTCACTCTGTTTCAGTTCCTTAGTCACATGGGATGTGTCTCAGATAGTCAGTAGGCATATTGGCTTGTGGCTACCATACTGAACAGCACAGCTTTCTATCCGCTGATCCCTCTTTATTCTAATTTATGTTTCATCATGTCATCAGGCACACCTGCCTCCTATAATAAGCAGGTTCCTGCATTATCCTATGAACATAGCACAGTAACTGGGGCTCAGTTTCCTCACCTGTCCAATAGGGATACTAAGAATGGTTGCCTGACATCGTGGTTGTAAGGCATCAACAAGATTACTTAAGTGGCGTACCTACAGCAGACCCTGGTGAATAGTAGGTGCCAGCCAATATGAGTTCCTGGTCTTGTTTTTCTAAGATCACCGTGAATTTCTTCAGGGCAAGACCAGAGCCCTCCAGATCACCTGAGCATTTCCCACCATGCTGAACTCACAGTTCAAAATAAACACATACGGGGCACCTGGGTGACTCAGTCATTGAGCGTCAGACTCTTGATTTTGGCTCAGGTCATGATCCTGGGGTTGTGGGATTGAGTCCCGCCTCAGGCTCTGTGCTCATTGGGGAGGCTGCCTGAGAGTCTCTCTCCCTCTGCCCTGCTCCGGGCTCCTGTGCTCTCTCTCAAGTAAATAAATAAATCTTCAAAATAAACATGTATATTTACATTTTTTGACCGACTGATTGATTGAGGTTGTCTCAGAGGTTGTTCATAGTGACCAGGGGGGTTGCATTTGGATTTAAAAAATTGAGTATAGACAAAACACTCAGTGAATTCAGTGGAACACGGATAATTAAGAACTGACTGTGATTTGCCTTCATATGGAGTTCATCAATTTCAAGTTACTTTACATTGATTTTTACAATAAGTTAAATTTCCTTTCTTTAAGTAACACAAATTTCAAAATTGTCAGAAAAGGAAGAAAAAAAATCATCTATAGTGCTATCACAGTCCTTCTTACCAGTTTGGTGTTTTTACTCCCAGTTGGAGTTATTCCAATATTCTTGATTCTAGGTAGAAAATAAGCTGCTTTCTCCATTTTACGGGTAGCGATCTTGAGGCTCAGAGATTCAAGAAAACTGCTCAGTTTTACACCAGAAATCAGGGTGAAGACACAAGACAAAGGTTAGGTGTGTTGAGCACCTCTCCCAGTGTCGTTCCAGCAGGTCGTGGTAGAGCAGCTAGCTCCCCGCCAGGAACCACTGCTTAAAGTTTCCATGACATGTGAATTTGAGTGCAAGGCATTACTAAGAAATTGCATTGCCTTGATTTTCATTGTATGTTTAGTTGCCTTCTAGGATTATGTCAAGGTTTCTTAACATCAATAGAAAGGAGGGAATTTGCAAAAAGCAAATGACTACGGCGTTCAGTTGCATCTTTGCAAGGAACCTGGCTTCAGTTAGATCATTGAGGCTTTGTTTGACCTTAAACAGCTTTGACAGTTTAAATTTGAGATTTTAACCCCTCCATAAGGCTGTTAAACCAGCCAGAAAATGTGGAGCATTTGAGAAATTCCGCAGATCGAGGGGCTCCAATGGACTGAAAGGAGCCCAAATGCTGGTCCTCGGGTCGCAGGTGCCTGTGGAAGTGGGAGGAGTCGTGCCTGGGGTGGCAAGTCTCTGGAGCTCCCTAAATGACCAGGCTCCTTGGTCTTCAGCTCTGTCCTTCCTCAACATCCACCTGCCGCCCTGCACTTCCCATGGAACGGATCTCTAGCACCTTGTTGTTCTGAACAAGAGTCAAGGAGAGGGGCACATGGATGGATCAGTCAGTTAAGCGTCTGCCTTCGGCTCAGATCATGAGCCTGGAGTCCCGGGATCGAGTCCCGCATCGGGCTCCCTGCTCAGCGGAGAGCCTGCTTCTCCCTCTGACCCTCCTCCCTCTTGTGCTCTCTCTCTCACTCTCTTTCTCTCTCTCTAATAAATAAAATCTTAAAAAAAAAAAAAGAGTCAAGGAGAAAATCGTAACAGAACCACCTCACCTTCCTGCATGGAATGCACTGACTAGTCCGCTTAGTGTGTAAGAGCCTGTGGGGCCTGCAGAACGTGCAGAGGCTTTGGAAGTGGATTCAGATGACATCACGGGTAGAACGCACCTTGAGTTGTTTTGTGGACAGGTAAGGGGGGTCAGAGAGGTGCTGTGACTGCTCCTAACTAACCAGTCTAGTGCGATCTGA
Source organism: Zalophus californianus (assembly GCF_009762305.2). NCBI lineage: Eukaryota > Metazoa > Chordata > Mammalia > Carnivora > Otariidae > Zalophus > Zalophus californianus. Next base: position 17,751,168 of record NC_045605.1, read on the forward strand.
ATAATCCCACGTGCCCTAGTTCAACAGACTGATGTGACACCACCTTTATCTTAGTTCACTGATTATAACTGTCAAGTAGCGGGGCACCTGGATGGCTCAGTCGGAGGAGCTCCAGACTCTTGATTTCGGCTCAAGCCATGATCTCGGGGTCATGGGATCGTGTCAGGCTTCGTGCTCATCGGGGAGACTGCTTGAGATTCTCCCTCTCCCTCTGCCCCTCCCTCTGCTTCTGCTCTCTCTCTCAGACAAAGAAACAAACAAACAAAGGAGTAAAAAAAAATTGTCAAGTAGGAGCACAGACTTCCTGTCTATAAAGGGGATAGAGAAATGGAGTAGACCCCAAACCCAAAAGCTGTTTCTTACTCACTGGGGCTGGTAGCTCCCAGAGCTATTTTCACACAAGATCCCTTCCTCAGGCTTCGGACTTTCATGTTCCAACTATTATTCCCTGGTGGCTTCTTCTGTGTCCCTCTGGCCTCCTTGCCACCACCCAAAGTCCCAACGATCCCAATGTGACCGCCATAGGCCACCTTAAACAAACGTAGCTTAAGTATTATGGTCTTTCACTACCCGAAGAACTCTGCACCCGAATAGATGTGGTCCAGGTGGGCAGGCATTAATATGGCCACTTTCTGATAGAGCAACTGAGAGGCGACAGAGGGGAACCAATCAGCTCACAGACACCCCACATGCACGGCATGACTGACCCCAACCCCTAGTGCACTCCCCCGCACGTGCTCTTGCCCGGATGTGAGGATGTGATGGTGACCTAGAACTCCAGGGCTTGTGGCTAGGGCTGTCGGAACGCTGGCTGCCTCTCTGGGGCCTTCCCTCTCTTCCCCTCCAGAAAGCAGAGCTGAAGCTTGCAAAGAGCTCGAGTTTCACTGGGGGATGGAGTGGGAGGCAGGCAGGCTTGGCTGCAGCGGTAATTTGTCTGGTTTACTAGGTCAGTTTCCTGTCAGGGCTCATTGTGGTTTAAAATTATTGTGGAGCCGGTTTCTTATTGACAGAGGCCGTCTAAGCCTGCTCCGGCTTCCATCCTGTAGGGAGCTGCTTCTCCACCACCTTTGCAGGCCCTGCGCCTCTCATCGAGGCCTCACCCGTGATGCAGTGCGGCATCAGGGCCCCGAGTTCCACATTTGGGGGCCGATGCTGGCCGAACTTGGCTCCTCTTCTGGTGAAACACTTGGACACCACAACTGTCTTTTGGAAGAGATTTTTCACTGGAGTTGTAAATGCAATCTGTTGTCTCGCATCCCCCCTTTTCCTCTGTGTGTGAGCCCTCCTGGGCAGTCGTCGTCAGCCCCGTGCGGTTATTGCTTCCTTGAAATGGGTGGGACTTGTCCGAATTCGGACGTCTTCTATGCGTAAAATCCACACCAGATTTCCAAGACTCAGGGCAAAAAAAGAAGGTAAACTAGCTCATTACATTTTTAAAATATTAATTATGATGAAATAATAACATTTCAACTATATTGGGTTCCATAAAAAAATCACCATTCATTTCAGCTGTTTCTTTTTGTCAATGTGGCTACTGGGAAAAGGTTAACTCACACGTGTGGCTTGCATTCTATCTGCTGGGCAGTGCTGACCTACACCAATTTATTTTCTCCAAAATGCGGATCGCTCGGAGTTCCCGTCTGACTAGTTTCTCATCTCCAGCAAGTTGCTTGCCTATACCTAGCTTCCTTCAGCTTCTTGGCTTCATCCTAAAAATACTGCTTGCGTTTCCTGGATCCCATGAAACTTTATACGGCGTAGGGAACGCTTTGAAATGTGTGGCGCTGGCTGTAAGGAATTATAATTTTTATCAGGTGGTAGTGGCTGCCACCTATAATAGAGAAGCCATCGTGTCTAGGAGTATTTCTCATCCTCCACTCTGTGCAGGGAGAACACGGAGAGCCTTTTCCCTTCCTAAGAGTTAAGCACAGCAGTGGGAGAGAATCAGACTATCTTTGGGTTAACAGTTCCCAGAATAGAACTGGGGAAGTAAAAACAAAAAGGTCATCGAACCGGGTAAGGAGACTGAGGGTTGCTGGCATTCACTTCTTTTGTTCTCGTTCTTGGCCGTCGGAACAGAAACTGATGGGCCGTTGGTGGAGGGTGGCCTCTGCAAAGTGGCCTGATCGGATTCCTGAGCTTCTAGGTCATTGAGCAGGATCGCGACTGGCCGGAGCCACGCTACTCCCTCCTGACCTTGAAAGGTGTGACAAGTGGACTTGCGTGCATTGCTCAGCCAGCCTCTATTGACTCTCTGTGATGTACTGGGCATCGATCTTATCTTTGTGAGAATTTGGTGAGCCAGCAAAGGAGTAAGTAGAGGAAATGAGAAAAAAAAAATCCATGTTTGATATTAATTAACAACGATAAAGAAACAAGCCAGAAACAGAGAAGAATATAAAATACTCCTCCCTTCCTGTCCTTTGGCCCCTTTTTATCCTCAGAGCTCAGCATAGTCCCTGGCACTCCTGGTTCTCTGCAAATAAATGAATGAATGAGTTGTTTGTGTCAAAATAGCTATATTCACGGGTAAAATAAAACCATTTTGGGTGTTGTGATTTATCTTCGCAATTCCCAAGAAAGCTGCCAGACTATGCCAGGCATCCGTTTGGAGCAAAGCGGGATTCAAAAGATCCTTGATGTATTGACAGTAAACTAAAGAAGGTGAACTCAGCCTACATTTACCCGGTATCATAGATTTTTTTTTTTTTTTCTGAGGGATTGGAGAGAATTACTTCTCTTTTAACCATGCAAACATAATTTTATATACACACAAAAATGCAATCATATTGTATATACTTTCTGTTTTCATCGTTAGTGTGATATTTCTTTTCTGTTTTTTGCTTGGCTCCTTCCTTCTCCAGCCACTCTCACCATTAACATCACCTTTTCCCACGTAACACATATTAATACCCAAATATATCTTTCCTCACTTCTCTCCCTGTTCCTGTAATCACAGACACACATCATATACATACAGCATTCCTTTTGTCAAGGTGTATTTTAAACGGAATAAAATTGTACTCTTTTCCTTATTCAGTGATACTGCGTGGAAATTGCCTAGGGCATAGAACTCTAAGTCATTCTTTTTAATGATTGTATAATACTCCACCGTGTGGTATTAGCATCAGTTCCCAACCTTCCCCTTAGCAATAGGCATTCACTTTGCTTCCAAGTTTGTTTGTTACTGATCTTTTTTTTTTTTAAGATTTTATTTATTCACTTGAGACACAGAGACACAGAGAGGGAGAGAGAGCATGAGCAGGGAGAGAGGCAGAGGGAGAGGGAGAAGCAGGCTCCCCGCTGAGCCAGGAGCCCGATGTGGGGCTCGATCCCAGGACCCTGGGATCATGACCTGAGCCGAAGGCAGACGCTTAACCATCTGAGCCACCCAGGCGCCCCTGTTACTGATCTTTTTGAACAATGCTTGTGCATATGCCTTCTTTCTTTTGTGTGGATGTTTTTATTTATATTAGCTAAGTTCCCAGGAGTGAGATTAGAGAGTATATATGCATTTTTAAATTTTAATAAATATTGTCACATTACTTTCTAAAAAGACTGTAGCAATTCTTATTTTCATCAGCTATGTAAGGAAGTATTATTTTGCCACATCTTCCCCCCAGAAGGGTTTTTCTTTTTAAAGAAATACTTTGCCAGTATGAGAGATATAAATGAATAACTTACTGCTCTAGACCAGGAGTTGTAACCATTTTGGGAGAAGGGATGGACTCCTTCTCAGAATACTGTTTTTTAACAGGCAAAATAAATCACATAGGATTACAAAGAAATCTAATTATATCGAAATACAGTTATCAAATATCCCCAAACCCCCAATTTATGACATAGACATATATGTGTCTCTATTAACATATTAAATAACAAAGTCTAGTTGCAGAGCTAATAGCTGCCATAATTTCAAAGAAGTGATGAATATAGATGATATTTCAACATATATGCTCCAACTGTAACATGCTTTGAAAATATGCTATTTATAATGGAGACAAATCATAGGTACTATTGATATGACTATGGTTTGTTGCTGGCCTTGTGATTGAAATAAACGCTACATTTCAGTTGGAAATTAATGAAACTAGAAATGTAGTATTTTTCCATCCAAGTTCACAGATTGCTCAATATTATCCTTGGACTCCTTGGGGCATCTCTATACCCCAAATTAGGTACGTACCTCTGCTCTAGAGTCTCAGAGAAGAGGCTCTAAAAACTATCTGATTCTACTCTTTCATTTTACAGAAAAGCAAGACAGTGCCCTAGAGTTTGGACCCTGACCAAGACCTGAATTCAAATCTCCTGGCCCCCTACCTTGTATTTTTTCGCCATAAATTTTACGTCTCTTTAGGGAGGCCCACCCCAGCAGATGAAGTTGCCTTAGTCTCCTCTGCTTGGCTCCAAATCCCGGTTAGAGACCAGTGGTTGAAAAACGATGGCTCATGGGCCAAATCCAGCCTACTGCTGTTTTTTGTAAATAAAGTATTATCAAAATACAGCTATGTCCATCTGTTTACATATTGTCATGGCTAGTTCTTGTTGCAATGGCAGAGCCGAGGGATTGCAACAGCCCACAGGGGACATGGAACCTACAATATTTACTCTGACCCTTTGCAGGAAAAGTTAGCCAGCCCCCAGCTTAGACTCACCCAAGATGTGTATTCTCACTGCCACTGTACCTTGATGCTGCCCCTCACAACTGTGGAGCTGGGGGGCCCAACAGCACTCTTGTCTTAAAGGCTTTGCATATACTGTTCCTCTCTCAAGAATACTGAACCCCCAGCCCCAACTCCTGTGATGTCACTCCTTCCAAGAAGCTTTCCCTAATCATCCCCTTCCTATAGCCTGCTTTATGTGCCCCTAATGTGTGTCCCTCCAGTGCCCTTTCCCCCCTTGACTAGCACTGGCCATGTTTAACTCTAGCCGTCTAGGTGCCTATGTGTCTCTCACACTAAATAGAAGCTCCCTGAGGACAGGGCTTGTGTCTGCCTTGTTCACTGATGCATCCCCAGTGTCTGGCTCGATGTAGATGCTTGAAACATATTTGTGCAATGAATGAATGAATGAATGAAGTGAAGTTTATCTTCAATGCCCCTTACTTTACCCCTTTTTCTTCCTTTTGTCTTTCCATTCAGGGACAGCCTATCACCACCCTGCTCTCCTTTAGATGGGCTCTCTATCGTCCCCTTCTGCTATTGAAATATGCTTTCAGGAAATAATCTGATAAACTCGTTCTCAAATGCCTGATACAGATTAATTAAAGTGCCATGAGAGCTAAAATCTTGTCTAGGTTATTTGCCCCATTTATCAAATGCCCAGTATAGTACATGGCACGAAGAAGGTGTTTAAGAGATATTTTCCGAATAAATTAATGTTAGTGGTGGCTCAGATTTGGTTTAAACCAAAGGAATACATCTCTAGCTGTGGAATTTATGGTGTGAGAGCCAAGTTGGGAAATATTTTTGGACATAGAATGTCTTCTTTTGTGTTTCTGAACTATCACTAATTCAAAGACCTCCCCTGCTACTTAACTCTAAGTGGTAGGCTGGCATTTCAGGTGAAGGATGGAAGCAGGTGGAAGGAAATGCCTGAGGAACATGAATTAGAGCTATGAAAACCCAGGGAAGGTGGGTTTTTGTGGGAAATTCCACTCTCTTTGTAGCTCCCCTATCTCAAAATTCTTTCAACCCCTAATGTACCAGAGTTAACCTTTCTCTTTTCTTTTTTTTTTTTTTTAAGATTTTATTTATTTTTTGACAGAGAGGGAGACAGCGAGAGAGGGAACACAAACGGGAGGAGTGGGAGAGGGAGAAGCAGGCTTCCCGCGGAGCAGGGAGCCTGATGCGGGGCTCGATCCCAGGACCCTGGGATCATGACCTGAGCCGAAGGCACACGCTTAACGACTGAGCCATCCAGGCGCCCCTGGAGTTAACCTTTTTCATGTTTATGGGTACTCTTGACAGCCGAGCTTCTGATCCCCAGTTCCAGCTCTGCTCTGGGGCCCGTCTTGTTGGCTCTGGAGAAGAGAGAGTGCGCTCAGTGACTCGGGTGCCATGTGACTAGAAGCCTCCCTCCCAGGGCCAAGGCCCCATGGTGCCGGCCAGCTCCCCTTTCTTTCACCAGAGCCTTTGGAGGCTCTGGGTGCCAGCACTTTGGGCTGCTCCTGGCCACACAGGCTGCTGGGATCTGCCACTTGTGATGCTCAATGTCCTGTTTTGCCATACCGGGCCTCCGTCTTTCTCCGGCACCCAGAGCCTGTACTGGTAAAGAGACCTCACGACCCCTCCCAAGTGCCAGAGGAGCTGGAAGTCTCTCAGCAAAGCTCCCGGATCTTTCGCAACCTTCAAGACGTCTGGAGAGCTGACCGGGTTCCTGTCATAGCCTTGTCCCAGATGTCAGCTCCGAGAGAGCCGGTGGCAGCCAGAAGGGCAGGCGGGGAAAGTGAGAAAATGACAAATGTGGCCTTCCACATCTACACCCTCCCTGGACTGTGCTGGGAAGGATGAGGTAGATTAGTGAAGAGGGAGCCTCTTCCCACAATCCCTGATTCTCGGGTGGCTTTTCTCGGGCGCAGAGGATACAACAGATTCTATTCCGAGTCAAGGCCTCTGGCTCTGTGGGCTCCTAAGGCCGGGACACTTTCCCTCCCAGTCCCCTTCCCCTCCCCCAGCCTGCTTGAGAAAATACTCTGTTCTGGACTCCCCACAGTTCCATTCCCTTCCCCTGCTTGAGAATCCCTGCAGATTATCTCAAAAAAATTTTTTTAAAGATTTTATTTATTTATTTATTTATTTGAGAGAGAGACAGAGATAGTGAGCAGGGAGGAGAGGGAGAGGCAGGCTCCCCGCCGAGCAGGGAGCCCGACACGGGGCTCGATCCCAGGACCCTGGGACCGTGACCTGAGCCGAAGGCAGACGCTTAACTGACTGAGCCACCCAGGCGCCCCAGCCATGCCAATTATCTGAGGTCATCCGGTCTTGACCTTCTAATGCCTTTCGCTGGGCAGCCAGTCCACCTGGGCCTGGATCCCTAAGGTCTTCCTGCACATCTGGGAGGTCTGGCCCGTGGGGCGATGTCAATGGCGTGCACCAAAGATGGTCCCTTGGCCCCAGGCATTCCTGTAGCGAGTCAGAGCAGGAAAATCATGTAAGAGCCACAGACTTCTTCGTCCACAGGATAACTACAAATCCCTTCTTTTCTGGAACATACCACCAGCCCAGGGATGGACTGTGACGAATATTTGGCCTCAGGCAACGCTGGAGCCTAGGGAATGCTTTCGATGCATGTGTGCTTTCTCACAGAATTATAAAGCCCAGCAGCTCCCAGTGCCAGAGGCTGCAGAGAGTTTCTGTGTTTCTCGACTATTCATTAGTGATTACATACCCCCCCGAACACCTGCAGGACAGATTCATAAAGCGAGCATTCATGGACTTTGGCAAGGCCTTCATGGGAACTGCAGAGCATGGGCCACGGTCATTGTATCTCCAGATAAAAACATTCTCTTACCAAGGAGGCCTCTGAAAATAGAAGCAGGCTGCAATTTCGGTTTGGCACCACGGGGTATTAAAAAGAAAAGTGTTACTTCACCTCGCCTCTTTATAAAGTCAGCACGCCGCGGGGCTGCAGCGTTCCTGGACAAACTCTCTTTCAGGACCCTTTGGGGAGTGAGAAGAGGGGAGTGGTGGGCACTGCATTGATTGGGACAGAGGACAGCCCGGCCATCGGGGCCTTGTGGCCTGCTCTCCTGCAAGTTACACTGATTTACAGCAGGATAACAGGAAATACGGAGCCTGGGTGGCCTTCTGTGTAATCCTGGGTGACAGATTGCTCCTGCCACTTATAAAAACGGTGCCATAATTAATCCCAAAAGGCCAACAATAATAAATACCCATCACAAAAATAACATCTCAATACAAACTATGGCGGTGACTTTTAGCAGGATTCTCTTTCACCTTTATTTTATTTTATTTCTCCTTTCCAATGCTCGCTATTACATGACAAGATGGCCGCGGCTGGCACAGGAAGGCTCTGGAAATCCGGGCGGGGGCACGGTGGCTAAGTCCGAGGTGAACGTGCAGAGCTCAGAAGGACGGCGAGGACCATTTTACAGAGGAGGGTGGCTGAGGCTTATCTGGGCATCTGAAAGCCCAGGCTCCTGAAAACATAAAAATATTTTGTCTACAGAGGCAAAAAGAAGTTTATGTTGATTCACTGTCAGATGAAACTGGCGGGCCTGGATCATTCAGCAGGGTTTTTCTTGAGTGTGGGTGGGTGGCTGGGTGGAGCGGGCTGTGGAGGGCTCCAGATCTCCCCTCTGCTCTGCCTGTGTAGACAGCCTCCAGTGGTCAATTAGCCTCCTGAAGTGCCTCATTCTCAGATAACAGCTTATCCACTAGGAGAAGTGATGCTCACAGTATGTTTTATCCTCACACATACAAACACACATCGTCACAAACTCATTTAGGTTAGAAAGGACTTTTAATGGGACATCTGGCTCTCTTCCACTACTTCTTGTCAAGGCAAAGTGGGTTCCCTTGTTAATATCCTGTAGCAACCACACGGAAGGCTAGAATATGTGGTTACGTGGAAATATTTTTTGTCTCTTGTTATCGATTCAACTGGTACCAGGGAGCAAAAATAAAATTGTTAAACCTAAGAAATGACAGTCAGAATTTCCATGAATATCATCACCTTGAAAGGCAGAGGAAGCTTATGAGGGTACGGACTCTGGAGCTGGAAGCCCCGGGTTTGAATCCCAGCTCGGTTACCAACCACCTGTGCGAACTCGGACCTGGTTTTTCACCTCTCCGTTTTTTTGGGTTGAAGTAACTGCCTCATCTGTAAAATGGCATCATGATAGTTGCAAACCTCAGCAGGTTCTTGCAAGTTTTAAACAAGTCTTTAAACAGTGCCCAGCTATATCGATGTTGTCACTAAATTATCCAGATCACTGGTTATGGCTAAAGGATTGTTTGTGTCATTCCTTACATTCCTAGGAATGATGGCTCTACTCCCTGTTTCATGGTAACAATTATTAAGCACTTACTGTGTGCCAGGGATTGTGCATTCCTCAACTCTTTTGTATAATGACCCTCCATTTTAGAAAGGAGAACGCTGAAATGAGAGAGAGTAATTCATTTCAGGCCACACGGCTAATCAGTAGTAGTCTAGAATTCAATCCAGGTGGACCCCGGCAACCGTGGTTTTCAATCAATAAGCTATCCCACCTGCATTTGACGCGGAAGAGTCAAAAACTACAACAAATTTTGTTTCCCATCCTTTTAATAGCTGTTCTTAGGATCCTGATCAATACTTTTTGTAAGTATGATTAAGGCAATGGTCTGGGTAGACCCCTGGCAGAGGGCAGGGAGCCCCCGTTCTGCAGTTGATCCAACCTGGGTTCAGAGCCTGCCACTGTCTTACATCTCAAATCTCAGCGTTCTCATCAGTAGAATGGGGATAAAAAAAAAAAAACCCTACCTCGAAAGGCCTTTTCTACGTTTAAATGAAATAGTAAGGGTTAAAAGACCTGGCATATGTTTGGCTCTCAGTAACCACTTAATTAGCATTAGCAAAAACCAAGTTATTGACGATCTCAGTGGATTATTTGGGGGAAGTAGGAGCTGATGAATAAAATGAGAAAATTTCATCAGCTGCAGTAAAATCCTGTACATTGAAATGAAATAGAAATACTTCTATCTCCTGGTGTCAATACATAAGCAAAGTGGTATGAAGCAAGCCCATTATTTAAATAATGCAATGTGTGCAAAAAATCAATAAAATCAGGTCTCTGCCACATCTAGTTTTTCCTCATGGTAGGGTTTTTTTGTTTTGTTATGGATAATTCCCTGAGCTTCCCAGTGTATTTTGCATGGAGGTAGCCATGATCTGCGATACTTGAAAAGAGCAACTAGATTTTATGAGATGATTTCTTATTATCCTATTCATGTCACCTGTTAACTCGTGGCTTGATTTGGCTCCGTCCACAGCGGAGACTCCATATTGCAGTAAGTGGAGAAGGTTGTCAGTTACCTAATAATGATGAAGCTCTGGATAATTTAGGCAGAATAAAAAGCTTGCTCTTTTCTGGATGATCTGGTTAATTATCTGGTTAAATTAGGTTAAAACCTTTTTGTCAGGGGGGTCTCTAATTATCTGGAAAACCAGGTAACTGTGTCCTTTTAAGAGCCTTTAGGCTTGAATTATTCATCGACAAAACCCAGCATCCCGGGAAGACACCCAATTCTTCACCTGCCTTTTTGTGCATAGATTTGGACTGAGACTCTTGAGCTGTTCTATTTACAGCTTCTTGTAGATGCAAAATATTCAAACCATCTCCATTTTTTTTTTCTTATACAAAAGAGAGATCCAACTTTGAGCTGTGAGGATGCTGGTGCTCAACTTGGAAGATCGGTAGCAAATTTTCCCAAGAGACACAAACAAACACATACATAACTGGAATATCAATGAGGTCTTTTTAGAGGCGACACATTAAAATGCAAGGCAGCAGATAATGAGATAAGCAGCAAGTTACAGGTTTCTTAATTCTAGCGTGAAAGGAGAGAGGGGGAAAAAAAAGAACAGAACCCCCCTCCCCCTCCCCCACCGTAAAGTAGCTTAGCGCGAGGATCTCCTGGGCTTGATATTCAGCATGCTTGGGGAGGGGGTTGGGGGTGTTTTCACCCGTTATCTCAGTGACATAAATGAAGTGGAAAGAATTGTCTTAGAGGTGACAGGAGAGATATTAAAATCGTGCTTTTTTTTTTTTTTCTGGTCCTGGTTTCCGTCTGTGTCCCACCTCTACTAGCATATTTCTGAGTCAAATATAGGGCATCTCTTCTGGTTATAGATTGACTCTTTCCTGGCTATTCTGGGGGAAAAATTGGTACTATTTCTTGAGAATAGATGATGTAGCAGGCATAGTACTGGAAGCTTTGATCTCATTTACAGCACCCTTACAACAACCCTGCGGGATGAAGTGATTGCCCTCTTGTGATAGATGGGGAGACAGGCTTAAGAGTTATTGTGCAAGGCTGGGAATCAGACCCAGGTTACTTGGGCTCCAAGGCCAGGCTCTTAGCCATAGCTGCATTCAGAGCCACCAAAGTCATGCCTCGACAAATGATCTATCTGCCAAGCTTCAGTCTGGCCTAGAAAAGAAATAGAACAAGAATTAGTCTGGGGCTACTTAGTGGAGGTGCAAGAGAAAGAGCACTTGACTTAGAGTCAGAAAATCTGAGTACCAGGCTAGCTGTTGCCTTTAGCTGTGTGGCTTTAGGCAAGTTATTTGACTTCTCCGAGCTAGTTTTCTCACTGGTAGAACTGAGATATGGATCTGTATTTTTCAGGGGGTATTTTGAGTCTTAACTAATGAAGTGAAAGCACGGGAATACTTAATTCATGTTTAAAAAATAAAAACCAAACCAACCAGACAAACAAAAAAACAAGATCATGAGTCCAGGAGGAAATCAGGCTAAGTATCCATATAAGTTAAAGTTACTTTCTCTTTTCAGTAAATGGTGTTGGAAAAACTGGACAGCCACGTGTAAAGGAATGAAACTGGACCACTCGTTTTACACGCTACACAAAAATTAACTCAAAAATGGATTAAAGACTTCAGTGTAAGACCTGAAACCACAAAACTCCTAGAAGAAAACATAGGTGGGTAAGCTCCTTGATATCCATCTTGGTGATGATTTTTTGGGCTTGACACTAAAAGCAAAGGCACCAAAAGCATAAATAAAGAAGCTGGACTACATCAAACTAAAAATCTTCTGCACAGCAGAAGAGAACATCAACAAAATGAAAAGGCAATCTACTGAATGGGAGAAAATATTTTAAATCATATATCTGATAAGGGGTTAATAACCAAAATATATAAAGAACTCATATAACCCAATAGCAAAATACCAAACAATCTGATTTAAAAATGGGCAGAGGACCTGAATAGACAGTTTTCCAAAGATGACAAGCAGACAGCCAAGAGGTACATGAAAAGGTGCTCAGCATCACTCATCATCAGGGAAATGCAAATCAAAGCCACAATGACGTATCCCCGCACACCTGTCAGCATGGCCACTACAAAAAACAGAAGAGATGACAAGTGTCGGTGAGGATGTGGAGAAAAGAGAACCCTTGTGCCCTGTTGGCGGGAATATAAGTTGGTGCAGCCACTCTGGAAAACAGTATGGAGGTTCCTCAAAAACTTAAAATGCAGCCACTCTGGAAAACAGTATGGAGGTTCCTCAAAAACATATGACCCAGCAAGTCTATTTCTGGGTATTTATTTGAGGAAAACAAAAAACACTAACTCAAAAAGATATCTGCACCCCCACAATCACTGCGGCATTATTTACAATCCCCAAGACATGGAAACAACATCAGTGTTCATCAATGGATGAGTGGATAAAGAAAACATGATGTATGTAACATGTATGATATACATACTAGCACTTAGCCGTAAAAAGGAAGATTTTGCCACTCATGACAATATGGATGGACCTTGACACCAAAGTATCATGCTAAAGTGCAGTAAGTCAGACAGAAACAAATCGCGTATGAGTTCATATGTGAAATCTAAAAAAGCAAAACACCCCCCCCCCAAAAAAAAACCTCACACAAAACCCAAGCTCATAGATACAGAGAACAGGCTGGTGGTTGCCAAGAGGTGGAGGGTGGAAGGGTGGGTGAAAGAAGTGAATGAGGTCAAAAGGTCTAAACTTCCAGTTATAAAATATACATGTCCTGGGGACATAATGTACAGCATGATGACAACAGTTAAAGATACTGTTTTGCATTTTTTTTAAAGATTTTATTTATTTATTTGAGAGAGAGAACACGAGTGGGGTGGGGGGGAGGGCAGCAGGCCGAGGGAGAACCAGGTTCCCCGCTGAGCAGGGAGTCCGATGCGGGGCTCCATCCCAGGACCCTGAGATCATGACCTGAGCCGAAGGCAGACGCTTAACCAACTGAGCCACCCTGGTGTCCCCCGTGTTACATATCTGAAAGCTTCTAAGACAATAGATGTTAAAATTTCTCATCACAAGAAAAAAAATGTGTAGTTCTGTATGGTGACAGAGGTCAACTAGACTTATTGTGGTGATCATTTTGCAATATATACAAATATCGGATCGTTATGTTGCACACCTGAAACAAATATAATGTTATATGTCAGTCATGCTGTAATAAAAACAAAGGTTTCCTTCTGCTCCAGGCCCACTGTTACCACCTCATATTCTCACCTGGACTTTTGCAACATGCTCTATCAGCTTCACATGCCTACAAGCTTTGTCTCTTTTAAGGCATCCTCCAGCCTGCTATCAAAGAGAGCATTCTAAAACTAAAGTATGATATTGTGACTCCCCTCCTTAAAATCCTCCAATGACACCTCAAAGACGCTGGGACAAAACCCGAATTCATCATTGTGGTGTGGATCTGCAGGTATCCATGATTTGGCCCGTGCCCCCACTTCAGCCCCCTTTCCTGACATGCTTTTATCTGTGTGCCCACTGTACCAAGCTACTTGTGATTTCAATAATGAATCATAATCTTTCCTACCTTCAGGTCTTTGCACAGGCTGGGCTCTCTTTTGGGAATGTCTTCTACCTCAGGTTCACCTCTGCTCCAAAACTTCGTAGATTTTTCTAGCCCAAAGTTGCTACATTTTCCTCTCTGGTACGATAGCCAAAAATTTCCCAAATTGTGGCAATGATGTTCTTTTTCTTTTAAAGATTTATTTATTTTGAGAGGGGGTAGGGAGGGGCAGAGGGACAGAATCGAGCAGACTCCATGCTGAGCACAGAGCCTGACACAGGGCTCGATCTCACGACCCATGAGATCATGACCTGAGCTGAAATCGAGAGTCCGACTTAACCAACTGAGACACCCAGGCGCCCCAGTGTGATAATGATTTTCTCACATGAATTTCATCTGCTAGATTGAGAGCTCCTTGAAAGCAGGACAAGGATGATCTATCTCTGTTGTCCTAGCACCAAGCATGGTGCTTCCTACATATCATTTATTCAAGAAGGACTGGGGTGGGAGGGGACAAGGTGCCAATTAAGAGGTGGCTGCAATTGTCCAGGGAAGAAATGACAAAGGTCTGGACTATGATGTAGAGATCAGTGTTGTACTTCTCTCAAAACCCATTTCTTCTGCATTGATTGATAGGCTGGTTAAATGGGTACCCCCTCTCTTACTTGCTGGTCCACAGACATCTCTTGAAGCACAGCTTTCCCCAAGAGGGGAGGACCTGAGCCGGGTCAGTGGTAAGGGCATGGAAAGGGAGGAGTGAGTTTAAGAGATTTAAGGGATTATTAAAAAGTAGAATTAAGAGAAACAACTGTATGTGAAGGTCAAGGTAGAGAGAGGAATCCAGCATGAATTATCCCAGTGAGTCAGGCAGGAGAGCATGATATCTCACCTCCCCCCCCTTTCTTTTAAAGATTTTATTTATTTATTAGAGAGAGAGAGAGCACGACGAGTCGGGGGAGAGGCAGAGGGAGAAGCAGACTCCCACCAAACAGGGAGTCCAACGCAGGGTTCCACCCCAGGACCCTGAGATCAGGACCTGCACTGAGGGCAGACTCTCAACCGACTGAACCACCTAGGTGCCTGATGATACCTCCCCTTTTAACACAATCTATTTATTATTCAGAAAAAGGCAAAAGTAACTGCTTAAGAGTGGGTCATGCCCAAGGTAATTTGAAGGATTCAGAACTAACAGTAGCTGAAAGGTGGTCATGTAGAAACCAGTAGGTGAACTCAGTCCTTCACAGAGGAGGACGAAAAAGAGCCTTGGGGGGATTTGGGTTTCCTACCAGGGCGGAAAGATTTCTGATCTTGGAATGGCTCAAATGACAAGATTGGTGGTTCTGTTATTCTATTGTCCAATGTCAAGGTGAAGATCCTGCACCTGGTTGATTCCCCCCCAAATTCCCTCTGGTTTTCTCTCCAAATAGTTGGCAGTTCTGGAAAGGGCAGAATTTATTTATTTATCATTATTATTTTTATTACTTAGGGCATATGGTGGTACCTAAATGGGCGGTGTTTAACAAAGGATAACATTTTACATATTTTTGATCAATCTGAGGACCTTCGGGGAATGGTGGAGGAAACCATTTAAAAGCTGTATTTCACCCACCTCCAAATTCAGTTGCAAATGAAGAAATGAAGGCCCCGACTTTGAATGGGCTGTTCCCCAGGAAGAGTAGTGTCAGAAAGAGACTTCTGCATCCCCAGCCTTCCTGCAATTCAGCTCTTGCATGTTTTTCATTATTCCGTGCTAGCTTCCAGCCTTCACACCCAAACGCTTCGAGGATCAGAAAGCTGACGCTCCAGAGGGTATGGTTGTTGAGTAAATTTATTTTATTTTGTTTTATTTTATTTTATTTTATTTTATTTTATTTTATTTTATTTTATTTTATTTTATTTTATTTTATTTATTATATTCAGTTAGCCGGCATATAGTACATCATAAGTTTTTGTTGTAGTGTTCGACAATTCATTAGTTTCATATAACTCTCATTTTTTGAAGTTTTGGTGACACACCTTGGTTTAGAGGACAGGTCTTGGTTTTAGTATCTGAAGATAAATTGCAGCTTCAAGTAAGAAGTTTTTTGTACCCAGATTTCCTACACGTTGTTAGAGGATCAAGAGAAAGGCTGTTCATGTCTTAGAACCACTGTGAGGCAGTGGTTTCAATGTTGACTACATATTGGAATCACTTCAGTGCTTAAAAATTACTGACGCCTTGGTCCCACTCCCAAAGTTTGTAATTTAGTTGGCCCGGGGCACAGTGTGGGCCCTGGAATTTTGGAACTATCCTCCCATGTTCCCAGGGTACCGTCAAGGCCGAGAACCACTCTCTTGATGTCTTGGCCATGGTTAGCTCGAAATAGTTCACGGGAGCTGTTTGCCTCACCTGGCACAGGGGGCTGTTCGAGGCCTTGACGAGGAAATCAGAATGAGAACAAAGAGAAAGGAAGTTAAGACATAAGAAAGTATTCAGAATAAAGGTTCATTATTAACCAAACCCAGTAAAGGAGGGAAAAGATATTTTCATTTCTGCCAAAGGCCATATGTGAGTGCCTGTGGGGGAAAACATATCCATAGCTTTGTGACTGAACCAATAATTCATATCTGATTCAGAAGCTGACGTTGTTGGATTAGAGCTCTACAGCTGTTCTCAGTCTAAGCCCAGCCTCTCCCAATGGGACTTTATTGTAGCAACACGTCTCATTTATAGAACTCATATGCAGGGGCCCGGAGACCCAAAACTGTAAATTAAAACCTTGTGTATATTACTTTGGTGAATTCAATTCCGAAGCGTTTTGGCTTCTCCAAATAGGCCATTTTCACTATAAAGGGGAGGGGGGAGAACACAATGGAAAGGAAATAGGTCTTTTATATTCACCCTTCCTATTTCTGGTAGGAAGTCTTGACACAGAGGTAATAATGGAAATAAATTCTAATCAAATGTTGAGGCTCTGGTCGGGCTTGGTACTGGTATGTGCGGAGGGGGAGAGGAGTGGGAAATCAAGCGAGTAGGGAGGAGAGGATGGAGCTCTGGAGCCTGAGTGTTAGAGCTCCAAGTTCCGTAAAGAGCACCTTCTGGAAGAAGACCAGCTCGAAATTTCTTTATTCCTGGAGGCTTCTCCGGAGGCTTTTTTTTTTTTTTTTCTCAAGTTGACAGTAGGAAAGGAAACTGAGACCCAGTGGGAGAGAGAAAATGTCTTCATGAAAGTCACACCATTAATTAATTAGCAGATGAGGTGGAATGAAAAGCTAACATAAAGCTGGATGCCTAATCCGGCATCCCTCTCTCACCATGTTGCTTGAAGGCACCACGGTGACGTTAAAGGAGACCTAAGGAGAGAGCGTTGTGGGTGGTGTTGCGAAAACAAAGGAAGACCAGGATTCAGAAAAAAAAAAAAAAAATTTCCAGGAGTTTCGGGTCAAGAGAATTTTCCAGGTTTGTCCCACTGAAGATATGCCTCGGGCTTGAGGGTGATCCAAAGGTGGGGATAAATGTGGGGGACATTTTAGAGGGAGAACGAACGAGATCTGTGGGACTCACTGGCTTGTGGGGAAGAGAAGAAAGGATGGGGCAGGGGGTGATGATCCTCTCATCTTGATGCCTCAACGATCTGGATGTGTCCCTGTCCAGTTTATTGACTCACATGACTTGGGTAATGGCTTCCATTATGTAGTTAGTTCTTCTCTATTTAGAGCCAGATGTTTTCCTTCCAGTATTATTAAGAAACCAAGGGCTAGCACGGTTACTCTTCGGCCTCCTAGGGTTACCATTTCCATTACTATCCCTGATGCTGTTCCTGATGTGCTGTTTGGGAAGACAAGGTGTTTATACCCCAAACAGAGAAGCCCAAAGCAGTTTTTATCTTGCTCTTGCTGCCACCCCCACTCGACCATATGCAACTGGAATTTATTTCTTAAGCGTTTAAAGAAGAGCTTGCTTACTACATACAAAGTACTGTGCCAAGGTCAAGGGCCAAACTGGAAAGTGTAGTGAGCACGCCAGGAGTTCAGACAGGGGGAACACCATAAAAATGGGGGCACCAGGAAGGGCCCTGGAGAGCAAGGAGGTTTGGATCCATGCTGTGCAGGAGAAAAATGGAAAGACTCGGGGCAGGAGAGGGAGCTTGAGCACAGACATGGACTGGGAAGTGTTTCTACCATACCGGATGAAAGGGACTGGACCAGTGGTGAAAGCATCTGGGAGGAGGGAAGTAGGGACGAGATGGCGCCTCGGGCTTTGACTTGCTGTCCGGGTGTCTGGCCATGACAAATGTGTTGGGTGAGCCATTTTCACCTTGTTCTGAACTATGTCACAACCCACACTTTGCACCAGTGGATGCAGATGCTGGATGAAATTCTACTGCATCCCACATCCAGCAAAGTGCGACGGCGGGTTTTTGGTCGGTGAAGTGAATGGGCGAGAGATTAAACCTCTGAACTTGGTCGCATTAGCACCTTGCTCTAAGCAACTCAGATACACTTCGCCGCCTCCCCCGCTTAGCCTGTGACCTAGTGCATCCTCATAAATAAAAAGACTTCTAACACAGTCAGAGCTAAGTGGATGGTTTTGAAATGAGAAACATCTTTTGTTTTCTCTCTCTTTGCTTATGGGTTTCCCACTTGGAATTTATTTGCCAACCACAGTGCACCACACTGTGATTGCCTCAGGTCGGAAACATGGTGCAGGGTGACTATATTCTTTTCCTGCGATACCCATTGCAGGTAAACAGATGAGATGAATATGAATGAGAAGGGTGTGGTGAAGAAGAGTAGGAGGGTCTGGGTGGTTGTTAGTTATGGGGCAGCCAAACAATTCCAAGTTAAATTCCTATGGTCATGTCCAGGGACTTTCTTTCTTTCTTTCTCTTTCTTTCCTTTTCCTCCCTCCCTCCAACCTACCCTTCCTCTCTCTCTCTCTCGCTTCTTTCTTTCTTTCTTTCTTTCTTTCTTTCTTTCTTTCTTTCTTTCTTTCTTTCTTTCTTTCTTTCTTTCTTTCTCTCTCTCTCTCTCTCTCTCTCTCTCTCTCTCTCTCTCTCTCTCTCTCTCTCTCTCTCTCTCTTTCTTTCTTTCTTTCTTTCTTTCTTTCTTTCTTTCTTTCTTTCTTTCTTTCTCTTCCTCCCTCCCTCCTCCTTCCTTCCTTCCTTCCTTTTCTCAGGGACTTCTTTTAAAGCTCACTCTGTGTCTTGACAATAATGGAGTCTTACCTCAGTTGGCCTCAGACAGTAGACCACATGCAGGAGTGGTGTGTATTCTATCTCAGCATGTCTTTACCTGGATCTGGGCAAGGAGCTCGGGCATGCCACAGGAATGATATCGAATGCTCTTTGCTCAACCTACTCACCCTCCAAGGCCAGATCCAGAGCTGCTTCCGCCACAAAGCCTGTCCACATCACTCCAGCTCACTGAGATTGCTGCCTATTTTAAATTCATAAATCTCATTGTCTGTACCTCTCCCTTGCAAATAATTGCATATTATCTTGCCAAACCACTTGTCATGTTGTCTTTCCTATAATGTAATCCTTATGCGGTACTTACATTTGATATGTTGATGCTTTGTTCCTCCAGATAGGTTGCAAGCTCCTTCTGAGCAGGGGTCAGACCTACCGGTTCATTGTGTAATAATGTTACTTTGCATTTCCCTGGCACTTTAGAGCTTACAAATCCCTTCCACATCTATTACCTTATTTGAGCTTTACAATAAGCCTTGTCAGTTTGGAAGAGCCAGTATTGTTAGTATCCTAATTTCTCAGACAGGGTAGCCTGGAGTAGGAAGTATTAAATGTTTTGCACAAAGTTACCCTGTGCCCTGTTTTCTCCAGAGCAGGGACATTGGAGATGCTCAGTAAGTATCACTGATTTCTCTGTTCATTAAACCCGAGCTCAATTCCACAGCCAGCCTGATGTTTTAGGCAATAGGTTTTGTATTTTGGGGAGACAATTGGCTATAAAGGCATCCTGCCCTCACTGGCTGAATATGCAACCTTCTGCCTTACCCTAAGTGTTTGAAATGCATCTGGTGAATCAGGACAACAGAGACAGATGATAAATCCAATTTTTAACATGTCCCCTTCCTCCCTATTTTCCTCCAGATGGAGTCTCTGAGAATTGCTTTGCTGCTTCACCTCTCCTTTTCACTGCTGCCTGGAAAGACACAGGTGGGGGTAATGAAACAGTGGGTTTTAAAATTCTTCTTTCCAGATGTCATCTATTTAGTTCTTGCAATATTAGTTGGCAGCCATATTCGATTTTAGAAGTGTGAGGATTACTTGAAACCATATGACAGAACAGTTTTTCTTATGGAACCAAATGTTGAAAGAGGCTTTGGTAGTAAAAGTGGTGCGACAAAAATGGAATTTGTAAAGAGGGATCTTATACCGTGTACATTTCCAGGAAGCTGTCAACCTGGGAAGGACCAAAGTGCAAGGACTTTCTAGAACCTTGGGCCCTTTCTGTCCAAGTCGGGGCAGCACAGAGCGAAGGCGAGTGAGCGTTGAGGAAATCAGCTGCTCCCTCCTGCCCCGCTCGCTGCTCCCACCCCCTCCGCATCCCATTCTGTCCTCCCTGTATTTAGACAAAAGTAAAGTTTTCAATTTGTCGGAATTACCTGAGAAGTTGTAAGGATAAATGAGGTGTGAAAGCACTTTGAAAGTGGGGAATTGCTTTGAAGAATCCAGACCCAGTCTAAACAGAACCCTCTGGACTTTTTAATCCAAGAAGAAAGAAGACCATGACAATGATTAAAATGAAATTCGGAAGGAGGTACAAGAGGAGTGGGCTGCGAGGGTGTGTCCCTGGGTCAAAGGCAGCTGTGGTGTGGAGGGAAATGCAATGGACTTAGAAGATTTGAACCCAACTGTCACTTACACACGGTGTAATGGGGATGATTCATCAGATGTCTGTGAGTGTGTTTTCTTATCGGCGAAGTGGTGATAAAAATGCTTGTTTCATAGGGTGTCTGTGAAGAGCAAATGAAATATACCTCAGGGAAAAGCTTTGTAAATGGAAAGGTGCTATACAAAGGTAAGGGATTACAGTTGTTATTTAGAACAGTATCTTAGGTGTTTGACATGTGCGTTTATGAAGTGTATTATGGTTTTAATGTCCCCATGGATGGTCCAGGCACCCAAATCTCTACAGTAATTAAGCAAAGACTTGGTTATGACCACTAATTACTGTTTTAGAAAGTGAACTAATGCCCTTTGAGAAACCATGCCCCCAGCACTCCCCGCAAAAGACCCCTCACTCTTTCTAGGAAGATTGCTTCTTGATTTCTTGAGCCCAGACATGCCCTGGCTTTCCTCCTGCCTCTGTGCTCTTGTCCATCCAGTTTTTCAGCCAGAGGTGGGGTAGGAAGGTTCTCCTTCTGTGGTCTGGCACAATCCTGTCCATTCTGCAAGGCTCCTTTTGTCTTCAGTGAAGACTTGTCTTGAGTTCTCCAGGAGAAATTACTTCTTTCACAGTTGTTCTGAGGAACCTCATTTCCTTTGTTCGTATAACATTTGCACCTGTATTTCAGAGTGATTTGCATGGATCTCTTCCGTAGTATTGTGAGTCCTGCCAGGGCAGGGTGCTCGGTGTTATTTCACTTGGCATCCCCACTGCCCAGCGCCAGATACATATTTGCGTTCATCAAATGGTAGTGATTCGGAATCTCTGCAAGGTGTCTGGTCTGGGCCAGACAATAGCGTTCAGTGCCCCAAATCAAGGATGTGGTAGGTATTCAGAAGACAATTGTTGGCTGATGATTCTCACCAAAGAGATTCAGAAAGGGATTCTTAATTGATTTGTAGTTTGTCACAACATGAAATCTACCAAAACATTTCTTTCCTCTGAGCATTCTGGCTACTCCAGCTCTCTCAATACAAACCATCTTTAATTTTAGTTTTTTATGTCTCTGGGTATTTTGTTTCTGATTTTAAAAGTAGCAGATGCCCAACTTGGCAAATTTGGAGCCTACAAAAAACTTAAAGAAGAAGATAATAATAATAATATTAGTACAATACTGAGATACTTTATTCTATTTTTATTGGGTATGAAATTTTTTTTATTTTTTGTTATGTTAATCACCATACATTACATCATTAGTTTTTGATGTAGTGTTCCATGATTCATTGTCTGTGTATAACACCCAGTGCTCCATGCAGAACGTGCCCTCTTTAATACCCATCACCAGACTAACCCATCCCCCCGCCCCCCTCCCCTCTAGAACCCTCAGTTTGTTTTTCAGAGTCCATCGTCTCTCATGGTTCGTCTCCCACTCCGATTTCCCCCCCTTCTTTCTTCCCCTCCTGCTATCTTCTTCTTTTTTTAACATATATTGTATCATTTGTTTCAGAGGTACAGGGCTGTGATTCAACAGTCTTGCACACTTTACAGCGCTCACCATAGCACATACCCTCCCCAATGTCTATCACCCAGCCACCCCATCCCTCTCACTCCCATCACTCCAGTGACCCACAGTTTGTTTCCGGAGATTAAGAATTCCTCATATCAGTGAGGTCATGTGATACATGTCTTTGTCTGATTGACTTATTTTGCTCAGCATAACACCGTCCAATTCCATCCACATCGTTGCAAATGGCAAGATCTCATTCCTTTGATGGCTGCATAATATTCCATTTTATATATATATATATATATATATATATATATATATATATATATATACACCACATCTTCTTTATCCATTCATCTGTCGATGGACATCTTGGCTCTTTCCACAGTTTGGCTATTGTGGACATTGCTGCTGTAACCATCGGGGTGCACGTACCCCTTCGGATCCCTACATTTGTATCTTTGGGGTTAATACCCAGTAGTGCACTTGCTGGATTGCATGGTAGCTCTATTTCCAACTATTTGAGGAACCTCCATCCTGTTTCCAGAGTGGCTGCACCAGCTTGCATTCCCACCAACAGTGTAGGAGGGTTCCCCTTTCTCCACATCCCCGCCAACATCTGTCGTTTCCTGACTTGTTCATTTTAGACATTCTGACTGGTGTGTGGTGATATCTCATTGAGGTTTTGATTTGGATTTCCCTGATGCCGAGCGATGTGGAGCACTTTTTCATGTGTCTGTGGCCATTTGGATGTCTTCTTTGGAAAAATGTCTGTTCATGTCTTCTGCCCATTTCTTGATTGGATCATTTGTTCTTTGGGTGTTGAGTTTGATAAGTTCTTTATAGATTTTGGATACTAGCCCTTTATCTGATATGTCATTTGCAAATATCTTCTCCCATTCTGTCGGTTGTCTTTTGGTTTTGTGGACTGTTTCTTTGGCTGTGCAAAAGATTTTTATCCTGATGAAGTCCCAATAGTTCATTTTTGCCCTTGCTTCCCTTGCCTTTGGCGATGTTTCTAGAAAGAAGTTGCTGCGGCTGAGGTCGAAGAGGTTGCTGCCTGTGTTCTCCTTTAGGATGTTGATGGACTCCTGTCTCACGTTTAGGTCTTTCAACCATTTTGACTCTGTCTTTGTGTGTGGTGTAAGGAAATGGTCCAGGTTCATTCTTCTGCATGTGGCTGTCCAGTTTTCCCAACACCATTTGTTGAAGAGACTGTCTTTTTTCCATTGGACATTCTTTCCTACTTTGTCAAAGATTTGTTGACCATAGAGTTGAGGGTCCATTTCTGGGCTCTCGATTCTGGTCCATTGATTTTTGAGTTTGTTTTTGTGCCAATACCATACTCTCTTGATGATGACAGCTTTGTAATAGAGCTGGAAGTCCGGAATTGTGATGCCACCAGCTTTGCTTTTCTTTTTCAACATTCCTCTGGCTATTCGGGGTCTCTTCTGGTTCCATACAAATTTTAGGATTATTTGCTCCATTTCTTTGAAAAAAGTGGATGGTATTTTGATGGGGATTGCATTGAATGTGTAGATTGCTCTAGGTAGCACTGACATCTTCACAATATTTGTTCTTCCAATCCATGAGCATGGAACGTTTTTCCATTTCTTTGTGTCTTCCTCAATTTCTTTCATGAGTATTTTATAGCTTTCTGAGTACAGATCCTTTGTCTCTATGGTTAGATTTATTCCTAGGTATCTTATAGTTTTGGATACAATTATAAATGCGATCAACTCCTTAATTTCTCTTTCTTCTGTCTTGTTGTTGGTGTATAGGAATGCCACTGATTTCTGTGCATTGATTTTATATCCTGCCACTTTACTGAATCCCTGTATGAGTTCTCGCAATTTTGGGGTGGAGTCTTTTGGGTTTTCCACATAAAGTATCATATCATCTGCAAAGAGTGACAGTTTGACTTTTTCTTTGCCAATTTGGATGCCTTTGATTTCTTTTTGTTGTCTGATTGCTGTGCCTAGGACTTCTAATACTATGTTGAATAGCAGTGGTGATAGTGGACATCCCTGCCGCGTTCCTGACCTTAGGGGGAAAGCTCTCAGTTTTTCCCCATTGAGAATGATTATTCATATTTGCTGTGGGTTTTTCATAGATGGCTTTTATGATATTGAGGTATGTACCTTCTATCCCTATTCTGAAGAGTTTTGATCAAGAAAGGATGCTGTACTTTATCAAATGCTTTTTCTGCATCTATTGAGAGGATCATATGATTCTTGTTCTTTCTTTTGTTAATGTATTGTATCACGTTGATCGATTTGCGGATGTTGAACCAACCTTGCCGCCCAGGGATAAATTCCACTTGGTCATGGTGAAGAATCCTTTTAATGTACTGTTGGATCCTATTGGCTGGTATTTTGGTGAGAATTTTTGCATCCATGTTCATCAAGGATATTGGTCTGTAATTCTCCTTTTGGATGGGGTCTTTGTCTGGTTTTGGGATCAAGGTAATGGTGGCTTCATAAAATGAGTTTGGAAGTTTTCCATCCATTTCTATTTTTTGGAACAGTTTCAGAAGAATAGGTATTAATTCTTCTTTAAATGTCTGATAGAATTCCCCTGGGAAGCCATCTGGCCCTGGGCTTTTGTTTGTTGGGAGATTTTTGATGACTGCTTCAATTTCCTTAGGGGTTATAGGTCTGTTCAGGTTTTCTACTTCTTCCTGGTTCAGGTTTGGTAGTTGGTACATCTCTAGGAATGCATCCACTTCTTCCAGGTTATCTAATTTGCTGGCATAGAGTTGCTCATAATATGTTCTTATAATTGTTAGTATTTCTTTGGTGTTGGTTATGATCTCTCCTCTTTAATTCATGATTTTGTTGATTTGGGTCATTTCTCGTTTCTTTTTGTTAAGTCTGGTCAGGGGTTTATCAATCTTGTTAATTCTTTCAAAGAAGCAGCTCCTCATTTTGTTGATCTGTTCTACTGTTCTTTTTGTTTCTATTTCATTGATTTCTGCTCTAATCTTTATTACTTCTCTTCTCCTGCTGGGTTTAGGCTTTATTTGCTGTTTTTTCTCTAGCTCCTTTAGGTGTAGGGTTAGGTTGTGTATTTGAGACCTTTCTCGTTTCTTGAGAAAGGCTTGTATTGCTATATACTTTCCTCTTAGGACTGCCTTTGCGGCATCCCAAAGAGTTTGAACAGTTGTGTTTTCATTTTCATTGGTTTCCATGAATTTTTTTAATTCTTCTTTAATTTCCTGGTTGACCCATTCATTCTTTAGTAGGATGCTCTTTAGCCTCCATGTATGTGAGTTCTTTCCGACTTTCCTCTTGTGATTGAGTTCTAGTTTCAAAGCACTGTGGTCTGAAAATATGCAGGGAATAATCCCAGTCTTTTGGTACTGGTTGAGACCTGATTTGTGACCTAGGATGTGATCTATTCTGGAGAATGTTCCATAGGCACTAGAGAAGAATGTGTATTTTGTGTTTTGGGATGGAATGTTCTGAATATGTCTGTGAAGTCCATTTGGTCCAGTGTGTCATTTAAAGTCTGTATTTCCTTGTTGATCTTTTGCTTAGATGATCTGTCCATTTCAGTGAGGGGGGTTTTAAAGTCCCCCACTATTATTGTATTGTTGTCAATGTGTTTCTTTGCTTTTGTTATTAATTGGCTTATGTAATTGGCTGCTCCCATGTGAGGGGCATAGATATTTACAATTGTTAGATCTTCTTGTTGGAGAGACCCTTTAAGTAGGATATAGTGTCCTTCCTCATCTCTTATTACAGTCTTTGGTTTAAAATCTAATTTGTCTGATATAAGGATTGCCACCCCAGCTTTCTTTTGGTGTCCATTAGTGTGGTAAATGGTTTTCCACCCCCTCACTTTCAATCTGGGGGTGTCTTTGGGTCTAAAATGAGTCTCTTGCAGACAGCATATTGATGGGTCTTGTCCAATCTGATAGCCTGTGTCTTTTGACTGGGGCATTGAGCCCATTTACATTCAGGGTAACTATTGCAAGATATGAATTTAGTGCCATTGTATTGCCGTAAGGTGACTGTTATTGTATATTGTCTGTGTTCCTTTCTGGACTACGTTGCTTTTAGGCTCTCTCTTTGCCTAGAGGACCCCTTTCAAGATTTCTTGTAGGGCTGGTTTCGTGTTTGCAAATTCCTTTAGTTTTTGTTTGTCCTGGAAGCTTTTTATCTCTCCTTCTATTTTCAGTGACAGTCTAGCTGGATATAGTATTCTTGGCTGCATATTCTTCTCGTTTAGTGCTCTGAATATATCATGCCAGTCCTTTCTGGCCTGCCAGGTCTCTGTGGATAGGTCTGTTGCCAATCTAATGTTTCTACCATTGTAGGTTAGAGATCTCTCCTCCCGAGCTACTTTCAGGATTTTCTCTTGTCTCTGAGACTCGTAAGTTTTACTATTAGATGTCGGGGTGTTGACCTATTTTTATGATTTTGAGAGGGGTTCTCTCTGCCTCCTGGATTTTGATGCTTGTTTCCTTCCCCAAATTAGGGAAGTTCTCTGCTATAATTTGCTCCAATATGCCTTCTGCCCCTCTCTCTGTTTCTTCTTCTGGGATCCCAATTATTCTAATGTTGTTTTGTCTTATGGTATCGCTTATCTCTCGAATTCTGCCCTCGTGATCCTGTAGTTGTTTATCTCTCTTTTTCTCAGCTCCTTTATTTTCCATCCTTTGGTCTTCTGTATCACTGATTCTCTCTTCTGCCTCATTTATCCTAGCAGTTAGTGCCCCATTTTTTATTGCATCTCATTAATAGCTTTTTTGATTTCAACTTGGTTAGATTTTAGTTCTTTTATTTCTCCAGAAAGGGTTTCTCTAATAACTTCCATGCTTTTTTGAAGCCCAGCTGGTATCTTTAAAATCATGATTCTGAGCTGTAGGTCCGACATCGTACTAATATCTGTGTTGAGTAGGTGCCTGGCAGTTGGTACTGCCTCTTGTTCTTTTTGTTGAGGTGATTGTTTTCCATCTTGTCATTTTGTCCAGAGGAGAAGAGATGAATGAGAGAATAAAATGCTAACAGGGTAAAAACGTCCCCGGAAAATATACTCTAAACAAATCAGAAAAGACCTGAAACTGGGGGAAAAGAAAGGGAAAGAAGGAAAAAAGAAAAAGAAAAAAAAAAGAAAAAGATAAAAACAAAAACAGAACAAAACAAACAAAAACAGAACAAAACCAAAAAAAAAAAAAAAACAGAATATGATCAAATATGATCAGGCTGGTGTATAGATCAGTGCCACATACTAGATTTTGGGTGTATTTTGGTCTGTTAGAAGAAAGTGCCTCCCAAAATTTTAAGGAAAGAGAAATTTATATATGTACAAAAATAAGGGTTAATACGATGAAGGGATGGAATACGACTGTAAAGATGAAAATCATAAAAAATTTTATAAAAGGAATTGATAAGATAAAAAGTTGTTTGAAAAAAGAAAGAAGAGGATTTAAAAAGAAAAAGAAAAAAAAAAGGGAGAGAATGTGATCAGGCAGGAGACTAGAACAAAGCCATACACTAGAGATTTAGGGTATATTTTGCTGTTGCAAGAAATTGCATCTCAAAATTTTAAAGAGAGAACAACTTATATACATATTTGCCAAAAATAAGGGTAGGTACAATGAAGGGATAGAGTATGACTCTAAAAATTAAAAATAAAAATGTTTTTTTAAAAAAGGGATTGATAAGATGTTGGTTGAAAAGCGAAAAAGAAAAATTAAAGAAAAAAACAGTTAAAAAAATTAACTTTGAAATACTAAAGAATCATGGTAAAAAAGCCATGAATTTTATGTGCAGTACTCCCCTAGTGCTGGAGTTCTGCCGTTCTCATTGATCGGTAAACTGGTCTTGGCGGGCTGTTCTTGCTGATTTTCTGGGGGAGGGGCCTGTTGCCATGGTTCCCAAATGTCTTTGCCGGAGGCCGAATTGCCCCACCCTTTCCCGTCCTGGCTAAATAATCTGCTTGGGTTTGCTCTTGGGAGCTTTTGTTCCCTGCGAGCTTCCCGTACAGGTTTGGAGGACCAGAGTGAAAATGGCTGCTTCCCATTCTCTGCCCGGAGGAGCCGAGAACTCGGGGCCTCGCTCCTCAGTGCACCCCCAGAGAAAAGCAATCACTCCCGTCTCCCCGGTCTCCGGCCGCACTCCGTGCTCACCCGGCCTGTGACCGAGTGTTTCTATGTCTGGCACCCGACCCAGTGTGGAGTCTCCAAACCCAGCAGATCCCTGCGGTGCGCTCCTGCGCCACTCCTCCTAGGGGAGGAAGGTGAGTCTCCCCGGATCTGCCGTTTGTTGGGTCCCTGCTGGAGGAGCAGTGGCCCGACCATGTCGCTGATCATGGTTTATGGCCACCCCGAGCTGAGAGGCCGCGCCTCGGCTCCGTCTCTGCAGCCGGCTTCCCCGCTCGATACCCGGGAGCTCTGCTGCACTCAGGCACCCCCAGTCTTCCTGTGACCCTGAGGGTCCTGAGACCACACTGTTCCGCGAGGATTCCACTCCCAGCTTAGCCACTGGAGCGACATCCCTCAGCGGAGCCGACTTCTAAAAGTTCCGATTTTGTGCTCCGGGGCTCTAGCACTTGCCAGAAGCGGCCGATGGAGGGCCCCCTCCCCCGCCATCTATCCTCCCGAATATCGCCTCGGATTCACTTCTCCGCACGTCCTACCTTCCAGTAAGTGGTCGCTTCTCTGTTCAGAGAGTTGTTGCTACTCTCCTCTTCGATCTCCTGTTGAGTTCATAGGTGTTCAGAATGGTTTGATCCCTATTCAGCTGAATTCCTGAGACCAGACGAAATCCAGGTCTCCTACTCCTCAGCCATCTTGTTCCGCCCCGGGTATGAAATTTTTGAGATTAAATTTTAACATATAATTTTATGACATTTTTCACTTAATAGAATATCAGAGGCATTTTCCGTGCCATTAAAAATTCTAAATATATTTTTAGTGACTACATAATGTTCCATCATATAGAGAGACCATAATTTAGTAATCCATTACCTTGTATTGCTCATTTAGATTAGATGCAATTTTCATTTATTATAAATGATTCGTACATGAATCTCTCTACTTAAAAAATCTTTGTGCTTCACATTTTTCCTTAGGTTATACTAATAGAAGAAAAATCATTTAAGGCACAAACTCTTTTTAAGTCTCTGGGTACATTTTCCCAAATTTATTTCACGAAAGACTGAAACAATTGTATATATTTTCATTAATGGGTATTAGAGTGCCCATTTCATTGTATTCATTCTATATTTCATTACTTCAACTGTTTGACTAGCTTTGTTTTTCAGGGGTGTTTTGGATCAACCTTGCTTTAAACACATGATACTTATTTAATGTTAATCATTTGTCTCTAGAAGGTTGTTTTGGTGAAATTATAGATGTCATCTTCTGAATTGATGATCTAGTGCCACTAATATAATCCTGATGAATATGACATTAACTCTAAATAATACGAACCATAAAGTGGTATGCAAGTATGTATGAGCTATTGTTGTGGTGGTTATTAGTAGAATTTCCCAAGAAACAATAGAATTTAGGCAACTGACACATTGAAGATATCTATCACAGCAATTTAGAAGGAAACAGTCTTTAGTAGACACAGTAATGTAAGGAAGTATATTAAAATTGAAGAGTAAATCAAGCACTTATTAAAAATGAAAGAGGAGGTTTAAGCCCATTGTGTAACTATATTAGCAAAGTTTTGCCTGAAGTGAATTAGAGACTCAAAACTGAAGGTATGTGTGTGTGTGTATATACATATATAATATTATGTGTGTCTGTATCCATTTATGATTATGATTATTATTACTTGAATTTCTTCTAAAGCTTTTGTGTCATTATTGTCATCTTTTCTCCAGGTCATAAGGGGG
Source organism: Zalophus californianus (assembly GCF_009762305.2). NCBI lineage: Eukaryota > Metazoa > Chordata > Mammalia > Carnivora > Otariidae > Zalophus > Zalophus californianus. The sequence goes on from NC_045605.1 coordinate 17,780,899, forward strand.
AAAATGCCTTCAGAATGAACATGGACATCTTCATGGAGAAAAAAAATATCTTGAAAAAAAAAATCACTGAATTTATATCATAAAACCCATTGGGAGTGATCAGAATAGCCAAGTAGAATCATGGTAAGAGCTCAAAGGGATTAGAGATAATATAGTCTAACCCTTCTTTTTCTAGATGAGAAACTGAGGTCTGCTGAAGTTAAAATAGTTCATCTAAGGAGAGATAACAGGGTGGTGCCAGAAATGGGTCTCAAACCCTGGTCTTCTTGTTTCATGGGTAGTACATTTTCTACCAAACCTCTCTGTCTCTCAACAAGTAATTTTGTTAGCAGAGGGTATTGCACAGAGCTCCTCTTTATATTTGTTAATTCAAGAACTTTTGCTGGATGTGTGAAATGGAGCACCCTTTATTCTATTATGTGTGGGATGTCACAGAAGATCCATTTGCAATTGACTGAGGAAGCACCAGAACAATATACAGGGCGAGAATCCTCCACGGGTCCCCACGATCCTGAAGGTGTACCCCAAGAGATATTTTGTCACCTATAATTCTGTGTTGTCATTGGAGGCTAATCAGAGTGAAATCATTCTGAATCACTGAACTTTGTTATATGTAATACAACTAATACCTTACTGACTTTAACTGCATACAGTGTGAATGTTATGATTTTGGACAAAAGGGTTATGGATTCACATGAACATTAGGCATTTGTGGGCTTGTCTCCAAGAGAGTATCTTGACTGAATGGCCAAAAGGCTGAGACTTGGTTTCCTGGAGTGAAATGAAGAACACAATAAAAACAATAGTTCTTATGATTTAGGGTTGAGGGTGGAGGGTACTTAACAAAAAATCAGCATGAGGGCTTTTTGAGGTGGTTTTTGTTTTGTTTGTTTGTTTTTTGTTTTGGCCTCAATAATCAACATTGATCAATTTCAACCAATTCTTGTCAGTTTTGGTAACACATATCTATGTCAAAATGTTCCTTGGTAAAGTTAAGTAGACAAAAGCAGACATGCCATATTTCTAGCCCATTTCTGTCCCCTGTCCCCATTCCTGGCTCTCTGATCCACTCCCCTGGTTTGTCTGGATGAGTACATATCTCAAGTCTTCCTGGTGGAGACCTGGTCTTTGTTGATTTTCCATCCAAAGGGACGAGCAAACAGGCCACAAAAAACTAATATTTTCCTTTTGTATAACTAGTCAATTTAATTCCTGAGTGCCACCCTCACGTCCATCTTCATATTTTGGCTAACCAGTCAGAAGGCCATGTCCCCCTTGGTTGCCTCTTTATCCAGACACTGGAAGAATTACTCAAGACCTAACTTTCTTTTTATTACACTTCTTAGGAGTACCAGGTAATAAATCAGCGGGGCAAGGACAGATACAGAAAAGCAATATTTAAAATGAGTTATGATGTAAAAGAAATGACTTGTTATTATGTTTTATCAAAGGCAGCCACTAACAAGCATAAAGTAATTCACAATGCTTAAGCAGGGCGACTTTAATTGCAACAGTCATTAAGTTCACAGGATCATTAAATGCATTAAAGGAGGGAGGCAGTGAGCTATCATGAATGAAATAAGGCCCCCACTCAACCCAGTTCACCTATATAACTGGCATTGAACTTAATCAGGGTCTCTGATATGTCACAACCCTTGACTTCCTTCACCATGACTATTTCAGAGCAGCTTGAACACAGAACCATTTAAGAGGAAAGACAGACAGAAGTATCGCCAAACTACGTTTAAATTTGTCGGTGGATTACATTTTGTCTATTACATCTTATAGCTTTTTAAAATTTGTAGTCTACTCACATCTTTTTTAGCAAGTTTATCATCTTCAGAAGTCTACATAAGAAAAGAAGTACCAGCATCAAAAAGTTCCGTCTCCCCAGGAATGACAGAAATGTAAATGAAACATCAGATTGATAAAAACTAGAAATGAATGATTTTTCCTATTGTTGGAAAGTATGTAGGGAAATAGGCACTCTCGTACATTGCTGTGGGACATTAAACCTTAATAAAAATTTTTGGAAAACGATTTGGTACTATGTATCAAAAGCCTTAAAAAATTATTCATATATGTTGAGCCAGAATTTCTGTATCTAGGAAATTATCATTAAAAACAATTAGGATTTAGCTATAAGAAGAAATGTACAAAGAAGCTGGAAGTACCCTAAATATCCTACATTAAGAGATTGCCTAAATAAAGTAACATAGGGATAATAAATAAATACTATGTACTTATTTAAAGCAGTGTTTTAGAAGTCTATTTATTGGGAAGGAAAAGATGTTCACAACATAAGGTGATGAAATATGTCCCACAAAACGTTATGAACAGTATGGACTCATTTTTGTAAAAGCATATTTTTAATGCCTATCTACCTTTACATAGAAAAGAGTGGGGATTTGTGTTCTGGGTTTTTCTTTTCTCTTCAGTTTCATCTTTCAACATTCATATCTTTTCACCCTGATGTTCTGACATATTGGGGTTATCTCAGGGTTGGGTTTTTGTTGTTGTTGTTGTTGTTGTTGTTTTGGTAAATATTCTTTCTCTCTTTTTCTCCTGGGACTTCTAGAATATTGTTCTCAACTTTTAGAACACATCTCTTCTGTCCTCCCTTTCCCACAACCACCTCAAGCTCGGCTCAGGTCTCACGTTAAATATTTTCCACTCCAAAAATCTTTCTTGACCTCTCAAGTGTGAGTTGGGTTTTCCTTCAATGTGCTCCTGTTCCATAGTATACTTTTTATATCATTGTAATGACCTGTTTACTTGTTTGTATCATCCTTTCTTTCTGTGAGAACAGAAAGTGTATCTAGATTCTTATCTGTGGGTGGTAGCTTCTCTTCAAGATGGCCACCATCAAGTCCTTCCCTCCCTGTATCTGCATTGCCACACCCCCACGGAAAAGTGAAGTCTATCTCTTCCCTCACTTTGAATCTGGGTGGGCTTTAATGACTCACTTTGGTTAAGAAAATGTGGTGGAAATGATGTTCAGAGACTTCTAAAGCTTCCACTTGGGTTTCTTGGAACACTTGCCATGGTGAAGTTAGTCATCCCATTAGGGATCTGAGTACTGTGAGACAGCCGTGCTGTGAGAAATCCAAGGAAGTGGAGAAGCCCCAGAGAATGAGATATCCTGTGGGGTGAAGGGTGGGAGGGGGAGGGAGAGAGCAAGACAGAGAAACAGACATAGAGAAACAGAAAGACAGAGAATGGCCAAGGGGCTTCTAGACATGTGAGTGAAGATGCCATCTTGGAAGTAAACCCTCCAGCTCACCAGCCCAGCATATGCCAAGTGCATCCAGCTGAACCATTCCCAAATTCTTGACTCACAAAAATCATGAGCAAAATTAAATGGTTGTTTAAGCAACTAAGTTTTTAGATAGCTTGTTACATAGTAATAGATAACTGTAACATCAGCCTGGCATGTATTGAGTCTTTAAGACCTATCTATTAAAGGAATGCATAGTGGGAGTTTTTTTACTTTCTTTTTTACCCCACTTTCTGATTTCTTTGTAGTGTGTATAAATAATAAACAACAAAATCTTTTTTTTTAAATAAAAAAAGTTCCAGGAGATCTGAAAATGGTAGATTACAGCCAGTTGACCAGAGACTATCTCTGATTTGACCCAATTCTGTAGAAATGTCCTAAATTCTTTCTGGCAGAGTGGCTTCTCCATGACAGCCTCTGTCTCACGGAGCAATGAATAGTTATCGGAAAGCCTAATGCCAGGACAAAGGGAAATAGATGCACAGTACTAGATTTCTAATCTCTGTTTCTAAAATTTCAAATGATCACAAGACAACTTCCACCAGTTCCTCTTAGCCTCCTCTGAGCTCATCATTCCCTGTTATTTAGGGAAGAAAAAAACATTATGCCTTATTTTTCTTCTTATGGAATAGTCTCGGGTTCTTAAGGTTAAGAGTATGGAAGGCCTTCATTTTCGTTCTAAATGAGTTTCTATGAGTTGGGAAGAAAATGCTTATTGGCTCATGATGACGTGGCAGGGGGTGGGGCCATTGTACTAACATCCTTCACATGAGCATTTTTTTTTCCAATCTGGACCACACCCAAGTTTTGCTTATGAAGCCTAGGGAGGGCAATTAATGTCAGTGGCATTTCTAAACCAGTTGAAGCATCTGTGTCTGGGATGAATTAGGTGTCCTGGATGGATGGAGTGAAATGCTCTTTAGTGACAAGAGGAGGATTAACTAGATGATCTGTGCTAACACTCTTAGCTCAAGAATGCTATGGCATTCTAAGGGTTTCCTCTTGGAGAGCTGAGTGCATTGAGGCTCATTCAAAACCCTACCATTTTTGACCCCATTACTCCATAGGCATGTCCCTACACTCTAGATTTTCCTCGGAGACCAAAATAAATGGTGAATAAGGGAGTTCACGAATGGGTAAATGAATTAGATACCTAGCTTAATTTTTTTATTGTGGTGAAATATGCATAAGATTTAACATTTTAGCCATTTTTAAGTGTATAATTTGGTGGCTGTCCCTTGTAATCACAAGTCCTGATCAAAACAGTAGGATTTAGAATTGTGGACAAACTACATATTTTGATCAGTAATATAGATGCCAGCCAGGGTTGGTACCCCGTGACTTTATGGGATAAACATATAGATAGTGTATCTTAAGTCCATCCATCCACAGGTCCCACCGTCTGTCCATCCAGTTCCAGTTCCAAGGATATCACATCCATGTGAATACAAATCAACACTTTAAATTTCTATAATGTTTTCTGTCTTGTGAAATCCTCCTCATTGGCCAAAATTGGTAGCATACAATTGCAGGGAACAGAAGGCACTGTATCCATTTAAGCAGTAAGAGATTTCATACAAGGAATTAGATACCTCCTGAATTACTGGAGGTGCTGGAGGAGCAAGCTCTAGGGTGGGCCTCCAGGAACAATACTGTGGATTTGGCTGGCCCGGGGAGCTTCTACTTCTGCCATAATCAAAGGAGAATCAGGAGGCTACCACTGGAGCTATTGACTTTAAAACTGGAATCAGGAAGCTGCTTCAGATGTCTTCACAACTGTCTTTATCACCCATAAATCCGGTGATTAGGAAACTTCATTTTGCTGCACAAAAATCCCAAAGTCCCCAGGGCGCCTGGGTGGCTTGGTTGGTTGAGCGACTGCCTTCGGCTCAGGTCATGATCCTGGAGTCCCGGGATCGAGTCCCACATCGGGCTCCCCGCTCAGCGGGGAGTCTGCTTCCCTCTGACCCTCGTCCCTCTCGTGCTCTCTATCTCTCATTCTCTGTCTCTCAAATAAAAAATAAAATCTTAAAAAAAAAAAAAAAATCCCAAAGTCCCCATGGCTGTACTTGCCAGTGGCAATAGCAGAATGTAGGGAAATGGACTTCACCTCCCTTCCACCTTAGAAATCTTGTGGGTGTATCTAAATGCATATCATGTTAATTGAGTAAAAGAGGCTGTGTTTAGAACAGAGGTGGGGTAAGCTTGCTCTCTGTGCTGGTGATAGCCCACCTTCACATTCATTTTGGGTAGCCCACTTTAAGAGGAAAGAAATAATGTATTTGGGGATGATAGACATGATGACAAAGAAACCAAAAAACTATTATGTAAGGACTAACTGAAGGATCTGGGGATATGTGGCTAGGAGAGAGAAAACTCAAGAAGGCTCTGCCAACTTTTGCTAGTTAACTTAGGCTGAGTTCTTTACGGTCCTTAAGCATAGGGTGAAATCTGTAGGAGACAGAATTTAATGGACATTAGGAAGATGTTTCTAGTAGTCAGAGCTATGGAATGATTGGGCTGTTCTGGAGTTTTCCAACTTTAGAAGTACCCAACCATTATTTACATGGCCAGGTAATTAGGGATGTTGTGAAAAATATTGTATTTTTGGATCCTAGAGACTTGAATATGAATTAATTATGAAGTTGGTTAATTTTGGCAAAGCCCTTCTCTTTCCTCAATTTTCCAGGGTAACTGTGTCTGTATTAATGCTGGATTTAGAAAGAAATGGGGTTGAACACACCTTCTCTTTCAGGATCCAAACTAAGATCTTATGAAGAGAGGGGGCTATGAGGAACTCAGGAGAGGGGCAGAACATCGTTGAAATAACACCATCAGGGGTTAGAGAGGAAGAAGAAACAGCAGTACCTCCCCCAAAATGGATTTTAGGACTACATCCTATGGGACATTTGGGCAGAACTAGGGTTTGCCTAAGGGGTGTAATGGGGTTTGGTATAAATAGTAATAATTATTGAATATTGAGCATACTGTGTGTGTGGTAAAGATCATTGAATACTCACAACATCTTTTTTTGAGAGCTCCTTGATTTACACATGAGGAAAATGAAGCCTAGAAAGGCTAAGAGACTTGTCCAAGGTAACAGGGTCACTAAGGGCAGAGCCTGAATTTGACCCCTAGAGCTCATGCTTATGCATTCCATGATATCATGTTCCATGTCCAAGTTGGGAAAGAATAAAAATCCAGCTGATGATGGAGCCTAGACTGTTAACAATCTGATCTACACAGCAGAGCCAAGAGGGTAAGGATAAGCAAATACCAGAATCTCGTGGGCAAGGAGCCACCCATTTTTCCTTCCATAATTGGGATAACAGAGTCAAATCTACACATAGCCAAGGAATGCTATTTTTGAGACGTCTTTAATAACTGATTTCAGCTCCATTTATTCTAGTTACAGCTTTTCATCCATAAAATAGAAATAAAAGTAATTGCCTCAAAAGGTTCATTTGAGGATTCATTAATGTATATAAAAGTGCTTGCCTGGAGTCGAGTTGCTAAATCAAAGGGAGTTGACTGAGTTCCCAAACCAGCAGTTGTTTTGCCTTTAAGGAGATGGTCTCAGTCTTAGACCATCTAGTCAGTTAGAGGAACAATGGAATAAGAAATATTTTTGAATTCTGGGCAGGCCTTTAGTAAAAAAAGAAAAAAAAAAAGGAATTTCACCTGTGAATGCTATTCGAGTCAACCCATAGTTATATCCCAACAGGCAGGGGAAGTAGGGAGTTCACCTTGTGTTCAGTGAGTCCAATTTATGTTCAGGTTAAAACACCTCAGTACAATGCCAAGTGATGTATTTTTCTGTGCGGTCACTATTTTCATAAAAGAGTAGGCAGCTGCTTATGTGATATGATCTGAAAGATACCAAAAGGCCTTCTGTCCTTAAATCTTTCTTCTTTCCATCAGACATAGAATCTAAAATTCCATTCTGAGAAATCGATCCTTGGGTCAAAGCAGTGATTCTCAAACTTTGCTATTTCTCAGAATCGCCTGAAGAACTTATTTAATATACTGACCCTGGGACCGCTGGGTCAAGATTCTGGGGTTGGGGCTCAGGCAACTGCACGTTTCACTAGGTGAGTCTAATGCCCAGCAGAGTTTGAGAAACACCAGATGAAGGCATTATATCTACAGAAGTCTCCTATTAAATTCCAAGTTTTCTCTCCAGGAGGTTGCCGTGGTTCTCAAATTACAACTTCTACCTCCTTTTTCTACTCACACTGGTCTTGCCGATATCAGTAAGCTCTTTGTTGTCAACTGTAATGGATTCTTTTCGGTCTTCATATATTACGGTGCCTCTTCTCAACATTTGATGGTGTTGACTATTCCTCCTTTTTTCATGTCTGAGAGCTAACCTCTCCTGGGTCTCTGCCTTACCTCCTTGACTGCTCTTCCCTCTACATTGCTGGTTTCTCCTCAGTTTGATGCCAAATAGGGAAGTTCGTCAGGGCTTGTGGCCAGGACCTCTGCTCTTCTCTGTATACTATTTTCCTGGACTGAAATGCATAATGGCCAGCAATTTTCAAATTATGACCTCTTACCTAATCCTCTCTCCCCACTCTGATTTTGTATCACTGACCACCTACTTGAGAGATCTGCTTGAGTATCTCATGATAATCTCAAACTCAACATGTGGGAAGTGATTCCTAGACTTCCCCCCATCGCTCTCCAATCTCCACTTCTCAAAAATGGTACCACCATCCACCCAATTACTCAAACTGGAACCTAGAAGTCATGCTAATTCCTGCTTCTCTCTCATTGCCTGCATCTGCTCCAACAGCAAGTCATGTCAATGTCCTCTCAAATGATTCTTGAATCTTCCCATCTCCCTATCCACCCTGATCACTATCCAGCAAGCCACCATCCTTTTCCCTCATAATCCTTCCTGGATCCCTGCTTCATCTCTTACCTCCTTTACATCATTCTCCAGGAAGCAGAACTTTCTTTTAGATAACTCCAAACATAAATCAGATACTTTTCCCCCCTTACACTGTTCAGTGGCATCCCACTGCATTTAGAATAAAATTGATTCCTTACCTGGGTCTACAAGGCTACCATTAATTTCTTCCTCATCTTGGTCTATAAAGCTCTTTATTTTCTTTTTTTTTCTAAAAATTTTATTTATTCATTTGACAGAGACAGAGCATGAGAGAGAGCACAAGCAAGGGGGGGCAACAGGCAGAGGAAGAAGGAGAAGCAGGCCCCCCACTGAGCAGGGAGCCTGATGCGGGGCTTGATCCCAGGACCCTGGGCTCATGACCTGAGCCAAAGGCAGACGCTTAACTGACTGAGCCACCCAGGCTCACTGGCTCTTTATTTTCTGATTCACTACATTGCTCACAGTATTAAAGTCACACTGACCTTCTTTAAGTTCCTCACATACTCCAAATTATTTTCCTCCTCAGGGCCTTTGCATATACTGTTCCTTCTGCCTGGAATGATCTTCACCTCAATATCTGGCTGTCATCTTTCAGAGCTTAATTTAAATTTTGCCTTCTGTAATTATTTTCTCTGTTATTCTCCATTAATTTGTCATAGTACTTTGAATTTTGTAATTGCTTACTCATTCATTTGTTTGTTGTCTATCTCCCTCTCTAGAATATAATTCCATGAATTTAGGAACTATGTACACATAGCTGGCTTCTAAAAGAGGGTCTGGCATATATTACTTGCTCAATAAAAATCTGCTAAATAAGGGGTACCTTTGTGGCCCAGTCGGCTGGGAATCCAACTCTTGGTTTTGGCTCAGGTCATGATCTCATGGTTGTGGGATCGAGCCCCTTGTCGGGCTCTGCATTCAGCATGGAGTGTGCTTGAGATTCTCTTTCCCTCTCCCTCTGCTCCTCCTGCTTGTGCTCTCTCTCTCTAAAATAAGTAAATCTTTTTGAAAAATCTGCTAAATAAAATAAGGAAACAATCATAAAAATGTTAAGAGGAAATACAGCAGAATATTTTAATTTTCTGGAGGTTTGAAAAAGTTTTTCTAAGCATGGCATGAAACCTATCAACCGTAAAGATAAAGATTGGCCAATTTGACTATATTAAGCATTTCACATTTCTGTATTACAGAATCGAAGGATAGAAAATGAACTGGGAAAAATCTTTGCAGAATATTTAAAGGAATTTCTTCAAATCAATAAGAAAAGAGAAGTAAACCAAAAGAGAATGAGCAGAAGATACAATTTATAGAAGAAAAATAGCAATTGGCCGTAAAAATATTATTAGAAATATCCTCGAGTTCACTTTTTAAAACATCGGATTTTTATCTTGTTGCATGAACAAGAATTAAAAAGATTTACAAATGCTCAGGTCAGGTATGAGTGGAAGGCAGTTAGGTTTCACACAGTAATGTCATACACTAACAGTTAACTTTCTTACATGCATTGTAAATTAGTGCAACATTTTTATTGAACTATTTGGCCATGTCTATTGAAATTTAAAATGTGCCTTACCTTTGACCCAATGCTGTTGTGAATTAGAAATTTTAGGAACTCATCCTAAAATAATACTTTCACAACTACAGTGTATATTTATATATGGATATACATTCATATATATTGGTGTATATTCATATATATTGGTATATATTCATATATGATGTATATTTGTATATGTCATATATGTTTAGTTTGGCTTTTTTTAAATAAACAGAAACTGAAAACATCTGATTATGCAATTAAATAATGATACATTCATACAAAGAAATACTATGCAGCTGTTAAAAAGAACAGTGGTCTAGATTTATATATTCTGTTTGGGAAAGATAACAGTCTTTGATACATTGTTAAATCGAACAGATTTAACTGAATGGCATGTGTAGCAAGATCCCCCCGCCCTTTTTTTTTTTAAGACGCAAGTATTTATAAACTGCATAAATATGTTCAAGCATGCATGGAAAAATAAGAAAACGACTGAACATCTTACCATGACTATATTTGGGAAATTGGATTTGGAAAACTTTCCCTTTTTATATTGTACATTTATGTTTCATACATTTCTGAATTGTTTGAATTTTTTTAACCACAAATGTGTATTGTTCTGTAATTAGAGAGAGAGAGAGAGAGAGAGAAGGACGGGGAGGAAGGGAGAGGGAAGAAGAGGGAGAGGGAGGGAGACAAATGATCGCTGTCTCTTGCATTTTGCCATCATAGTTGGAGCCCAACCCACTGGCTGCCTGGAAGGTCAGACCACTCGGTCAAGGGTTCAGGGGCTCCGGCCTTTCCCCTTTCCCTCTCTACCCCAAGAAGGAGAGGCACTTTGGCATCTTATATTTTTGTAAGGATTAAATGAGATGAAGGTAGTGAGAAGCCCTTACCAGCTATAAAGCTCTTTCAAATACAAGAGATGATTATCACAATCCAAGTCCACTTCCCATGGCAGGCAAGGCTGGCTGGCGACTGCAGAAAGCCCTCCCTCCCACCCACCAAGCGTGTGCTCTGCGGGGACCTGCAGTCCCCTTCACCCAGAACAGCCCTGCCCCGCGTCCCCCGCCCCCACCTCCGCCCCGCTCCCCGCCGCGGGCATCTCCGGGAGGGAGCCGGGCCTGCCTCCCGCTTCATCCCTTCACCCGGCCCCTGGCCCAGCCGCTTCCCAGCAGAGCTTGGCTGTTCCTTGAACTTTCAGTGTTGGTTCGATTTCCTCCAGTGGTACCACATGCGGCTGTGCAAACAGAGCACGTGGTCGGGCCAAACAAAGGAACATGTGTGCTGCAAACCGTCCCCCTATCACGGGAGCGCGAGCTCCGCCAGGAGAGCGCCCGGTCCGCGGGCGGTAATTTTTCCCTGCAGTTGCTGCGGCCCCGGGCTCTCCGGAAGCGGCGGGGCGGGGGCGCGGCGGGGGCGGGGGCGGGGGCGGGGGGCGCGAGGTTGAGGGGGGAGCTGCCCGCACCGCGCCCCGCAGCCAGCGCGCCGCCGGGCTCCCCGCGCCCCTCCAGCTGCAGCGACGGCATTTCACCTCCGACCGGCTGCTGGGGGGACTGGCTGTTCCAAGATCACCCTCCCGGGATGCCGGCAGGGGGAGGGGGCCCGGCACTGTACACAGCTGTCAAAACGTCTAGGACGGGAGGCGCAGGCACATCTGCACGAGCCCGTCTCCGGCTTGGGGGCACACGGGGAGCGCCTCCAACCTCTCAGCGTAATGGCGAGCGGTAATTGCATTAGGATTAGTGATCTCCCGCGCTCTGCTCATTAGCCCGGAGGATGGCTCGCATCCAGCGAGAGGGTGGCGCGCCGAGAGCGAGAGGATGTGCGCCTAACAGGTCGCGATAATGAAAGACTTGCTCTCCCATAGTTGGCTTCCCCCCGCCAGCCTCCCCTCTCGGCCCCCTACTCTCCTCCTCCGTCTTCCTCTAAACCTCATTTCCTGACTTTTTTTCCTGAAGGTCTTATGAAATGCGCAATTTAGGAAGATTGCAGTGAAAACAAATCTCGTCTGGCTGGAGGTGGGGGTGGGATGCTGCGGAGGGAGCGGGGCTGCGCTGCCGGAGTGCAGGGCACGAAAGAAAGCTGTTGGCGTCTTCTGACTCGGGAATGCCTCGGTGCTTTTCCTAGCAGGGACGGTTGCGGCCACGTTTTCGCTTCCTTACCCCGCGCGATGCCTACGGCCGGGGTGAAAGGGAGAGGTGGCGATCTCCACGGAGTTGGATCCCGGGGAGCGCCACTTTAGATTGTGGGAACTCTCGGGCCGCACCCACCGGGCCAGAGCCGGCTGCTCCTTGCTGTGTACTTCCCAGGCCCTCGGGCTGGCTTGATGGACGCAGGTCACGGGACTTGTCTGATGTCTGCCCCGGGAACAGGGACCCGGTCATTATATGCTTCACCGCACCTAGCACACGGGCATACAGATGGTGCTCAAAAATGCGTGATGGGTAATAATAGTCATGTTTTTTTAAAAGTCAGGGGAATCCCCCTCAGTCCCCCTCAACTATGATACCAAACTTGACTGGCAGGCAGGCAGACTTCCTAGCAAAGTGACCAACCACAGGTGACCTCACTTTTCCAAATGTGTTCTTCTCATCTGCAAAACAGGATTAATGATTTACCCATAGGCTTATTGCCGCACGCGGACATCACCCCAAACAGAACTTTAACGTGTAGTGGGTGCTCAAGAGATGTTAGTTCCTCCATATGTCTTGCTTTATTCAGCCCTAAGATGGGGATTAAAACAAAACAAAACAAAACAAAACAAAAAACACCAAACTCTTTGATGTCTCAGGAGGAGGTAATTAATGTTCTCTTAACCCATCTGAAAGGGCCAATAGAGTACAAAGTTGTTTTATAATTAAGAAATGTATCAAACCCTGTGCAGGACTAATTGCTGTGCAAATTTGATTGAGGCCTGTGAGGACAAGATTGCCTTTAATGGGTTGTAGCGGAGGGGGACTATTTAATATTCTTCGGGGAAGTTCCAATGCGCAAGTCTGAGCACCAGCGATTGCGTCACCAACCATTAGGAGCACTACTCAATGGTTTAGAGTGAATACACCAGGGCTTTGCTTAAATAATTATTTTGAAACTGGAAGGTTTATTGAGAGTTCAGGGTTCAGATTTAGAAATGTCAGAAATAGAGTTTTATTTGTTTCCATTGCACATAATGAATTGCCCTTTAAATAATGAAGCAATGAAAATGCCAAGTACCACATACTCCAATGGATTGCCAAATGTTGAATTAGGCCCCTCTGAGACCAAGGCTTCAAAGCCACATACATTAGAGAATTGGGGCATTTACAATGTCTGCAGAAATCATTGATTTCACTGAGGGAACCCGGTGAGGGCACACCCCTCACCAAATCTACAGTCTAGACTTTTCAACTTCTTCTTGAGTATCATGGGAATACTTGGCGATCTTTGTCATCAGGCACCTGGAACAATACTTTGCAGAAGTGGCCACTGAGAGAAGCTACTGGAACATCCTGTGTGTTCCATTTATTTGCATGGAGTAAAAATACTCTCCCCTTGACGGTAGGACCATGTGTATGTATTTAAGTTGGGGCCGAGTGGCAATGAGGAGTGTGATGGGCTCCCTTCCTTGTGGCCTGAGGTCACTGGTTCTGCAACTCACAGATGAATCCGAACGACTGGAGTGGCTGTGCCTCGCAGACACGTTTTTCTCCACCACCCACAGGGCCTCAGAACACATCTTTTTCCTTATATACCAATTCTCTCCCTGTTTCTTCTTCATCCTCTCCAGATAAGAGATTTCTCTCTTTGTATCTCAGGCTAATTCATCCATGTTTCTCCTGGACTACAGGACTCTCTGCCTCCATCTGGGGTTTTGTCTCTTAATTATCGTTTTTCTCCCAAGTATGATATTTCCTTTTTCACCAGAACTTTACTTGGCTTACTTCTGCTTTCAGTCACAGTCCAGTCTTCTAGATATTGCAAATAAATATCTTTTCTAGGTCTCTCTTTCCTTTTATTGCCTGTCTTATTTGTCCACACCACTGTCTCCATTGTGACATTATGACCCCCTGAAATCTGACTTCGCCTTCTTTAGTCTGCCTTGCCCATCGCAACTGCTAGTGGTCCTTTCTGACCGCACCCTCCTTTGTTTCTCAGTCTCTCCTAAAGACCCTCCAGGCCTTTGTCAAGTAGCACTTTCTAAGTCTTTGTAAATTTCTCTGATTTTTTTTTCCTCATCTGTGTCCTCTCTGCCACCTTTCATCTTCTTTCTCCCCATATACCCACATGACTCAAAAACCAGAGCTGACACTGAGTAGTTACTGTGCATTTGAATGCTCAATCATCCCTGTAAAGAAGGAACCTTGATTATTTCATTTTTAGAGGAAGAGCCAAGGCTAAGGTAGGTGGTAGGTGTCAAATCCTGGACTGCTTTGTCTGATTGAGTCCAAGCTCTTAACTGGGTGGCTCTAATGCTCAAGGTTTGGGTCTCTGCTCTGAATCCCTGTTCCTCGGTCATTGCCCTGCAAGCATCACCATGTCTGCATATCCCACCTGATCACAAACGCAAAGGTACTGTACTGATTAGCTGACCACCCTCCCCTCCTTTCAGACTGCCACAGAACCATTTTCCCAGGACCAAGGCGTGACCCCTACAACCTTTCTTCTTTCCCTTGCTCACCTTGCTCAGATCTTCATCCTATTAGACTCTAGGCTTAAGCATATTTCTTCTGTAATGTCTCTTGAATATTTTAAAAATTCTGTCCTCACTACTGTCTCTTACTAGGGACATTTAAAGGGTCCCCTGTTAGAATGAACACACTATCCTAATAATCTCTTACTTGCTATTTTGCTATTGGTTCGCATTTAACTCATCCTGTTTGTCATGGCCAGAATAGTCTTCTAACAACATTTGCTCCACATTCACGAAGTTGTCCTTTTAAGAATTCTAATGACTTCTCTACTTGCAGTAAATCGATACCCCTTGTTACTCAAGTTCTCTATGTTCTGGTGCCCCAACTTTTCATTCTATATCACCTCTGAATTTCTCAACAGCCCCTTAGCTCTGTTTTAATTAGTTAATTATTTGATTAGTTGATATCCTGCCTTTTGCTGAAAAGGCCTTTAAGACCCCTGTTGCAACCCCATCTGCATGAACCCAGGGCAATGGCATTATGGTGTAGTTTGCAAGTTCATGAGCTATGGACCTGGATTCCAAGTCCAGCTCTGCTTTCCTTAGTTGGGAGAGCTTACAAGGTCCCTTATTTCCCCCCTGACTTCCTTTCCATATCTGCATAATGAGGAGATATCCTGAAGGTTAATTAGGGAAATAGATGCTTATATCTACTGGTGGTAAAGCGAAGCTCTTCAACAGGTAGTAGCTATAATTAGTCCTTCTTATTTCCCCAATATTCTTGGTGAATTTCTGATTCTGTGCCTTTGGTTATGATCCCCTCCTTGTGGAATTTCCCTCTTCCTTCCTTGTCTACACTGATTAAAATACTCCCAGTTCTTCGATGTACATTCACCTCACTGCTTCAGGGGTCCCCATCCTCCCCACCCAGCCCCACCTCCCCTGGAAGGGGTTTTTCTCTAATTTTGGCATGTAGAACAGGTCCCTGCAAATCACTGCTCAATTGTATACCGTCTTGGGGCATCCTTTACTTGCCCAAGCACCTTCATCCACACTCAGCCAACCACCTTACGGTGTGGTGTCCATGAGAGCTCCAAGCACCGGGTGTGGAGGAAGATGGGGAAATGTTAAATGGATAGAACAATGGGGTTGAGGGGGAGGGAAGTAAGTGTATTAAACAGGAAAGGTCAGGGAGGGTGTCAGACATCCCCTTTCTTCCTTCCTTTCTGCCTTTCTTGGACAAAATAAGTCATGCATTTCGCTGATATCTTTAACAAGCACAATCGAAGGATGTGATCAAAACATAATTCAATTTTGTTTCCCACTGCCCTCTCAAAATTTATTCAGTCGGGATAGTTTTTCTGCCCCTGGAGATGGGTGGGTCTGACTATTAAAAAAATTACTTATTAAGATATAATTTACATACAATGGTATGCACAGATCTTAAGTGTTCCATTTGATGAGTTCAATAATCCCATACACCTGTGAAACCACCTCATCCACACAAGATACGGGACATTTCCATTTCCTCAGAATACCTTCATTCCTCTTCCCAGATATTTACTTCCCACCATGTCTAAGGCCATCCTGCTTTCAGACACAACCCCAGTGGTAATTTCTCTCATAATAGGTTAACTTTCCCTGTTCCAAACTTCCTGTGAATGCAGTTTGTACTCTTTGGTACTCATGTACTCTGGCTTCTTTAGCTCCACAGAATGATTTTGAGATTCATCCATTTGGTTGCCTGTATCAGTGATTTCCCTTTTTATTTTCTATTGCATTGTATTATTGTGTAGCTCTGTTTTATTTTGCAGAAGTATCCTATTGTGTGAATTCCAATCTTTTTATCCACTCACCTGGTAATTGACACTTGGGTTGTTTCTAGATTTTCACTATTATGAGTCAGACTGCTATGAATATGTTTGTGCAAGTCTTTTTTTGTGTACATGTGTTTTAGTTATTTTGGGTGAATACCAGGAGCAGAACTGCTGGCTCATAGAGTAGATTAATGTATGGAGAAAACCATTCCGTTGGAAGGTTGGTCCACAGAGCAAGAGAACCGTATGGTCAAATAGAGTCACTTCATCAGGTGCTCCATGTGGGGCTTAGTTTTCTGTGAGTTGTTTTCTTTTTGAATTCTGTTGCAAGCTGAATCCTCATATTGCCAGCCATTTGTCTACTTTTATTAAATATTTACAGAGAATCTCTTAAGGATCTGGGTGATTTATGAACTTGGAATTGTTTCTTGCAGAGTGGCCTTTGACTTATTTATGCAGGTTTTCTTTAAGGGGTTGAAATGCTGCAGAGGCATCACTACACTTCTTAAGACCTCTGTGAACCAAAAACGTATGAAAGATGCCCACTTTCTGGTTAGAGAAGTTGAGGCACAGAGTGGCAGCAGGGAAAGCCATAATTCTTCTGCAGAACAGACCCATCGAAAATGTCCTGATAGGAGTCTACACTCCAGACTGAGATGTTAACTACAGGACAGGTGAGCACCTCGCACGACAGGCCCCAAGATCCCGTTGTGTGTGTGTGTGTGTGTGTGTGTGTGTGTGTGTGTGTGTGTGTGTGTATGCACACACGCCATAGTTTTTCTGTTGAATCATATCACTCCTCTCCTACGTCACAAAACTAACACTCCATCCCCTCTGGGGTACTTTCACCCTGGTACGATCACTTAGTAACTCCGTTGGGATACACTCCAGATGTAGGATATTTGGCAGAAAAATACTACAGCTAAGTTCCACAGCATCCCTGCTATGATCTCACTGGTTCTGGTAAGCAAAGCAGAATTTGGTCTTCTCTGCATTTAGATGAGAAATCTTTCAGAAAATCAACCGAAGTGTTGGCAGAGGATGGTTGGTGATTCACTGGTGGGGCAGAGAATGACATCAGGCCATGTGATGGTTAATTTTGTGTGCCGACTTGACCGGGCTACAGGGGGCCCAGATAGTTGGTCAAACGTTATTCTGGGTGTCTGTGAGGTTTCTGGATGAGATTAATATTTGAATCAGTAGACTGAGTAAATCGGATTGCCTAATGTGAGTGGACCTCACGCAATCAGTTGAAGGCCTAGACAGAACAAAAGGCTGATCCTCTCATGAGTTAGAGGAAATTCCTGCCTGACTGCCTTGAGCTGAGGTATTGGTCTTTTTCTGCCTTTGGACTTGAACTAACACATTGGTTCTTCTTGGGTCTTGAGCCTGCTGGCTTTTGGACCAAAACTACATTAGCTCTCCTGGATCTCCAGCTTGCAACTCTGTTATTTTGGGACTTCTCAGCCTCCATAATTGTGTGACCCAATTTCTTATTAAATTTATATATATTTTAATATATAGTGTATGTATAAAATAATTTTATATTAATAAAATATATTACACATAAAATACAAAAAGAAGCAATAGGAGATATGTCATATCTCCCATCATATATATAGGAGGCCATTGTAGGGAGAAGGAGTTTCCGAAGTAAAATAATTTT